>NC_081359.1:4040959-4347001 GCF_030684315.1 Stegostoma tigrinum | reverse complement strand
TGAGGGAGGGGGAAGGAGTAAATGATTGTTGAATATGGATCCCAGAGAAAGAGCAGCAATTGGATAGACAACGCAATGCATAATGATTAGCCTGGGAGAATCAATAGCTGCTGGTGGGGACCATTAGTGGTGACAATGGGCTGTTTGTGGTGGCAGCCCGTGAGATAACAAGGCCTGGGGTGTGGGGATTGGAGTAAGGATCTGGGAGAAAGTATTCAGGCCCTAAAATTATTGACCTTGATATTAAATCCTGAAAGTTTGATGATCCCCAAGTGGAAAAAGAGGTGCTGTTCTTCCAGCTTGTGCTGAGCTTCACTGGAGCAGTCTAGCAAGCCTGATCTAGAAATGTTGGCCAGGGAACATCGTGGTGTGTTGGAGTGGCAGGCAATTGGAGCTCAGGTCCTTTTTCTGCAGACAGAATGGAAGTGTCCTACAAAAGAGCTTGCCCGGTCTATATTTTATCTCAGTAGTTTTGCTCCCTCTTCAGTGTGTGAAGCTGCAGCATTCTACCACCACCCAATCTGTGACATCACTCTGGAATTACGCACCTTCTTCTCAAATTAAGTATGAGAAGGCTGTTCTTTCTTTATTCATTTTGGTGAGATGTTGTGGGCCTCACTGAGACAATTGCAAAGAGTGAGTCTCCTCTCAGAATCCATTGATGTCTCAAAGGAGGTATCAGAAAAGCATGTGCCCACAGGAGTCCCTTGCCCATGTCAGTCCTGGCTATCTAAACAACCTGCTGTTTCATAGCTTCAGACAACAGCAGGAAGCATCACAGTTGCCTTTTTCCATTTTAAGATCAGTCTCTGTAATTAAGCCCCACACTGAGCTGCTCTTGAAGCTGTGAGTTCAATGGTAAAGTTACCCTCCAAGCCATTTAGAGCTTTTGCATTTGAAAATGCCGTGTCGTACCGGGATAACCCTCAGAAATATTCTGGCCATCTGTTCCCCATCCTCATGAGTCCTTTGGGTCAGGATTTTCAGAAAACAGATTAATTTGTTTGACAGTAGATCTTTAAAGCAAGAGTTATTGTGATTTTTTTAAAGAGGCAAGAAAATGGATAGGTCAATAATTACATCAGAAGCAGCTAAAGGATGAATAAAATGTTCATGGAACAATGCTGATAATTCATAACATTAATGGAACAGGAGACTGTTTCCATTTTGAGTCAAAAATATCTGACAGTAAGAAGATTGTATAAAAGTGTCCATTAAGACAGATGAAAGTTCCCTTATCAAGCTCCAGGTACAATTCATTTAGCATCTGGTCTATGAAACTAGAAATAGTTATGAACTAGATAGCAACTATAAATCAGAAACTAAGCAGTTGGTGGCACCAGGAAAGAGGCCATGAAAGGAGATACCTGGAGGCAATATAAGTTGATGGAAGGGTCTATCATTGGACACAATCGTGTGTATGACAAGTTGATGTAGTTAGGAGTACACTAAGCTAAATGCTAGAAATAGGACAATGCCACAGATTTCTCAGCAAATCTAAAAACAACTTATAAGGGACGATGGGGCATCAAGTGGGACATGGCCCACCTCAATATTAGGATCACGTTGTACCAGAGTTTATGCTTTTCATAATCAGTATCGTGAATTTCTTACTGGGCAGTCGCAAGTTGCCAATTGATGGGCATTATAGACTGTTAAATGCCTTGCTAATCACACAATTCACTTCATTAATTTTCAACCTCCCATCTTACCAAGCTGGTGAAGCAAGCTCAATATCGGAGGACCTCAGTAAAGAAACCAGAGCAAGCACCTGGCAGGTTCAGCTCTCTGCTTGGTCTGAACGACTCCTATGTTGGACACTGGGCACCAAGATCTTAGGGCATGCTCCATGGGCACTGGCCACACATACATCCCACATTCCTGGACATTGGCATCTGGCATTTGGCAGAGTATATGAACCCTCATGGCACATCTCCAATCCACTACACAATGCTTCTGTATTTCAATGCTATGCCTTAGGCTGAACCAACAACTATCATTGTAACGATGCAGCAGGGATACATTGTTCTTATAGACATGTACTCCACTCTTGCACTGGGCCAGTCTGCATCTATAGGCTCCACACTTGTTCTCAGTGCTGATTCATTCAATCTGTCCGGATGCTCACAGCATCCCTGCTTTGCCTTGCCTTGCCTTTTGGCACCTTGTCCGATTACAGATACCAAGCTCAGACTAATTCTGTCTTGTCTCGCCATTCAGTGTAGACACAAAGGAAGGAAGCTTGTCATAGTTGTCAGCAGTCCTCAGTCAAGTTAAGGTGATTATCTTCACTCAGGGGGTTCAGTGAGTCAAGGGTAGTGCCCAATACAGCCCAGAGCCTGATCAGCGTAGTCAGAAACAGGATCTTCTCCTCAAAACAGCCAAGTGACTGAATGGTAGGCAACACAAAACCCATTTGAATGTTTTTGCTCAATTGTGAGCAGTTACCCTCCTATAATGAGAGACAGGCAAGCTTTTATGGGAACTGAAAGCAGGAGGCAGATCTATTAACTTTGCTACAGATGGAGAAGGTGTCCTGAGTAAGTGAGTGGGCAGTGCAGAGTGCATACAGGGTTTGTTGTGTTGTAGTGTGGTGGGTGAGATTGGAGAATGACGGAAGATGTTGCATTCAGTAAGTGAGGGTGGTAAAACACAAGCCTTGGTGAAACAAAAGCAGAAATTGCTGGAAAATCTCAGCAGGTATGGAGAGAAATCAGAGTTAATGTTTCAGGTCCAGTGACCGGTCTTTCAGTATCAGTGATAATGGGAACTGCAGATGCTGGAGAATCCAAGATAATAAAATGTGAGGCTGGATGAACACAGCAGGCCCAGCAGCATCTCAGGAGCACAAAAGCTGACGTTTCGGGCCTAGGCCCTTCATCAGAGAGGGGGATGGGGTGAGGGTTCTGGAATAAATAGGGAAAGAGGGGGAGGCGGACCGAAGATGGAGAGAAAAGAAGATAGGTGGAGAGAAGAGTATAGGTGGGGAGGTAGGGAGGGGATAGGTCAGTCCAGGGAGGACGGACAGGTCAAGGAGGCAGGATGAGGTGGTAGATAGGAGATGGAGGTGCGTCTTGAGGTGGGAGGAAGGGATGGGTGAGAGGAAGAACCGGTTAGGGAGGCAGAGACAGTCTGGGCTGGTTTTGGGATGCAGTGGGTGGAGGGGAAGAGCTGGGCTGGTTGTGTGATGCAGTGGGGGGAGGGGACGAACTGGGCTGGTTTTGGGATGCGGTGGGGGGAGGGGACGAGCTGGGCTGGTTCTTTCAGTATTGATGGTAGCTAGGAAAAGGTCATTTTTATGCAGCAGCTAGGGTAGGGATAGCGGTTAAGGAGTAAACTACAGGTGGAGATAGAGTCCTAAGAGACAGAACAGTCGGACAAACAAAAGAGTGGATGAGGGTGAGCCTAGGAGAATGAATGGCTACTAATGGAGGCTATTAGTGGCTAACAATACGTAGCATGTAATAGCAGACTATGTGATAACAAGGCCTGGTGTGTGGGAGTTGAGGTGAGGAGATGGGAGAAGGTGCCTTCAGCTATAAAATTGTTGAATTTGATATCGAGTCAATAAGACTGTAGAGTAGCCAAGCAGAAAATGAGGTGCTGGTATTCGAGTTTGTGCTGAGCTTCGCTGAAGCACTGAAGCAAGCCTGAGACAGAGATGTTGGCCAGGGAACAGGGTGGTATGTTGAAGTAGCAACTTCAGCAGATAATGTGAGTGTGAGCTAATGGAGAAAAGATGTTGGCACTTACCCTAGTGAAGTGTAGGACATTGACCTTATTCCTAAAGCACCGAATATACCTCATGATCAGAATTCACATAACAAAGAAGCAGTGCTCTGAAAGATTGTGACATTAAATACACCTGTTGGACTATAACCTGGCTGAACAGAAACCCTACAGTATGGAAGCAGGCTATTTGGCGTAACAAGTCCACACTAACCCTCTGAAAAAACAACCCACCTTGACCCAGCACTCTATCCTGCAACCCAACATTTCCCATGGCTAATGCACCATAACTTCGACATCCCTGGATATTGTGAGGCAACTTAGCTTGGCCAATCCACCTAACCTGCACATATTTGGACTGCTGGAGGAAACACACGCAGACAGTCGCCCAAGGGTGGAATCAAACCCAGGTCCCTGGTGCTGTGAGGCAGCAGCGCTAACCACTGAGCCACCGTGCACACATTTGTTTTTATTTTCCCAGCCCCAGTGTGACCTCTGACTTTGTCCAACACTGGCACCTCCAGATCAGAACATACCTGCATACAACTGAGACTGCTTCAACACAGGTGGTATCCTTAGATCAGGCTGGCTTGGCCTTGTGTCACAGGCCCAACTGCTGGTCCTGGGGGAGAAGGATGGTCTTCATTGGCACAACCCCATCCAGGAGGACCTCCAATATCCTACCAGTAAAGCAGGCCATCAATTTCACCCTGTCTACCATCTCCAGGACAAACATCAGAAGGTGTGCAGGGCAGTTCCTCACTTGCAGTTCTTGTCTGCGCACACCACCAGCTTCCAGAAATGGCACATGCCAAAGGAATGATGGGCTTTTGGCAGACACCTGCAGAATGATGTGTTTGTCTGGGAGCACCGTAAGGTATGGTGGGGGGAAGATTAAATGTGAGAGGTGTCAAAGGGGTAATTAATGAAGAGTTTGGGAAGCTATGGCAAGAGATCTCATTATGTCTTACAGTGAAAACCTTCTAAAAGCCTAATGCAGTTGGACTTAAGTAAAACGACTGAAGATGACCTGTTGGTAATATAGAAGTTGAGTCGTGCAGAGAAAAGATAAATGAATCAGTGCATTTTCCATTGCAATGCCCTGTCAATGAAAGTCCACTCAAGACCCAATTAGCCCTCCCTTCTCATGGATGGTAAATGGGTTTTGGGCAGTTACTTGCCTCAAAGGTCTTAGCCTCTGACCTGTTTCTGTAATCACAGCATTTAAAAAGCTGGTCCAGTTCAGCCTCTAGTAAATGGCAACCCTCTAGATATCAAAATTGTGGCATTCAGCAATATTAATGACCACCATTGAATGTTAAGAGGATATAGTTAGATTTTTTCTTGTTGGAGATAGTCCAAGATGGCTTAATGCCTTCACGCCAGCTGTGAACAATCTTCTCCCATGCAGCCTTTGCAAAGCCATTGTGTCATAACTCCTGCAACACAACACACTCTACTCAACAGCTCCTTGTTTGTTTGCATCTTCTCTCACTCACTGTTTACAATTTTGGACTAAGATGCACACATCTGCACTTTTCTTTTTAATTACTATTCATTAATTTTCATTCATTATGCCTCCAGTTCAGACAACACATTAATCATGAGAGAAGCAGAAACTGAAGATGAACATTTAGCCTCATATCCTCAACCATCAGGAGGAGGCGATGGCCTAGTGATATTATTGCTGGACTGTTAATCCAGAGATCCAGACAATGTTCTGGGCCTTGTGTTCAAATACCACCACTGCAGATGATGGGATTTGAATTCAATAAATATCTGGAACTAAGAATTTAATGACGACCATGAATCCATTGTTGATTGTTAGGAAATGTCCAACTGGTTCACTAATGTCCTTTAGGGAAAGAAACTATCATCATTACCTGACCTGGCCTACATGTGACACCAGACTCATAGCAATGTGGTTGACTCTTATCTGCCCTCTGAATAATTGGAGATGGGCAACAACAGCTGCCTGGCTAGCAATGCCCCTCATCCCATGAATGAATAAAATAAAAGCCAGTTATGACAGCAAACCACGAAAAAAACCTTTGGCATCTTCCAGAGTTATGCACATTGAGCATTTTGAATTTCAGTAAACAGGGGGTATTCTTTATCAGAGACTAGTGTACACAGCAATGTCAATATGCATGTCTTCTGCAACTATTCTGCTTCCCTCATCCATCCATCCATCCATCCAGACCCCTCTGTTCTTCCTTTAGATCTTTCTCAACAATTGTAGTCCCTCGAGATGAATAGATGGTAAATACTTTTAAAGAGGTCCCATGGCAATCAAGCATATAAGCAGAGACAGGTACCGAGCTGGGTTCGGGGTAGATCAGTCTGGACGTGGTAAGCCATACAGCGCTGCTCAACAACAGCAAATACTTGAGGCAGGGAGAATCCAAGAGACACTTCCACCAGAGGGAAATGCACAGACTGCCATCAGACTCTTTGGGTTTTCACACATTGCAGTCTTGGTGAAAGCTCTATTAGTTGCCCTGTTAAAACCCACCCTCCACTTTGGATGGATTGACAGAGAAAATCGGCTCAGGCTGTAACATTCATCGGTGGAACTGAGAAAAGCCAGTCCCATTGGAATGGCAGTGTACTGTACAAATGAAACAATTTGACCTCTCAAAGTCTCAGCACATTCATTCCCTTGTCGTCCCTCAGCCAAGGCCAAAAGTTGCACACCAGGTTTTATTCCAACAAGTTTATTTAAAACGCGAGCTTTCGAAGCTTAGCTAATTCCTCACGTGTATATGAGAGAGAGAGTATAAGACTGAGAATTTATTAGCAGAAAGGTAATAACCCTAAAACTGGCTGCCTCTTGTTGAATCTTTAATCAGTTAGGAAGGAGACTACTGATTAAAATGCAAAATCTAGATTCCTTTCAAGTCATTTTCCCAAGATAATTAAAGATGTTATCAATGCATACAAGAGGTGACATCTCAGGTCAGACAATGCATTTTAGCTGTGAGGTCTTGCTTAGAATCTATGTTTTAAACTAAGGTCAGGTTTGTTTTTTGAGCAAAACAGAATGTATCTGCAACAACAGAAACAACTTGAATGAAATAATTTATGCGCATGTCTGCGCATGTGTGTGTGCGTGTGCGTGCGTGTGTGTGTGTGTGCGTGCGTGCGTGCGTGCGTGCGTGCGTGCGTGCGTGCGTGCGTGCGTGTGTGTGTGTGTGTGTGTGTGTGTGTGTGTGTGTGTCTGTGAGTGCCTTCCAAGGTGGACTTTCAGATACACAACAATGCAAAATTGCTGAGCAGAGGCTGGTAGGCAAGTTCTGTACACATGAGAATGACCCCACCACACTGTATACTCGCGTGCGCGCGCGCGCACACACACATACACACACACACACACACACACACGCACGCACACACACACACACACACACACACACACACACACATGAATTATTTCATCCAAGAAGCTTGTTCATTGTGCAGTTGCAAATACATTCTGTTTTCTTCAAATAAAATCTGACCTCAGTTTAAAATATAGGGAGATTCCAAGCATGACCTCACACCTACAATGCATTGCCTGACCTGAGATGCCACCGCTTGTAACAATTGCTAAAACCTTTAATTATCTCTGCACAATGACTTTAAAAGAATCTAGGTTTTGCATTTTAATTAGTGGTCTCCTTCCTAACTGATTAAGGATTCTAAAAGAGGCAACGGGTTTGAGGGTCGTTACCTTTTTGCTTATAAATTCTATATTTTATACCTTCTGTCTCATGTTATAGCTGAGGAAGGAGTTGAGCTTGAAAGCTTGCATTTTCAAATAAACCTTTTGGGCTATAACCTGGGGTCATGTGATTTTTGACCTGTCCATCCCAGTCCACGAGCAGCACCTCCACATCGCCCCTCAGCCCATATAGATGTATGGTGCCAAATGACCAAGTAATCCAGACTGTCCAAGCCATGACTACGGTGCATTGGCTTGCAAGCTCAGCATCCAGAATTCACCAGCTTTGGGAATCTCTCAGCTTCCCTTCAGCCTTCCACTAACTTTGCCGAATCTTCTGTTGGAACACTCAAAGGCTAGTAGAAAGAGGACATTTTATGTTGAGAAAAACACAACAGTTAGTGCCTATTGTCATTAAGGGGTTTTAGCTCAACTCTCTGTTGATAGTGGACCTGGGGTGAAGGTGCTAAACTGGGGAAGGCTAACTATAAAGGAATTAGGCAAGAATTGAAGACTGTGCATTGGGAGTGGCTGTTTGAGAATATATCCACATCTGATATGTAGGAGCCTTTTAAAAACCAGTTATTAGAGTGCAGGACGGGCATGCTCTTATAAGAATGGCAGGCTTCAGGAACCTTGGAAGACAGGAGAAATTATCAGCCTTGTCAAACAAAAAAAGGATACCTAAGCTCCTTGAAGAATATACAGAAATATGAAGGAGTTCAAATGGAGAATTAGGAAGGCTAGAAGGGCCTTTGAAATGTCCTTGGCCAGAAAGTTTACAGAGAATCCCACAGTATTCTTGACACATATTTGCAGCAAGAGTGTTGCTCAGGGAAAGAGTAGGCCCACTCAAGGATAAAGGAGGGAGGAACTGTGTGGATCCAGAGGAATTGGGTGAGATCTTTCATGGGCATTTCACATTGGTATTCATAATGAGTGGATGTGAGAGATTAGAGAGATAATAGGAACTGCTGATGTTGAAGAATCTGAGATAACACGGTGTGAAGTTGGATGAACACGACAGGCCAAGCAGCATCAGAGGAGCAGGAAATCTTGATGTTTTGGATCAGGACCCTTCTTCAGAAAAAGGAGGGATTAAATTAGATTAGATTAGATTAGATTTAAGAGTAGCAGCGGAAAGGTGTTTTTCAGAATTGAGAACACTGGTGTTTTGCAGGGATCAGTGCTGGGACCTCTCTTATTTGTAATGTATATGAATGATCTGGTGGAAAATGTAAGTGGGTCTTATGAGTAAATTTGCAGTTGACACCAAAATTGGTAGGGTTGCAGATGGTGAGGAGGATTGTCAATGGATACAACAAGATATAAATAGATTGCCAGGTTTGGACAGAGAAATGGCAAATGGGATTTAATCTGAACAAATTGATGTGGTGCATTTTGTAAGATCAAATTTAGGTGAAAATTATACAATAATCATCAGAACCCTTAGGAGCATTGACATACAGAGGGACTTGGGTGTACAGATCCACAGAACACTGAAAGTGGCAACACAGGTGGATAAGGTGGTCAAGAAGGGATACAGCACTCTTGCCTTAATCAGCAATGTTATTGAATACAAAACTTGACAAGTTTATGTTACAGCTGTATAAAATTTTCCTTCAGCCATATTTGGAATATTGAGTGTAGTTCCGTTTGCCAAACTACCAGAAGGATGTAGATCCTTTGGAGAGTGTGAAGACTGTGAAGAGAAGGTTTACTAGGATGTTGCCTGCTCTGGAGGGTTTCAGTCATGAGGAGAAGTTGGAAAAACTCAAATTGTTTTCACAGGAAAGATGGAGACCTGATAGAGTTGTACCAAATTGTGAGAGACACAGATAGAATGGACAGTCAGAGACTTTTTCCTAGGATGGGAAGGTCAACTACAGAAAGGCACAGGTTCAAAGTGAGACGGAGAATGTTTAGGGAAGAAGTGTGGGGAACATTTTTCACACAGTGGGTGGGTGGGTGCCTGGAATGCACAGCCAGTGGAGATGATGGAAGTAGGCATGATAGCAAAGCTTAAGGCATATAGATAGAGCGGACAACCAGAGACTTTTTCCTAGGGTGGAAGTAGATATTGTGAGGGGGACATAGTTTTAAAGTGAGTGGAGGTAGATAGAGGGGAGAGAGGTAGGTTCTTTACTCAGAGAGTGGTAGGGACGTGGAATGCACTGTCAGAGAGGGCAGTGGAGTCGGCCTCTTTGGGCCATTTAAGCAGCTATTAGTTAGGCATATGGATGATAGTATAAGGTAGGGGTGGAGGTTGGGTAGACTTTAGGTTTAGGGTAAAAGTTTGTCACAACATCGTGGGTCAAAGGGCCTGTACTGTGCTGTACTGTTTTGTGTTCTATGCATCTTCATGGACACGTAAACAGGTGGTGAGCAGAGGGATAGAAACTGTATATAAGTAGCAGTTCTAAATAGGGGCTAGGAATCAGCGCAGGCTTAGTGGGTCAAATGGCCCTTTAATGTGCTGTATTATGTTGTATTAAGTTCAATTTCAAGATTTTGGTGTAGACATTGATGCCATTTTTAACTAGGCCTGGCATTCCTGAGCAGCCAATGATAAAGCCGAGACAGGGAGGGAACCACAAACCTGTGTGGCATGCAGCCTTATTAACATATTTACGTATCACTTGAGTCATTCAGAACCAGTTGGTAACTTGGCATGCTCCCCTCGTCTTTTAAAATTGGGATTTGGTGGGTTTCAGAAAGGTAAGGTTTAGAAATGAAAGTTTTTACAGTTTTACGTTGCAGTTGTTTTGTGATTAACATTTTCCTCATTGTGTCTTCTGTGCTCCAAGGGTCAATCACAAATATCACTTTCCCACATGGATCAAACGTTACAGCCAATTCTTCTTTCTTTATTGCCTTACACTTAGTTAATTGAAACATTTTCATCACTGTAATTTCTTAGTAGCTGTTTCAACATCATCTATTCTTCTTAACTAATTACAGCTACAAACTAATAGTCAGAAAATTACCTGTTTATTTAATTGTATTGGATTTCAACTACTTAGATATTTTGTTATCACAAGCATATATAAACCGGCACCACAGGCAGTTGTTAACAAGAAGTCCCAATTGAAACCAACAGTGAATCTTGCCAAAAAAAAACTTGTGTCTTCAAAAGCAAGTGCCATCAATCCATCCAGCAACTAGGGGACACTGTTAAATTAGTGGCAAGTATAAAATGTATTTCAAACACAAAACATATGTATTTGAATGTAGCTAAAGAAATTCGGGATGATATATACACATGTGTATTTCACACTTAGCCACAGCATAAGTTATTCTATTCAGCTATCAACTCTTTGGCAATGACATTAACTGTGAGTACAAAGCTTCTTCCAATTACCATTTCGTTATTCTGAGCGTCTTTGTAATTTTAGAATTGTTCACTTTTTCATCCTTTGGTTTAAATTACGTTTCAATAAGTCTAATTGCATCAACCTTTTCAGTATGTCATATTTATTCGAATACCTTATCCTTTTTCCCTTATGTTCTAACTATTTTTAACATTCAATTAATTTTTTCATTTTGCTGATATGTTCTTCCTTGGCTTTATTCCCCTGTTTACAGCCTCCACATATCTGCACATTGCTTTACCAAATTGCTTGTACAATTGCCTGATTTTGATCTCCCTTCCCTGTTTCTCCCCTAATTTATAGAGAACACTACAGCAGTTTTCACATTCTGCATCAATAATTTAACTTTAAATTGAATTAGGGAAGACCATTCTTCCGAAGAAATATTCTAAAAGTACACCAACGGTTCATTTCCATTCATTGTTGTAAGTGTGATTTTGAAATTTATCGCGGATATTGTGATATATAAACCAGAGATATTATAAAGCTCTCTTTTAATCTTATGGCTCTGTAATGCCTCTACTCTTCAGGTATATGAAGCACTACTGCTGAGTCTCACCCAACTACAAATGTGGATCGCATTAAAATCTCCAATGCAGCTCTTCCAAGGCAATGCAACCTACCAAATATGTTAAATATTCTGTTTAGTAGCCTGAGACTTGTACTCTACACTTAATTCTATAAATAGAGTTGTTTGTGCTACACTGGGTGATCTTATTGTCGATGTACTGTCATATGAGTTTATCTTCATAGCGAAAAAAAGTCTCACTGGATGTGAAATGACAAAGGTCCGAAATAGTGCAGGAAATCAAATATTTTCATGAGAAATTTGATTTTGCCAATGATAAGAAAATGATTTAAGACCCTAGCTCGAGAGTCTCGAGATTATTTGACCAGGGCACACTATTACAATAATCTCAGTCAACAATTGTACAATGCACTTTGCTAAAGCAGTTTCTGGCTGGGCAATCTGCAGTAGAAAGCTTGACTATTCCTTGCCCTCCCTATCCTTGGACTGGTTGATAGAATGTTCTGGGGACCTGGGTTCAAATCCTGCAACGGCTGATGGTGTAATTTGAATTCAATAAATACCTGGAATTAAGAGTCTAATGATGACCATGAATCCATTTACAGTTGTTGGAAAAACCCATCTGGTTCACTAATGTCCTTTCGGGAAGGAAACTGTCATCCTTACCTGGTCTGGCCTACAGGTGACTCCAGACCCGCAGCAATGTGGTTGACTCATATCTGGCCTCTGGGCAATTAGGGATGGGGAATAAATGTTGGTCTAGCCAGCAACGACCCCTCCCCATGAATGAATAAAAGGATTCGGAGAGTCAACCAGGACACACTGTGTTTAAACATATGTTGCCATTCTGTGTAGCTCAGTTCCACAGTTAATAGTGTCTGTCAGCAGAGAAACGGAACGTTACTATCTGTTCAAGGAAAGTATGAGCCTGGATGTTTTGATAACCATAGTCATTTCAGTATTGTAAGTGTGAATTGTCCATTGGACACTGCTGAATCCCTAATGTAGCAGAATTTCAATAAAATCATAGAATTTTACAGTTGTTTCGAAGTTGGGTACAGTACTTGTGGATAGGAAGATAGGAAGTTAGAATTTGGTGTTTGTAAAATGTGGGTGGGGTGGTGGAGGGAACCATGTGTGGCCCCTTTAAAAGATAACGTGCTTTTTCTGCGCTAAGAGATTTAAAAGGGGTGTCTGTGAGCAGCTTGAAAGTTTGCAAGTACACAGAGAAAACCAGAGTTGAAACATTTGTATCAAAAGACCATGCAATTAACAAATCAAGAAGCAGTTTTTACCAAGACAAGTTTTAAATTTAGCCAATCAGCTCGACTCAGGTACTTAGATATCAAAAACCAATTAAATTTAAATTTAAACAAAATTAAATTTAAATTTCATGAAGAAGGGTCCAGACCTGAAACATCAGCTCCACACTTTGTTATCTCAGATTCTCCAGCATCTGCAGTTCCCATTATCTCTGCTCGCATCAGCCTTCCTGCTCCTCTAATGCTGCTTGGCCTGTTGTGTTCGTCCAGCACTACACCTTGTTATCTTACATTTAAATCGGATGATTTTGACAACACAGGACAATCCTACTGTAAGAAATTGATAAGTCATCAAGGGTATAAAAGGAGAGGGCAATTGGAAAAAAGACAGGAGAGCTAACTTCTATCTGTCAGAGTAAACAGCTCTCAGCTTACAAGAGAGAATCACTGATTCTCATAGTCTTCGATAAAGCACTATCTAAATCAAAGGTACCAAGGGCAAAAATAGTTAATATTCCAGACTAAAGAATTGATTGAGAAGGTGTCCCTGACAGAACACTTGATGGAGAAGGCACAGAACATTCCAGAAGACACGTAACCTGGCTGTAATTTCAAGAGACTCAATTCTATTTTACTTTATATAAATGAGACTTTTACTTACTGGAACTGTGTCCCATTAGAATCTTAAATAAAAACTGAAAGAACTACAGACGCTGTTAATCAGGAACAAAAACAAGAATTTGTAGGAAAAGCTCAGCAGGTCTGGCAGCATCTGTGAGGAAAATAAAACCAGAGTTAATGTTTCGGGGTCCAGCGACCCTTCCTCAGAACGTTAACTCTGATTTTTTTCTTCTCAGACGCTTGTTCATTCGGGAATAGCTAGTAGTTAGAGAGGGTTTATTTGGTTTGTTACTTGTTTAGTTAATTTGTTCACTGTTAGAGTTAGATAAATTGTTACTTGTTGATTGTAAAGTGAGTGTCATGGATTTAATTTATTAAACCACTACAAGTTGCTGAAAGGCAGCGTACGCTACTTTTCACATTCCTTTTACAGAGTAAATGGCGAGGAACTCCTCTTTGGTTATAGTTCTCGGGGATGGGGTCAGCGTCCACTTTATAACACAGTACAGAAGGAGGCCATTCAACCCATTGTGTCTGTACCAGCTTGTGAAAGAGTTACCCGACTAGTTCCATTCTCCATCCCTGACTCTGTAGCCCTCTAAGCTCACCATTTTTAAATATATATCCAGATTTCTCTTTTAAAACCTCATATGGAATCCGCCTTTACCACTCTCCCAGGCAATGCATTCCAAATCCTAACAATTCTCTGAGTGAAGAAGTTTTGTCTCATGTCGCTCCTAACTCTCTTGCTGACAGTCTTAAAATTGTAACCCAAGTTACCGACATACCAACAAGTGGAAACAGGACATTCTTCTTTACCCTGTGAAATTGTTCATAAGTTTGAACACCTCAGTAAGGTCACGTCTTAATCTTCTCTGCTCCAAAGAGAATAAGTCTAATTTCTCTAATGTTGTCTTGTAACTAAAATCTCTTACTATAGTAAATTTCCTTTGCACTCTTTAACTTCCTTTCTTCAATAAGTTGCCCAGAACTGAACATAATGCTCCAAATGTGGCCTAAACAATGATTTATAGAAATGTACCATGACTTCCTTGCTTTTATACTCGGTTTACAAACCGAAGAATCCTATAAGCCTTCTTAACAGCTGCTTCAATTCGCCTGACCACCTGCAAAGGCCTCTCTGCTCCTGTACTCCCCTAAAAATTGCACGGTCTGTATGGTCTCTCTGATTTTCTTCTACCAATATATATTACCTCAAATTTCTCTGCACTAGAATTCATCTACCAGGTATCTGCCCATTTTGCTAACTTGTCAATTTCCCTCTGAAGTCACTCAGCATCATCCTCATATTTCACTATTCTCCCTACCTTAGTGTCATCCGCAAATTTAGAGATTTTGCCCTCCATGCTCTCCAAATCATTTATATAAATCAGAAAGGTAAGGGTTCAACCTCAATACGTGGTTAGCACAATGTTCAATTCATCTCCAATCCGAGAAATATTCATCTGTCCCTACCCTGTGGTTCTTGTCCTTTGGCCAACTTCTAAACCATGTTGCCAAGGACCCATCAATCCCAACCATTTCTAATTTGCTAACCAACCTGCCATGAGGCACCGTGTTAAATTCTTTCCTGTGTCACCTCATTAAAAAAAAATTAAATTTGTCAAGTATGACCTGCCTTTGACAAAGTCATGTTGACTGTCAACTGTTAGCTGATTTCTCTCAAAGTGTATTTTTGCCTTATCCTGTGTTATAGTCTACATCAGTTTCCCTACTTTCAAAAGAATTACTTGGGAAATTAAAGATTCTGATGAGCAATTCCATGGTGCCAGGAACCATCTGAAAGTTTCTATTTAAATTACAGAATCTGCAAAGTTCTTTTGTGGTTCAGTGAATAGTTATGCAGGAAGCAGGAAGCATTAGAAATAAATAACCTTATCTTCCTCTTGGGTAGTTGTAAACTGAAACCCCAATGTATTGCATTTCACCCTCCCAACTACAGTACCTCTGGCCCTTTGTAACCTTCTGGAACCCTTACCCAACATATCCATTTCTCCCTGAATCTAGACACCCACCAACACCACCCCCTTCCCCTGAGCATGGGCACTCTCCTTCCTTCAACCAAAACCCAACATCATTGTCCCCACCAAGGACCCAACTACCTCCTGCCAGAAGACCTGACATTCCCTACCCCCTGCCCCTATCTCACCACTCCCACTAACAATCCAACACCACCTATCCACAACCTCCCGACATGACTCAACAACGATCCCAATCCACAAGACCTGATTGTTCTCGCTTACACTGACCTCCCCCAGACTCTCCATCTCTTAAATGGCTCCCTTCCTACCTTGAGCTCTCCACCCTACCCACCTGAACCCCTGTTCCCTACCCACTTACTACCCCATTCTGATGGCACATTACCCACTCTGGTCCCTGGCTCCCTCGCCTAACCTCGCACTCATGTTATGTAATTATTCTCTCACAGGCAATGTCCAAGTGGCAGCATATGATGTTGGATATTTAGGTCTCAGAATGCAGCAACTAATGGGTGTGAGAAAGGGAGCACGACATGACTTCGCCTGATAAACCCTGTGCCATGGCAGATCGCTCTGATTTAAAGTAGACTCTGCGTTTCATAAGGAGTCCTGATCAGATCCCATTCTCAGAAACCCCGAGCTCTTCCTTAACATCAGAAAGTAGGAATGGGGTGGCAATCTGACAGTGATTGCCATGTCTCAGAAAACACGGCGTATGATTTTCTGTGCTTTTTATGATAGAGTGTAGTCACTTTGAGCAGCATACAATGACAGGTGCCAAGGGAAGAGTTGTTTCATAGAGTTAGAGCAAACATTTTTGAAGTTATTTTTCTCTCTGTTAATGCACTAGGGATATTTTTTCCCTGTTAGAGATACGCTGAGCAAGCATTATTTGTTAGTAATTCTGCATTTTAGTTAGCACCGCAATTGTTTACTTTTTAATTTTGTTTTAACACTGCTTTTCTTGCTTTAATAATTCATGAGTAATTCACAAAAAAATTACAAATTTCATCATGATTTAATTCCTCTGTATTCCCTCCTGCCTGAGAAACGCTGTCCTTCTGAAGCTCATGTGAAAGCCAGCAAAGTGAGGAAGGTGGAGAGATGGTAAATATAAAAACAAAGCCAGTAGTGGATCAATTCATTGAAGACATTATCATAAGTTCAGCCTAAAGTGTGTCAGTGTTGGATATTGCCAGCTGTGCTCTGAAGATTTTAGCACAGCTCTAGGCTGACACACCAGTGCTCAGAAAGTGCTGTTTCGATGGACTATCTTTTTGGATGGAACATGAAAACCAAGTTCCTTTTGCCTTCTTGAAGGAGATGTTTGCATAGTAATATCAGCACGTTACTAATTCAAATGCCAAGGCTAATGGTCTGGAAACACACGTTTAATTTCTGCAAAGGCAGCTGCAGTAATTTTAATTTGATTATTCAATCTGGATTCCCAAGTTCTCTGAAATGGTGACAGTGACAACTGTCCTCACATGTTGTGAAAACATAGCTGTTTCATGAATGTCCTTTAGGGAAGGAACGTGTACAATTCTTAAATGGTCTGGTTTACCATGAAACCATAAGTCCACACAGTTCAGGCACAGAAGTAAGCTATTTGGCCCCTCAAGTTTCTCTGCTATTCAATAGGATCATTGCTGATCTGACATTCCTCACATTCACTTTCCTGCCCATTTCCCCATTATCCTATACAGCCAGACTGATCAAGATCAAGCTATCTCAGCCTTAAATATACATAAGGACACTGCCCCTGCAGCTCTCTATGGCAAGCGACCCTTGTCCATATATAGCAACACCTGGACGATATCTGGACTCGAACTGACAATAGGAGACAACAATTGTGCCTTAGAAAGCAACAGTAAGAGAAAATCTAATAAATGTCCTTAACATTCAAAGACATTTGCACCATTGTAACTCCCACTAAGAATATTCTGGAGGTTACTAATGACCAGAAACTGAACCAGACTGGTCATATAAATGCTGCGATAAAGAACAGTTCAGAGGCTAGGAATACTGCAGTGAGTAACTCACCTCCTGACTCCCCAGAACCTACCCATCATTTGTAAAGCACAGGTCAGGAGAGTGTTGGAACATCCCCTGCTTTCCTGGAAGAGTGCAGACAACACTTTAAGTTTGACACCACCGAGGGAAAAGCCCATTTGTTTTGTGCCACATCCACAAACATTCACTCCCTGCACCAGCAATGCTCAGCAGTAGCTGTGTGTACGATCAACAAGGAATTCACCAAGACTTCCCTGGCACCTTTCAAATTCACAACCACTACCAGCTGGAAGAACAGGGCTGCAGCTGTATATCATCACCTGCAAGTTCCTGTCCAAATCCCTCACCGTCCTAACATGGAAATGAATCACTGTTCCTTTGGAGTCACTGGGTCATGTTCCTGGAAATCCCTCCCTGCCCCTATCCTGGTGTACTTACACCAAGTGGACTGCAGCGGTTCAAGAACGTAGCTCACCACCAGCTTCTCAATCAGGGACAGAAAATAAATGCTGGCCAAGACAGTGATGTCACATCCCATTAAACATTTTTAAAAAAAGGTTCTTGAAAGAGAAAGCACATTAAGAAATGACAAGAGAAAGGTGGTGACTCCATTCACAATGAGGTCATCACATAATACTATCTCTTGGCACAACACCAGGTTGAGTATAGCCAGCTGTCCGGTTTTCTCTATAACATGTTATTCTAAGAAACGATCCAAAAATAAACATTTGATGCATTCTTCATCTGAACTAAAGTTACCATTTGACTTCTCCAATCTATTTGTAGATAAAAATCTCCCATGATTAGCATGTTACTCTAATGAGGTCAGCCAGTGTTCATCACTGAGTATGTGTTTCCTTACTGAGGCTGTTAGCCTGGTTCAATCAGGGAGCCCTGGCTGACCGTTATAAACAGGAGTGTCAGAGGATTTGTTAACTCTAAGAGAGCTGGAAGTGTGTCATGGATTCCCTTTGTGTAAATTAAGGGTGACTCGGTGATGGGATATCTGAGTTATTTCAGTGGTGATGAGAGAAAAGTTTGTTCCTGAAAATATTTGCTTCCAACAATTGTTCTATGAACAGGGGTAAGCATTGTGTTATTTGGGAAACTTGACTTGTTTGATCCTGCATTAATGTATCCTTACAGGGATGTAGAAGTAGTTAATCCATTCACAAAAACGGCCGCATTTGGTACAGGGCTTTAGTGCTACTGCAAAGTTGCTGGAAAAGCTCAGCAGGCGTGGCAGCATCTGAGAAGGAGAAAACAATGTTTTGGATCTGGTGACCCTTCCTCAGAACTGAGTTAACTCTTCTCCTTCTCAGATGCTGCCAGATCTGCTGAGCTTTTCCAGCAACTTTGTGTTCCTGATTTACAGCATCTTCAGTTCCTTTGGTTATTTTTCAGTGCTATTGCATTGAAATCAATGGCTTGACAGGGGAGAGGGCAAGATCTGCCTAATTCAAATCCAGACTCCATTGTGTGCCTTGAAAATGAAACCCTCCAGTCGTCTGATACAAATCATGCTGCTCCCTCAGTGGCCTGACACATCATTTGCAAACCCCCTGCCCTCTCCTTCTTCCCCCAACCCTGCAACATCAGTGCTCTGAATAAAAATCATGCTGCCCACTGCCCACATCCCCCCCTGCCAACTCAATGGCCCGAGACGTACGGTTCCTGCTTCTACACTAATCTTGCAAGTACATTGAAATCCAGTGTTGGCATTGCTAGCTATAGGTGTTGGATCAGGTGTCAGACTTTTCAATAGTGCTGTGGTGTTGGTCTCTCTCTGCCCTCTTCCTGGGATTGCTGTTTAGTGGATTTGCAATAGCTCTTGGGTGTTTGAAAGCAGGAGATCAAAGAGGAATGCTGTTGTGTGGACGAAGTACAGTAGGCAAAAGAAGATGTCCATAGCCTTACTTTCCAGCAGCTTAATCATCATGCCAGATAGAAGGATTTGGTGGTGGGTTGGTGGTTGCTACAAGTTGGGAAAGATATAAGACTGGTGCTAATTCCTGCTCCCACAATCTCTCTGATCCACTTTCCTTGTTTTAGAATTGCAGTGCCAGAAATCAGCAGCACTTTGTGATCCTCTTCAGCATACCTTCCCTTTTGAGGGGGAGACTGCCTTTAAGGTTTTCTGTACACGTACACTCTGCCAAGGCTAGATAGCCCCAGGATAGGAGCTCAGGCAGACAGTAGTAGGAATGCCATCTGACTAAAAGTTATAATGAGCTACATGAGGATGCAACTCTAATTTTTTCAATGTTCAAATTTTCAAGTCACAAACCCTGACTCCTGTACCCAAAGGATGCCAGCATAAGACCTTCAACTGAAACCCCTTCATGAAAATAAAAGGGCAGTTTGGGAGAATTGTAATTGCTGTGAAGTATTGTTAGAACATGGACTTCAGCCCAATACAAGTTTGGGAGATGACAGCAGAATCAATGAATGTTTAAATTTTTCATTTAAAAGCATAATGATAATACCTGGAATGAAAATAAGTGGATAACTTTTCAAAAGTACAATAAAACTAATAATCTTCCCCCTGCAGTAACCATTTCCATTCCATAAATCTAGATACTATTTCACTGAGTGTCTCCAGACACCAACCAGGAGACATGTCAAACATTGTACAGTACCAGGTTCAACACTACACAACAGAGCAGCTATTCCTTCAGGTCTGCATGCATGGCCTCAGCACATGAGAAGGACGCACCAGAATTCCTGATGCATTGATCTGCAATGGAATAGTCCAGGACATTTGAACTTCTGCTGAGAAACTACCTCAGCAGGATGCTTCTCAACTTGCCAGCTCCATGCCAGTGCCGGAGACTTCAGACAATTCTGCAGTGACTGTCCAGATAATTATGCAGGAATTTAGGACTGAAATATCCAAGTCTAACTGCTAGGATACTATACAACTGACTGAGCAAATACTCGAATTGATGTTCCCTGAACCACCACAGAATAGAGGCCTGGGTAGGCTGGATACAAGGTGTTTCCACTAGTCGAAGACACCAAGACCCAAGGGCGCAGCCTCAAAGTGAATGGTCAGCCCTTTAGATCTGAGATGAGGAGAAGTGTCTTCAGTCACTGAATCTGTGGAACTTTGTTACTGCAGAGGGTTGTGGTGGCCAAGTTATTGAGTGTATTTAAGACAGAGATAAATGGCTTCTTGATTAGTAACCTGTTCAAGGGACACAGGGAGAAGGCAGGAGAATGATGTTAAGAAACATCATCCATGATCAACTGGTGGAGCAGACTCAATGGGCCTAATGGCCTAATTGTGCTCCAATATTTTATCTACTTTGTCTGATCTTTATCTTTAGTGATTAAAACAACCATTCAATGATACATCCACAAAAATGAAAGGCGAAACAGATTCCTTTTACAGAGAAAGAAAGGACATACAAATATTGTACTCAATAGATAACTTAAATATTGAGATTAAAATGAAACCAAAACTGGGATTAGCAGAATCTCAATTCAATTGGAATTGAGTCTGGCTGAGTATTAGTAAGTAAGAGGGGCAAAGACATCATCTGAAAACTGATGAGCAGGTGACATAGAGGTAGCATTTAAGACTTTGAGCAACATGAGTAGTAAGGGGATAGTTAAATAAAAGGTGTCGTCTTAGGGTGTGGCCAGTGTACATGGCTAGGGTTTTGTAAATATTGCAATTCTGTTCCAATGAATTGTTACCTGAAAAATATGGATTAATGTGTGACAGCTAACACAGATCGAATGAAGGTATTGTAAAGTGAAAGATGGATGTGTACCCTGACTAACCAAGTATTTGTAATAACCCTTTTTAACTCGGGCACTACACAGTGAGATAAAGTGGACAAGAGTTAGGGGAAGGTCCAACACAACTGTATTGCATATTTTATCAAAGAAAAACTATATTTATTGGACTCTACTATTCTAGTTAAACTCTGTCAAACTCTGCCAATTTCTTCACAGGGCTTTTTAGTAAGCATTCTCAGACCTTCATTCCTTATCTAAGTGTGGCACACACACTTCCAATGATTAGCTACACTCTCTACAGGTCCCTACCGCTGTATTTGAGCTGTTTGCTTGAAAGGACTGGTAGCAACAGCTCAATAGCATGGGACAAGCTATTCCTTGTTCTGTTGTGTTGGCTAATGATTCTGGATCTGCAGTCATCAATCTGGTCTTCCCCTCTTGTTAGGGCTGTTTCTGGTCTTCGAATCACCTGTCTCTGATCTTCGGTCTGAGTCTGATGCCCATCCTGTGACAGAAGGTGCTGGAGAGCTTGTGCAGCCTGGCTGCCAGTCAAAGGTGCTCTCTGGACACTCTCTTGCAGAAGGTGCAAAAGTAGAGTAAGCTGGGGCTCTAGTTCGCCCCTCCTCTGTGGCCTGTGTGAAGTACCAGCATCAGGCAGGAGAAGGAAAATACAATGAAATGGCTACTTTCTATATTTGGAGGTGACAGGTGGTTTTGAACCTACCATTGTCGAGTAGTGTCCTTTTCACATGATGCCTTCTGCTGAGCCGGGTACCACCAATGTGGTGTAACATTCTTCTAACAAAAGCAGCACCACTGCAGTTGGATACAACTGTCCATTCTGAAACCATGTGGCTGTTACTCCCCGGCCACTGGGGTCCAGACCTGTCGGGTTTTGACAGCAAGTCTGAATAATCTGTTCAAGCTCTGCAGTTTATAAATTGCACCCTCAGTCTAGGTTGAAACTTGCTTTCCAGATTTCAAATCTCTAACCAAAATGATGAAAAATGGCAATATTTCTAGGCAGCATGGTGTCACTGTGGTTAGCACTGCCGCCTCACAGCACCAGGGATCCAGGTTCAATTCCAGCCTCTGGCAACTGCCTGTGTGGAGTTTGTACTCTGTGTGCTCAGGTTTCCTCCCAGACTCCCATGATGTGCTGGTTAGTTGGCTTGGCAATGCTAAATTGCCCCATAGTGTCTAGGGATGTGCAGACTTGGTGGATTAGCCGTGGGAAATGCAGGATTACAAGGATAGGATAGAGGCTGAGTCTGGATGGGATGGGCTGAACTGTCTGCCTCCACACTGTAGTGATTGTGATTCTGTAATAATCCTGGAGGTTATGGGTCATCTGACTACAAAAAGTGCACTGTAGCTGTGAGGTATGTTTGTGCTTTTTTTAATGGGGGAAAAACAAGAGGGTTCTGTCTGGTTGCAGTGGAATGGATCTTTCAAAACCAGCTTGATAAAACATTATATAATGGACTTTAACATTGAAATTGAAGAGGCATGGGTACAAAATTATTATTTAAGCTGAAAGCAAGACAGTTGGCAAGGATCTTTCCAGGAATTGAACATCACTCTGGTGGTAATGCCATCACTATTGTTGGTGCTTTCTGGTTCACTGGTGCTTCTGTAAGACAAGATGTCTTCCTGAAATGGGACCTAAATCTCACCTTGTACAATTGAAGCCCCTTTGACTATAAAATGAAGATGTAGCTGAACTGGAAGCCTGCACACTTCCAATAATTACCCAGCAGTATGAGGAGCCCACTTTCAGTGTCTAATCCAGGCACTGAAAGAGTCCTATTATAGTCCCATAGGAAGTGCCTCTTCTCCCTTATCCAATGACCTTTCTATACGAAAGAGATGAGAAATGAAAAAGCAATTGCACTGCACTGCATATTGTTGCTGCACTGAGCGCACACAGTGCAGCATAGTGTTGTCACTTCCTTTAACTTAATTAGTGACAAGTTACTGTCAAGTGGATGCTGAAGACTATCAATGGACTAACCAGGAGTGTTAAATGTCAGTCTCCTGCTGATCCATTGTGCAGACGTCTAGACAAAAGTCTTCAATATGGTGAGGAGTTTTTGGTTGTGGAATCTCAACATCCGTCATCATACATTTTCTAATATTGAAGGCCACTCCAATCTTCAAAAAAGAACAGGACACTTTATTTCAGATAAGACAAGATTGCAGCACAATATGCATGTTGAAGAGGAGAACCATATTTCAAACAGTCAAACTTCAAAGAACATCACAGGGACATACATATTTTAAATTCAACCTGGAAGGGAAGAAAAAAGTCAAACTTTTCATCTGCAACTTCTACACGATTTTAGTTTGTATGCTTCTGTAATCTCAACTGTTTCTCTTTTGCAGGTGCTTCCAAAGAGACACTGGATACTGCAGCATCTTGTAAATACTATACGCTGCAGGCACAGTAGACCAGTGTTTTTGGAACAAATGGATTGCTACATTAATGGATGGAATGCCAATCAACTTTGAAAACAGTTACACATGACTTCAGTGCTTTCTTTTGGATTTTGAATTCATTGCAACAATGGATTGTGCGTTCAGTGCAGCAACAATATGCAGTGCAGTGCAATTGTTTTTTCATTTCTCATCTCTTTCGTATAGAAAGGTCATTGGATAAGGGAGAAGAGGCACTTCCTATGGGACTATAATAGGACTCTTTCAGTGCCTGGATTAGACACTGAAAGTGGGCTCCTCATACTGCTGGGTAATTATTGGAAGTGTGCAGGCCTCCAGTTCAGCCACATCTTCATTTTATAGTCAAAGGGGCTTCAATTGTACGAGGTGAGATTTAGGGCCCATTTCATTTGCTTCACTTTGGGTGCATTACTAGGTAATTACAAATGACCTGAGTGGTTAATTTCCTCACTTCCCTGGATTCCATTAACTTCAGCATCACGTTTTTCAAGTTTGGTGGCTGCTCTTGTAAAATCATCTTGTGTTGCCAGAGAGAGACACCATATTTACCCACTGCATAGTCAGTCCCCACATCATTCCTTTCAACTGATAAAATACACTGCATCATTTCCCTAACTCATTCATGAGATCTGGGCATCGCTGACCAGACTAGCATTTATTGCCCAGTAGGTGGATCAAAGTCAACCACTTTGCTGTAGGTTTGGAGTCACATGTAGGCCAGAGAGGATAAGGATGGCAGTTTACTTTACTGAAGGAGATTAGTGAGCCACATGGGGTTTTTGACAATGGTTTCATGGTCATCATTACGCTCTTAATTCCAGATTTTTATTGAATTCAAATTCCACCATCTGCCGTGGCAAGATTTCCTTTCAGCTGTCTTCCACAGAGCCTTTCCAGTAAAATAAGCCATTTGTACTCTGTTTCTTTGTTCTCATAGGGTTTATTTTTATAAGATGTATGGTAAATCCTTATGGAACATTAATTACAGTATTATAGAGCACTTTGAATGGTATATGATCAAGCAGCATTATTGAAACAAATTTTCCATTCTAAATTAGTTGTTGCAATGAATTCAAAATCCAAAAGAAAGCACTGAAGTCATGTGTAACTGTTTTCAAAGTTGATTGGCATTCCATCCATTAATGTAGCAATCCATTTGTTCCAAAAACACTGGTCCACTGTGCCTGCAACGTATAGTATTTACAAGATGCTGCAGTATCCAGTGTCTCTTTGGAAGCACCTGCAAAACCCACAACATTCAAAACCAAAGAACTGATCTTTCTCCTCAGGAAGAGAGGTGGACATGTTCCCATCTAAATCAACAGAGGGGAGGTTGAGAGAGTTGACAGTGTCAAGTTCCTCAGGGTGACAATAACCGACAATCTGCCCTGGACTTCCCATGTGGGTGTGACATGTCAAGAAGGCATAACAACATCACTTCTTCCTCAGGTCGCTTAGGAGGTTCAGCAAGTCCACAATGACCCTCACCAACTTTTACAGATGTACCATTGAAAGCTTACAGTCCGGGTGCATAATGGCCTGGTTACGGCAACTGCTCTGCCCAGGACTAAGACTAGAGAGGGTGGAGTGCACAGCCCAGACCATCACAGAAACCAACCTTCCATCCATGGACAACAAAATGTGAGGCTGGATGAACACAGCAGGCCCAGCAGCATCTCAGGAGCACAAAAGCTGACGTTTCGGGCCTAGACCCTTCATCAGAGAGGGCTCCTGAGATGCTGCTTGGCCTGCTGTGTTCATCCAGCCTCACACTTTGTTGTCTCGGATTCTCTAGCATCTGCAGTTCCCATTATCTCTTCCATCCATGGGCTCCATTTACACAGCTCGCTGCTGCGGAAAGGCAGGTAACAACAAAGACCCCTCCCACCCTGGTAATGCTCTCCCACATCAGCTTGAACACATGCACCAATAGGTTCAAGTACAGCTTCTTCCCTGCCATTGTTAGACTGTTGAATGGATTCTC
Source organism: Stegostoma tigrinum (assembly GCF_030684315.1). Taxonomy (NCBI): domain Eukaryota; kingdom Metazoa; phylum Chordata; class Chondrichthyes; order Orectolobiformes; family Stegostomatidae; genus Stegostoma; species Stegostoma tigrinum. The sequence goes on along the minus strand of NC_081359.1, from coordinate 4,321,585 downwards.
TCGCTTCAAATAAGGTTCATCTTGCTATGCGTACCTCCTGTGCAGCCATAACCTTGTGTCTTGTTCTGTCTAACTACCCTATGATCTGTTTGCCCATTGTTTGCTAAGACCTACCTGTACTGTTTGCAAAACAAAGCTTTTCACTTTTTACTTGGGCAGTTGTGACTACAATAAATCAAACCAAATCAAATAAATCATCAAAAATCAACTGGAAAGTTATGAGAATGAGATCAAGCTTTAAGTTTCTTTCATATAACACCCCATCCTGATTTCACGGTACCAATCCTTGCTTGTCGCTGATTCAAAGCCCTGCAATTGCCACCCCAATAGGTAAGTTCATCAAACGGACCAAAGCTTTTCCAGGGATGTGCCATGCTAGGTGGGTTAGCCATGGGAAGTGCAGGGCTGCAGGGATAGAGTGGGGGGGGTGGGGGTGTGGGTCTGGGGCAGATGCTATCCAGAAGGTTGGTGTGGACATGTTGGGCTGAATGGCCTGCTCCAATACTGTCAGGATTCTATGGTTCTATGATTCTGAAAAGCAATGAAAGGGCCAAAAAATGCTTGGCATACTCTGATAATCACTAGAAAAGGAAGAAAAATACATCTGATTTCACCAACGCTTCAACATAAAAATGAAATTCACAACTCCAGTACCTTCCCTCCCTCCTGTATGGTGTGACTATTTGTGATGATAAAGGCTATATTTCAAATAACTGATGTTATGCCAGCAGTATAAAACAAACGTCGCTCATAAAATACATTAAAACTCCAAAAAGATCACTATCTAGGTAACCATGTGAGGTTATAAAATTCCAGTTGGATAGTCTTGGTGCAGATTTCCTTCAGTCTGATGCCCTACTGCAAGCAAAATCAAGCATTTAAAGGACATTATGGAAATATAGCTGAGAATTGTAATTAACAATTCAAGTTAGTTATGCTCACTGAACCCACAGCTGGTACAGCAGATCTCAGAGACAACCTGGCATGCCAACTTCCATCAACATGCCAGAGATAATGCAAACAGAGAACTGTTTTTATTTTGCCTTCTTTATAAGCAAAGTAATTTTTTCCCCAATTCAAATGGAAAATGCTGCAATTTAGAATGAGCAACGGTCTGCTATTTCAGTTTTGTCATTGCGCGTGAGAGTTTAGAGCCTTACAAGCCATTTCTACAGCAAAAAACACTTCCATAAAATAAATCAGCTGCCTGCATTCCAAATGCACCTCATCTATATTGGATTGTGATCTTATCCCCTTTGCTGTGGTACTAAATCACAGCTTTACACAGTTGTTTGGCTTTCTTTCTGATGATAGTTTTTGCAATTGATAGCCTGCACAGATTTTCTCCTTGATACTTCATAGCATTATTAATTCTCTGGATTATTACTGCTGATCTTTGAATTGCCACTACAATACCAGAAATACTGCAGGCACTGGAAATCAGAAATAAGAACAGAGAATGTTTGACACCATTAGCAGTTAAGATAGCATCCATGGATAAAGAAACAGACATTATGGCCTGGATTCTGCAGTAGAAATAATGACGATGCGACTTTTTGCACTAAGCATTATTTTTAAATTATATAGCAACTCTCAGCAACCATGCATATATTGTAATATGTGGACGTCAGAAAGTTGCAGTCTGCTGTGTCCTGCTCCTTCCAGATCTTCACTATACTGGTTACTCACCAACTGGTGTAATGCTAAAAATAATTAAATAGTGTGAGTAATGTTAATTATTTTCTAAACATTGCAGAAAAAGTTGTCAGGTATATTCAAGTACAAGGGGATTGTTAATGGTGTGATAAATTTTTATTCTAACCAAGCAAACATTTTAGCACTGAAAATTTACCTTTTATGTGTTAACTAACATCTGAAAGTGTGAGATTTGTCATTGAATATTTAGAAGAAAATTTATTCTTTGTTTCTTATCCTTTTTTGTTAATTATTTCTTTATTTTTCCCTGTTTCAGTTACCTTTTGTATAGAAATTTAACATTAAACTATATATTCTAATTCTTTGCACTCATAACTCTATAACAATAGTCAGATTAAATTCCATTTAGCAGACTTTGGTCTGTACTCTTGCCCTTTTCCTGCTTGCTATTGGTAATTTTTCAGTTGCACACTTCTCTGTAAATTTTATTAACTTTGATTTTTTTCTATTTCCTAGTCACACATTTTACCACAGGTCTTCTCCTGTATTCCTTTCAGCATCTTTGTGGGCTTTCTTGGTCCACAGTTCAGTGCCTAGGTGTACCTCGATATCTGTCACTCGCTGGCCATTACCACTGCTGAGCTTGATATGGCTACCTTCCCCATCCCTGGGTTTGGGCAGCTGGGCTGGTCTCATCATTCACTGTTCAGTCTCTTAACATCCACTTCTGATTCCATGGTTCGAGTCACCATTATCACCAATGAGTAATGGGTAAATGACATCAGGATTTATTGAAAATAAAAATGTACAGAGGATGGTAAGAAAGGACAACTTAGAAACTTAGAAACATACAAAATCCTGATGGGACTGGAGAGACAAGATACAGGAAGAATGATCTCGATGTTGGGGAAATCCAGAACAAGGGGTTACCAGCTAAGGATGAGGGTTAAGCCATTCAGGGCTGACTTTTGAAGAATTTCTTCAGAGTTGTGAACCTATAGAATTCTCTACCATAGAAAGCTGTTGAGGCCACTTCATTAGATGTATTCAGGAAGGAGCTGGATGTAGTCCTTGTGGCTTAAGGGATCAAGGGGAATGGCGAGAAAGCTAGAATAGGATACTGAGATTGCATGATCGGTGGTGCATGCTCAAAGGGCTGAATGGTCTACACCTACTTACTATGTTTCTAACCCTACAGATCCAGGCTTCAGTTCCCTGTGATTTATGTCACTGTGGCCCAGTTACCTTTTGTTTGTGCTCATCAGATACATGCAGAGCAAAAGTAATGTACTCATTACTCGACAGGAACTTCAATATTTTTAATGTAAATGAAGCACTGATAGTTATCTCCATTAAAATTAAAATTTTATCTGCTTTTAGATGCAGCTTGCCTTTCTAAGCTCAATGTTTGCTGACCAGAAAATGTTGTGCAGCCCTAATCTTATAACTTGCATTTGCCGACTATTTCATACTGACTTTGGAGTATATCCGAAATAAAATTTCATCTGCGGTTATTTTTGTGTAACTATAGCAGTTACAATTTCTTTAAAAACATACATTTTTAAAAAATGTTTTCATGTCAATTTTTCCTACACAATACAAAGTAGAGCTTCCACATATCACAGAAAATCTCTAAATTCTTACAAAGCTGTGTTTACATTTGAGTTTTGTGGAGGGAAAAATTCACTAGATTAGAACCATTAAATTTAATAAATTACAGCAAAAATGTGAATATAAATTTAGGCTGTTCATTTTATTTTTACTTGAGGCTTTGCCACTAGCTAAATTGCATGAACCATCCAACAAGAATGGAAATTTTTAAAGGCCTTCACAAATAGCTGAAAATTAAATGATATGTCATTGGTTTTGTGGTGACAACAGGCAGCTGAATCTCATTTACCATAGAAGTTGTCAATTTATGATGAAGTAACAGTGCACATAAACCTTAATAACTGAAGAAGAATAGCAGGCACGCACAAGCAAGGAAGAATATACACTTAAATTGTACCTTTCATAACCTCAGGACATCCCAGCTGCTTTGCACCAACTGAGTAATTTTAAAATGTACTCACTGTAGAAATATATGGAAACCTGGTAACCAATTGTAGCACAACAAAATCCATAAACAAAAATGAGGCCATAGAATCCCTGCAGTCTGGAGACAGGCCATTCTGCCCAACAAGTCCATATTGGCCCTCTGAAGAGCATCCCACTCAGACTCTGCACTTCCCATGGCTAATTGACCTAACCTACACATCCCTAGACACTATGGACAATTTAGTTTGGCCAATCTGCCCTAGCCTGTACATCTTTGGACTCTGGGGGAGAGGGGGGCAGTGGGGGAGCGGTAAAAAACCAGAGCATCTGTAGGAAGCCGATGTAGAAACTTGGAGAACGTACAAACTCCACATAGACAGTCACACAAGGCTGCAATTGAATTTGGATCCCTGGCACTGTGAGGCAGCAGTGCTAACCACTGAGCTACTGTGCCACCTGAAGTATTGATCATAATAATAATAATACTAATAATCTTGTGGATGCTGGAAACCTGAAAGCAGAAAGTGCCATGGAACAGACAAAGAGTCACTGGACTCAAATGTTCATTCTTGTTGTTCTCTCTACAGATGTTGCTAGACCTGCAGAGCTTTTCCAGCAATTTGTTTTTGTTAAGGATCAGATTATGTTTCTTTCATTCATAGAACATGTCATTGCTGGCAATTATCCTGCTAAACCTTGAGTAGACTATTGTTCACAGCAAACTACCCAGTCTGCAGGACAACATCGACCGCAACACCACACAACCTTGTCATGGAAACCTCTGCAAGACACATCAGATCATTGCCTTAGATGCTACCATCACATGTGGGAACACCACCCACCACGTGCATGGCAGATACTCATGTGACTCAGCCATTATTGTCTGTCTCATACATTACATACAAGGGCGCCCCAGGCATGATATATTAGCAAAACCATGCAGGCTGTATGACAATGGATGAATGGACATGCTGCAACAATCACCAAACAGGAGTGTTCCCTCCCAGTGAGGGAACACTTCAGTGTTAACAATAGTCAGCCTCCAATCTTTGGGTAAAGGTCCTCCAAGGCAGCTTATGAGAAGCTCAACAACACTTTACTCACTTTCCCTCACTTTCTAACATTCCTGGTCAACTGCAGAGTGTTATTATCTGACACTCCACTCCCACCAGTTGTATGATCTTTTGATTTCTCTGCCCTTGGTCTCTCTGCCTATAAACTCTGTGCCTGTGTGCTCTTCTCTCTCACTGCCCCTGACAAAGGAGCAAGGCTCTGAAAGCCTGTAATTTCAAATGAACCTGTTGGACTATAACCTGGTGTTGCGTGACTTGTGGCTTTGTTTGCACCAATCCAACACCAGCAGCTCCAGATCAGATCTTTGAAATTATTCCCTTGTATAGGGTTGCATTCATAAGTACAACCCTTCGTAACATGGGCATTTGTAAATCGAGGATGTCTTGTGTTAGGCGTGGCTTGAAGAGTTAGCGGATGTACCTGAATTCAGTCTAGTATGTCCTTGTCATGCCTTTGGGAAACTAGTCACCAGGAATAAAGTGTGGCACCAAGGTAGGCCTCAAATAATCAATAATTAAAACTAGTGCAAGAAAAGATAAATGAACTTCAGTAGATGCTCATAAAGAAGGTCAAAGAAAGTAGACAGTACGTGTTTTCTGGATTCTTCCTGGAGTATCGCCTACTCTGTTTGAATGACAGTGTGCCGTTTTGACCAACCAGGCAATGGGAGCCGCCCTGATGTACCTTAAAGGTCTAGCCTCCTGCGCTAAATATGTAGTGACTGGGCCTCAGGATTGGAAATGGAGCCTGTGTTTTCACAGGTGGTTAAGAATTCAATTCCACTGTACTTCCATTCATGGAATGAGACTTTATGAAATCAGGTTTGGATTATTTAAATAATATGTTTTGTTTTAACTACCAATGATGCGCATGAAGAACTTTTTTTTTGCTTTAACTTCTCCATTTCTCCATCAGATAAATTGCAAGAAGTTGTACTTAATCCAAGCAAAATGCATTACCTAACTCCTTGTTGCCTTTCAACTACTTTCCCTCTCATGTTCCATGTTCCACTTCCCCTTACACTATGCACCTAAATGTTTAAAGAAATGTTCTTTTGTCCATCTTGTTGAGCTCATTGTAAATGTGTATGTACCTGACAACTCGTCCCTTCTAGTTATCTATCCTCTTGTTCAGAATTTTATTTTGAAATATGTCTCTCAACTTTAATTTGTCCATGGAACTGATTCAATTTCCTAGAGCTTTCCGTAGGTGATATCAGTGGCCCTCCAAATTGAGTACAAACAGGTGTAGTGTTCCTATTTGAATGGGCTGTGAGAGGAATACTAAAGCCTACCACCTCTTCTCCCCACTCTTTCAAATCTCTAGGTCAACAGAAGAAAGCCTAACAAAATCCAGTAGAACAGCCCATATACCAGATCTGCAGGCTTCCCAACAACAGTGAACTTTGTCAAAACATTGGCAAAACATAAGAAAACAACTTTTCAGGATGATCTGAAAATCTTAAAAGCGTCTAGCTCCAGGTCTTCATTCAGGCTTGCAGTTTAGACTCTGTTTTCTGCCTGATGTTCCAACACCAGAAACAACCACAGTATGGACATGCATAATATAGGTGCCTTGTTATGTAAATGCCAGGAAAGGTATGGGAGTCTTTCCCATGATAGAACCCAAACATTTTTAGCTATGCTCCTAACCTACTTTAGCCGGAATCACACAGTGCAGAATGAAGCTATTCAGCCTTTTCTGCCTCTGTTGGCTGTTTGGAAGAACCATCTAATTAGTCCCAATGACTTTCATTTCAGTTGTAGCCCTATGTAATTTTTCATTTTTAATTATAAGCTTTTGAAATTTGTTGTTGAGTCTACTTCTAAAGTCCTTACAAGCGGTGTATTCCAGATTTAACAGGCAATTGATCAAAAGGGATCTCTTGAGAATGAAAATGTCTCATTCTTTTGCCAATTGCATTAGCTTCTAATCACCTCCCAATAAAAATTTCATTCCCCTTTCCTTTGGAGGTAATTTTTATTTATGCGTCTTCCATGTTTTAAAGTCAAAGGATTATGCCAGTGCCATGGTTCCAGATGGTGTCAGACAGAGCTGAATTTCCAATTGCAGGAGAGGTGAGCCAGCATGTTGGTGCTCATTGAAAACTGCATTTCTGGAGGGCATCACTCAGATCTTGCTTTTTCTGGAAAGTGGTGCAATTTTTAAAAGGGAGTCGGATAGAGGGAATCTGCAAACCCATTTAACAGCCCATGAAACGCCTCGAGGGAATAGCTAACAGGCTAAAGAGACCAGGAGCTGACTTTCAAATCAGACATCAGCAAATCTAAACAGTTAGTTGATAGCTGCCGGGTTCACAACAGGAAGCTGCAAAACACACCAGAAAAGTGTTTTTTTTTATGAACATAGTTTGGCTGTGAGATCAGGCAAAGTTGCATTTGGCTCATCATTTTGGCCAATTCCCAGAGTACTGAAGCTTCAGGCCCCACAAATTCCTGCCTCATCTCTTGCATAATACAATGGTTTATCCCATTGTGTGCACATATGACATCCCTTCTCCATTAGACACCTCCTGCCTTCTCTCAAAACTTGGCACCATTAACTTGGTACTGATCCCAGCTCCAGCACAATTAGAGAATTAACGTTTGAAGAAATTATCTGGGGTATGACATTCCAGACTGTAATTTGAAACTTAAATCCCATGTGCTTTTCTTGACACTTTTACAAGGAAACTTCCAAACAATCACATTTCATTTTTTTGAAGCTATTTTCAGAAATGTTAGATACACTAATTTCTCGTATGAAGTTTTATAGCTCTGTTCCTTAGAATCGAGGTTTTAAATGAAACAACAATAAAGGTATTAGAAGCTCCCAAAGAAATCAATACCTCAGAAGAATTTAAGTTCTTCTTGGCCTTTCTTGTCTGAAAAGGCTAATCACAAGTGAAAACACTGTATTGTACATGAACAGTACTGTACATTGCCCAGTGAAATAACTACTAAAATAAAATAAATCATGAATTACATTAGATAACATTCACCCATCTCTTTCTTCATAAGAATTCCGTAAAATTCAAAGAATGACTTACTTGCTTCATTTCCCTTTAATCAGTTCAGAGTTAGTTGGTAGGTCCAATACGTGATTTGTAGAGTCTACCATACGTGGGAGAATCAGGAAGATGAGTTGTTTTGAGGTTTTTGCACTCAATCTAATCCCTTGACTTTACCCCTGCATGTTCCCAGTAAAGTCTTCTGACATGCTTTTTACTTTCCCAAATGAATCTTGCCTACTTTGGTAAGTTGCAATTCAGGGACTGATGGGGAGGTCCCAAAAATACTTTGCGTGTGTAGTGCTTTGATGCTGGGAAACTAACCTAGGGAAAGGATGCTGTTGTTGGGCCATCTTTAATACAATAGGTTTTGGAGGATTTGCAAGGGCATCACTGAGGGTATTTAGTGATGCCTATATCTTTTTCAAGCCTTAAAAGAATAACTGGGAGTGGTGGGGGGTGGGGGTGGGCACAAGGCAGGGGGGAATCACTGTTGCCTGGTAAACCATGGCCTTAGAGTAAGTTTGTGACCCTAATCCTCAAATTTCTTACCCTCAGTGAAATAAATGCTAAGTTGGCACATTGGAAGCAACGATGAATTCTATCATCTATGTCTGCTTTTGTCAAGAGGAACTTCACAAGTTGTGGAGGAGCGTGCACATTTTGCAAGGTCTTGCCATTGATTTTACTGGCTGGTAGTCGGTGGTGTGGTGAGGCGGAGGGCGGCAGTGGTGAGTGAGGTGGAATTACACTATGACAAACATTTGAAAAGGGATGCATATTTTCCAGTTGTTCAGTGAAAGATTTGATTTCTTCTATATTTTCAACGTAAGCACAATGTTTTAGACAAGTTGGGAAGAGAGCTCCTGAAATCCTTGTTCTGTTTCCAACAGACCATAATCAGAGATAATGGGAACTGCAGATGCTGGAGATTCCAAGATAATAAAATGTGAGGCTGGATGAACACAGCAGGCCAAGCAGCATCTCAGGAGCATAATCAGACCATAATCAGAGTGTTTTCAGAGGAAGATTTGTGTAATCATTAAACTGAGAGTGTGTGGGCAATTTGAATTAGGCGTAGCAAGCATTTCATGCATTTATATAACGAACAGGGATCTCTTACCCCTAAAATCTAAAGCTATAGTTTCAGCCACATATGCCTTAGTGAAAATTTGAGGCTTGGGTTGCAAAGGAACCCGAATTCCTAGAGAGGAAGAAAATGAGAAACAGATCCCATTGTCCGCCATTCGTCTCTACCTTCATGGCGAACTCCAGATATGAATGTATTGGAAGGCCACAAATACAGGTCAAATTCTGAACTTCATTAGTAACCACCCCATCGGACACAAATGGGGCTGCATTAAGGCACTATTTAAATGAGCCACTTCACACTGCAACACCACAGAACTCCGGAGAATGGTAGGGGAACCCTGCACAAAGTATTTACCAACAATAGATACACAAGGCTTTTTGCCCATTGCTGCCTACAAAACAAGAGACAGTCAGAATCATGGCACAACAGAAGACCCTAGCAACGCTACCCTACACCAAAAATATATCAGAAATAACAGCGAGGCTCCTAAGGCTGTATAAGATCATGATTGCACACAAACCTACAGCAACACTGTGCCAAATGTTTACAACGACTAAAAGCCCCCATACCGACAGTAGACAAGACCAATGTGATATACAGAATCCTGTGCAATAAATATTACATTCGACAAACAGAGAGGAAACTGGTGACCAGGATACATGAACACCATGGTCTAGGCCCGAAATGTCAGCTTGTGTGCTCCTGAGATGCTGCTTGGCCTGCTGTGTTCATCCAGCCCCACAGTTTGTTATCTTGGATTCTCCGGCATCTACAGTTCCCATTATCTCCGTCCAATATTCACTTAGTGACAACAGCCAAACGTTCATTACAAAGCCACAGCATCACTGCCTTTCTTTCTGCTATGTATTACTTTCTTCAGCCAGCATGTAAAGACCACAAAGAGACCACCATGTCATACCACACAGTAATATTTCCGTTTCTAAATATGTTAGTGGCCTTGGGTCAAGAGCCCTGAGCGTGACTTAGTATTTGATGACAAGCAATCACCCTCAGTGTTTCAGACAATGCCTATTCATTTGGAATGTCTCTCAATGCCCTCAGGATATGCAGTGTTAACAATGTTGCATCTGAGATGTACCCTTCTATCTCGACTAAACAGCGAGTCAATTTCTGAATATACAAGGCAGGGTACCTAGCCTGTCTTGGCCGTCTTTGAAGCACACTGTCTACTTGTTTAAGGGAATGTCAATTTCAAACAGGTCACAAAGTTGCTGGAAAAGCTCAGCAGGTCTGGCAGCATCAGTGAAAGAAAAAACAGAGTTAACGTTTCAGGCCTGGTGACCCTTCCTCAGAACTGAAAACTTCCTGGACGAGACCTCTTGCCAGACTGCTGGAAAAGCGGGATATTGAAGATTAAGGAGATCTCCATACAGGATGTGATTTTGTAACATCATGCCATGAGTCAGTGATATTCCCTTTACCTCTGTAGATGTGCCAAAATTCCCTGGCAATCGCACATGTTTTATACAGAAAGTTAATCTGTCTTCAAATGGACATTGAGAGTCTAACAAATGGTTTCCAGAGTAACAGGCCATCGAAAGCCTCTGTCACAAATTTGTCTGCTTTACTGGTTGAACTCCACAGTAACCAAGGCTAGGTCTCCAAATCGAAAAAAGGATTGTAAAGTCAGGGACAATGGGAACTGCAGATGCTGGAGAATCCGAGATAACAAAGTGTGGAGCTGGATGAACACAGCAGGCCAAGCAGTATCTTTTGTGCTCCTGAGGTGCTGCTTGGCCTGCTGTGTTTATCCAGCTCCACACTTTGATATCTTGTAAAGTCAGGATCTGTGTGTGTACTACAAAAACAAAACTGAGGAGTACCAACCTAAATTTACACTTGAAGAAAAATAGCATGGGCAAGCTTATTCTTCACATCAAAACCTATCTATAGAGTGGCAGGGAAACAGAGGGCGATGGCCCAGGAGTATTCTGTGATTGGAAGTCAGTGTCTGCAATGATCTGTGTTGGGGCCTCTGCTGTTTGTGGTATGTATAAGTGAGTTAGACTTGAATGCGGGAGGTTTGATCAGTAAATTCGTGGTTGACATGAAAATTATTGGTGGGGGGGAGGTGACGTGTAAATAGTGAGGAGGATAGCCTTAGATTACAGGAAGATACTGATGGGCTGATCAGGCAGGCTGATCAGTAGCAAATGGAATTCAATCTGGGTAAGTGTGAGGTGATGCACTTGGGCAGGACAAACAAGGGAAAACGTGATGAACAGCAGGAGCCTGGGAAGCACCAAGGATCAGAGGGGCCTTGGTGTGCGTGTCCACTGGTCCCTTAAAGAAACAGAACAGGCTGATAATGTGGTTTAGAAGGTGCAAGGGAGACATCTTTATTCAGCTAGAAAGGGAATTTAAGAGCAAGGAGGTGATGTCGGAGCTGTATAAAACATAGGCTAAACCACAGCTAAAGTATTGTGTGTAGCTCTGGCATCTACGTTGTAGGAGGGATGTGATTGCACTAGAAAGGGTGCAGAGAAGATTTACCAGGATGTTGCCTGTGCTGGCAAGTTCTAATTATGAAGAGAGATTGGACAGACTGGGATTGCCTTCTTCAGTGCAGAAGAGACTGAGGGGGTGGCATAATTGTGATGTATAAAATTATGAGAGACAGACATACAGGGACAGAAAGAAACTTTTCCTGTCAGTGGAGGGATCAGTGATCGGGGGATTTAAGACAAACAGCTGGAGATTTAGAGGGAATGAGAGAAAACCTTTTCTCACCCAGAGGTTGGTGAGAATCTGGAACTCACTGCCTCTAAGGGGTGGTAGAGGCAGAACTCCTTGTAACATTTAAGAAGAGGGTAGATGTATACTTGTGATGGCAGGCCATACAAGATTATTGGCCATGTGCTGGAGAATGGGATTAGAGTAGTTCGGTGGTTATTTTTGACTGGTGCTGACTTGATGAACTGAAGAGCATTTTTTCTATGCTGGAGACCTCATAGAGCTCCTAAAGTGTGGAAGCAGGCAACTTGGCCCAACAACTCCACACCGAACCTTCAAAGAGCATCTCACCCAGACCCACAACTCTTGCCTTATAACCCTGCATTCCCAAGCCAACTCCTAACCTACACATCCCTGGATACTGTAGACAATTTAGCATGGCCAATCCACCTAACCTGCACATCTTTGGACTGTGGGAGGAAACCCATGCAGACATGAGTAGAATGCGCAAACTCCATACAGATAGTTGTCCGAGGCTGGAATTGAACCCTGGTCCCTGCTGCTTTGAGGCAGTAGTGTTAACAGCTGAGCCACTGATCAACCATGGCACCTTTTTGATTCTGAAAAAAAAACCCCTGTTGCTTTGAGTGTAATTGAATGCCTTGCAACATAAAACAGGTTCTTCCTCAATAGCGTGTACTTTCTTATTCTTTAATTGATATTCATTCTCGACTATAAATAAGGTAAGAACCAATGTCCTGCAATTCTAGTTTCATATCTGAAATTCAGCACTGATGAACCTGACTGAAGTTACCATGGAGGCAAATCTTTTCTGCTTGAGATTGTATGTCTTTCAATTCATCCAAAGTAATCTGTGGCTTTACAAATTATAACTCCTGGTGGTCAAGAGCACAGAAAAACATTTAATTTTATTTTGTATTCTGTGTGGAACCAGAAACAAAATCTTCATAAATGTTGTAAGCTATCATTAACAAGAAGCTGGATGATATTGGAGTGAGCAACAAAGAACTTTTAATACAGGGAAGTAATGGAAAAATGGGATTACAGCATTAATTTAATACAAAAACATCCCGTGTTCTTTTCAGGTGTATAACCTATTGTTTAATATTCCTCAATATACCCAGTGTATGTTCATGTCTGTGACATCTACTTAAGCAATTCACACAATTTCAAGCCAATTACATGTTGATTAAATGTGCTGGGCATAAAAAAGGGTGTCGTCAACCAGGTTTCTTTGTGTTCTATTTTCTGCTGGCACTGTTCATTTTCATAGCTAATTATCCAGCATAAGGATGTCTGCAATTTTCAGTTTTCCACATTCACACCTATGCTAAGGGATCTTGCCCACCAGCCACGCATTTAGGAAAATCCTATGAAGCATGAAATTAAAAACTCACTGATATAATGCCAACTATAGAGAGCTATACACCATTGTGGTCTCAAAGCCCATGGTTCCCTCAACAAATGTTGAAGAAAATTCCAATTGCCAGTGTAGTAATAAACTGGAACAGAAATTTAGAATGCCTTCCAGACCATATTTCACAGTCTCCTGAACTGCTTGATGTACAGTTCACCATCTTTCATTCAGGGCTATTTTAGTTTTTCTCAAATACCATGGGACCCATCAAATAATTTTCATTCAATGTGTCAATATAACAGAATTCTTGTCCATGCTAAGCATCAAACACAGAGTTTGCAATGCAAATAGGCAGATTACTGAATTTACACTGGCAGCTTCAGCGCAACATTTTTTTGTAGATATCATATAAGCTAGTGAACTCAAGGCACCAACCAAACTTTTTCCATTTACCATCAAGTAAATACTGCAATGAATTTATCAGATAACTAGTATCCACATTGTGGGCCAGTAATTAATTTAGCCTCACATCACTAATTTATTTGATACCTGAACCAAGCTTGTTAATTTGTCCATGATGTATTTGGATCTTCATTGGGATAATGTGTATTGAGAAAAAAAGCCTCTCTTTCACTACAAGATCAGTAGTTTCACATAATGATTAAGCTGATTTTTTGTACTTAATTCTTTGGCTTTCACTCCTGTCCACCAGACCTCACAAATATTATATTATGTCTTTGATTTTGGGTTTGTTAATATGCCTTGAAATGAATGTAGCCTTGCTGTACTAACGCTCTGGATATGAAGCTCTGAAGCCTGCAGCTTTCTAAACAGGTACGCATTATACCTCAAAAGACAATCTGGAAACCCCTAAATGGTTATATCCTGCACATGCTCATGAAGGTCTCATATTTAATTATTATAGAATATACTTATAGTATACTTTCAACACCCAGGGTCAATACAACGCAAGCGCTAGTGAGATACAATTTTCTTTCAGTTGATTTTTTGCTGATAACTTTTCCCTGACATTTAGTCAGGTTTCTGTGTTTTCTTCTGTTTTTCATTTATTAGTTATAAAGAATGGCTGGATATCAACTTTCTTCTCAAATGACTATTTTACTCTTCTCTATGCAACTGATTCTTAAATCAGGGCCTAGTTTCTGATATTCTTCACTGCTGCATCACAAATGGCTACCATTCACTCCACTGCCTTACAAACATGAACGAAAACAACTTCCTCCCGTCTTCTTCCCTAAAATTCTTACACGTAATTGTACAATCTGATGCTGGAAGAAACCAGGCAGCTCCCCCTGCAGTGGCAGCAGGCTTGCAGGGGCTGGGTGGGGCTGGCTGGGATGAGCCAATAGGGTATATATTTCAAGGGATCCCCTCCACATTGGGCGCCCCCAGCATTTGTCCCGATGTGGATGTTTCCTTCAACACCACATCCCTCCACTCCCAGCATCTCCATGAAGATTCCACCCACTCATCCCTGTGTTCCCTTCCAACCACGAGGGCCTCGTGTTTATTTGATGTTGGGCACTGGGAATCTTCAGCTCTTTTAAACATTGTGGTGTGTCTATGTCTGCAGTTGGACGAAGAACTGGAAGCTGCTTTGTCGCTGGTGTCCCCTGAAAGCCATCCACATATTTGTGCTTCAAGGGTGTAAATTTGCATCATGTGCTGAACTTTTTTAATGTGTCCAGTGGTTGAGCTTTGTGCTAAGTCTTTGACCATTCCTGATTATTATCATTTCTAGGGCACCACAGGGGGACATGGCTTGCATGTATCATAGAATGCTGGACACCATTTTGGGAAATGGAATAAACTGCATGTTATGCAAGATTTAGTTGGTTTTTCTAGCTTTGATTACCATTGCTTCTGTTTTTGTGGACTTGAAAGCTTGGGGCACCACTTGTCTTGTAACAAGGTGTATTGAGAAAAAAAGCCTCTCTTTCACTGCCAACAGTGCATAAGTAGTGTGTCTTTTTACCTTCGTCCAAGAGCAGTTTTCAAAATTACTCAGTTGGCATTGAAGCTATTATTAAAACCATGGGTCTATCTGCTAGTTCTTCTTTGTTCAAGTCACTTCATGCCAATATCTGCCAACACATTAGTCAAATGTTTCACTCAGTTGCTGCTTTTAGGATATAAACTTTAGTCTGTGAATTCTGAAGTTTGCGTTAACCTTGGACTGATCACCTGTTAATTTGAAGATTGTTCAGGGACTTTCTGATTATTATTGGAGAAACCAGAGGGATCAACTCTGATCAATGTTTTGTTTCTGAGGGTAATGTGGAGTTAGACAGCACGAAGCTGAGGGCCCCGAGGAGCTGGCATGAAAACGCACTTGAGGCCTCGGGCAGAATGAGCCATGACCTTACTGAATGATGGTGCACGTTTGAGGGATTGACTAGCCTTCTCCTCCTTTTGTTATATTCTTATTTGCTGTGACCTGTACAATGCTTGCCAAACTTTCTGTACCCATGAGACCCTTCGGTTAGGTTTTTAATTTGCACTATATTACCACTTTTATTATGAGAGTTTCAACTACCCTGTGCATGTAACCTGAGACTACTATTTCTTCCGACCCCCTTTCCTTCTCTTTTCATAGTTGTGTCTTATGCTTTCTGATAATAGTATCAATACCCAATCTCAAATGTAAATAATCTCTTATTTTCTCTTTTGTCCAAGTTAGATTATTGCACCATTTTAAAGTTTCCTTAGTCAACCATTTTAAGCCTTATTGTTCAAATCTCCAATATCTGTTCACTCACCATACACATGGGACCACTTCCACACTGCAGCCACGATTTGCTTTCGAGTTACCAATTCTCTTTCTTCAGGGGCTTGCTAACACTCTCTGATTGCAGCTTGTCTCTTACTAGATCACAGAATCATAGGACCCCTGTGGAAGCAGGCCAGTCAGCCCATTCAGTTCACACTAACACCCCTACATTACCACCTTAAGCCTGCATTTCCCATGGCTAACTCACCTAGCCTGGACATCCCTGGACAATTTAAACATGGCCAATCTACCTAACCTGCACACCTTTGGACTGTGAGAGGAAACGGGAGCACACAGAGGAAACCCACTCAGACACAGGGAGAAAGTGCAAACTCCACACAAGCAGTCGTCTGAAACTTGAATCAAACCTGGGCCCCTTGTGCTGTGAAGTAGCAGTGCGGACCACTCAGCCACCATGCTCCCCTTGACTTTCTCAAGATATCAATCAGGGTCACCTTTACAGATCACTCAGATAAAGGTGGTGGCACTTATAACTTAGTTTTCTGTTCTCTGAACTTCTGAGAGCTCTCATGGGAGATTAGGGATAGAGCTTTCAAATCTTCATGCAGTAGAGTCCACAACCAGATTCCTTTTCACAGAACCCATAGTCAAAAACTCATTCAAACTCTGACCACTTATAGAGTCATAGAATCATACAGCACAGAAACAGGCCCTTTGGTCCAACCAGTCCATGCAAACATAACCCCAACACAAACTAGTCCCACCTGCCATGCTCCTGGCCCATATCCATCCAAACCTCTCGCATCCACGTACTTATCCAAATGCCTTTTAAGCATTGGAATTGTACCCACATCCACCACTTCCTCAGAAAGCTCATTCCACACGTGAACTACCCTCTGTGCAAAAAAAGTGCCTCTTGTGTCTTTTTTAAATCTCTCTCCTCTCACCCTAAAAATGCACTTCCCCTAGCCTTGAAATTCTCATCCAAGGGAAAAGACAACTACTATTATCTCTATTTATACCTCTCATTATTTTATAAACTTCTGTCAGATCATCTGTCAACTGCTACGCTCCATTGAAAAAAGTCCCAGCCTATCCAGCCTTTCTTTATAACCCAAACATTCCATACCCGGCAACATCCTGGTAAATCTCTTCTGAATCCTCTCCAGCCTGGTAATATCCTTCCTATTACTGGATGACCAGAACTGGTCACAGTATTCCTGATGAGGCCTTTAACCATGTCCTGTACAACCTCAACATGACTACCCAACTTCTATACTCAAAGGACTGAGCAATGAAAGTAAGTGTGCCAAATGCCTTCTTAACCACTATGTTTAAATGTGACACAAATCTCAAGGAGTTACGTAAATGCACCCCTCATTCCTTCTGTTCTACAACACTACCCAAGTCCCTACCATTAATTGTATAAGCCTACCCTTGTGTGCTGTACCAAAATGCGATACCTCGCATTTATCCAAATTGAACTAAGGTCACAGTTACCATTCAAAATCTGTCATCTGCTTGAGTAGAAGGTCTTTTCCAGACTTGCTGGAGTAAATTCCCAGGCACTGACCTTGTTAATGATGAAAGTGCACTCTCTGTTTAAACATAATGCTCTGCCCCGATAGCAAAACACCTGCAGAACCTTTCGATCAGGAACCAACCTGCAAGTAACATCCACACTTGTCCTCGTGAATAAACAAAATATTGTTTTTTCTATTTTCATTTTAACAATCTGTTACCACAGTCCAAAAGTCATCTTTAACTCGTAGTTCCCAGTTTTTTCAGTTCCAAAGCAAAATTGAAAACAAAAGAAAAGTTAGTGAGGGCTCTGGCACTCCTCAGTGTGAACTTTTTCAGGCCTGCATACCAAATACGCCACTGATGACCTCAAGTTGTATTACTTGTGCTATTTCACTGCCAGGACCCAAGAGAACCTTTGATGTCATCTTCCTTCCCATCATGACCATGGAAGCAACATCAGATAGATTTATTTGAACACAGAAATATGGTTTTGACAACAGTGGGTGGCCTGTCCAAATGGACAGACAATAACCAGCTGCAGTTGCATTTGCAAAGCATTGATTTTATCATTGAAGGAGATAAACACAGCAAATGGACTGCCAAATCTTGTATTTTCATGCAATCGATCACAGTTCACAATGAGTTCTGTGAAAATTCATGTTATCGCGTGGATTTGTCTATAGTATTTGTTTATCAAGATACCCTCAAATTAATAGTGGAGCTGAAGAAAGAATGTGAACAGCAAAAGCATTGTTGATGAAGAATAATGACATCCAATTTGTGCTGCTGAGCTTTTGTTTGTACTTTGAAAGTAAAGTTTCCAGTCCGGCAGAAGATGTACCTTCAACTAATAAGAAGCACTGGGTCATAGTGAACTGAAATATCAGGTGACATCCGCATCTCTTCAAGAGTCGCAAAAGACTGCTTTTGTGCTTTCTGCCAGTACCATGGATCATCTGGTCATAGCAGCTGATGCACTGGCTCATTATTGATCATTAGGTTGAATAGGAACTTTTCAACCAGTTTCCCATAGCCATGTATTTCTGGAGCTCAGTTGTATATGAAAGTATGGACCAGAAACAAAATGAGGACATACAGGCCCCCAAGGCTACTCTGTCATTTAATACACCCATGGTTAATCTGACTTGGAAATTGTGACAGATCCTTTGACCACTTCTGATTGTAATTTGTTAAACACAGATTGGTGCATGTATCGGTTCAGGAAATAGATGGAAGTGTGAGTTAAAAGCTTTGTATTATCAGCTGCCTGTCGTCACTGATGGCTTGCACTTTGCAGATTCCAACCAAACACATTGCCATAAGTATATCAGGTTAATAGAACAGAATGCAGAATATAGTGTTACAGCTATGGCTTTTTCCTCACCGGAGCCCCATGTGATGAGAATATTATTTGTGCCATCACTGACAAAATAATGAATGGGCCTGTGGAGATACATGATACAGGAGTTTATTGGTCAAAGGATCTGTCACAATTTCTTTGACGATCAGAAGAAGGTGCCAGAATTATCCTCAAGCGCCAGCTTGTTGGCTTTATCAGTAGTGAAAGAACCTTAAGCCTTCAGTATAGAATCATGTGATAATGGGAACTGCAGATGCTGGAGATTCCAAGATAATAAAATGTGAGGCTGGATGAACACAGCAGGCCAAGCAGCATCTCAGGAGCACAAAAGCTGACGTTTCGGGCCTAGACCCTTCATCAGAGAGGGGGATGGGGGGAGGGAACTGGAATAAATAGGGAGAGAGGGGGAGGCGGACCGAAGATGGAGAGTAAAGAAGATAGGTGGAGAGGGTGTAGGTGGGGAGGTAGGGAGGGGATAGGTCAGTCCAGGGAAGATGGACAGGTCAAGGAGGTGGGATGAGGTTAGTAGGTAGCTGGGGGTGCGGCTTGGGGTGGGAGGAAGGGATGGGTGAGAGGAAGAACCGGTTCGGGAGGCAGAGACAGGTTGGACTGGTTTTGGGATGCAGTGGGTGGGGGGGAAGAGCTGGGCTGGTTGTGTGGTGCAGTGGGGGGAGGGGATGAACTGGGCTGGTTGAGGGATGCAGTGGGGGAAGGGGAGATTTTGAAACTGGTGAAGTCCACATTGATACCATATGGCTGCAGGGTTCCCAGGCGGAATATGAGTTGCTGTTCCTGCAACCTTCGGGTGGCATCATTGTGGCAGTGCAGGAGGCCCATGATGGACATGTCATCAAGAGAATGGGAGGGGGAGTGGAAATGGTTTGCGACTGGGAGGTGCAGTTGTTTGTTGCGAACTGAGCGGAGGTGTTCTGCAAAGCGGTCCCCAAGCCTCCGCTTGGTTTCCCCAATGTAGAGAAAGCCGCACCGGGTACAGTGGATGCAGTATACCACATTGGCAGATGTGCAGGTGAACCTCTGCTTAATGTGGAATGTCATCTTGGGGCCTGGGATGGGGGTGAGGGAGGAGGTGTGGGGACAAGTGTAGCATTTCCTGCGGTTGCAGGGGAAGGTGCCGGGTGTGGTGGGGTTGGAGGGCAGTGTGGAGCGAACAAGGGAGTCACGGAGAGAGTGGTCTCTCCGGAAAGCAGACAGGGGTGGGGATGGAAAAATGTCTTGGGTGGTGGGGTCGGATTGTAAATGGCGGAAGTGTCGGAGGATAATGCGTTGTATCCGGAGGTTGGTAGGGTGGTGTGTGAGAATGAGGGGGATCCTCTTGGGGCGGTTGTGGCGGGGGCGGGGTGTGAGGGATGTGTCGCGGGAAATGCGGGAGACGCGGTCAAGGGCGTTCTCAATCACCGTGGGGGGGAAGTTGCGGTCCTTAAAGAACTTGGACATCTGGGATGTGCGGGAGTGGAATGTCTTATCGTGGGAGCAGATGCGGCGGAGGCGGAGGAATTGGGAATAGGGGATGGAATTTTTGCAGGAGGGTGGGTGGGAGGAGGTGTATTCTAGGTAGCTGTGGGAGTCGGTGGGCTTGTAATGGACATCAGTTACAAGCTGATTGCCTGAGATGGAGACTGAGAGGTCCAGGAAGGTGAGGGATGTGCTGGAGATGGCCCAGGTGAACTGAAGGTTGGGGTGGAAGGTGTTGGTGAAGTGGATGAACTGTTCGAGCTCCTCTGGGGAGCAAGAGGCGGCGCCGATACAGTCATCAATGTACCGGAGGAAGAGGTGGGGTTTGGGGCCTGTGTAGGTGCGGAAGATGGACTGTTCCACGTAACCTACAAAGAGGCAGGCATAGCTGGGGCCCATGCGGGTGCCCATGGCCACCCCCTTAGTCTGTAGGAAGTGGGAGGACAGTTCATCCCCTCCCCCCACTGCACCACACAACCAGCCCAGCTCTTCCCCCCCACCCACTGCATCCCAAAACCAGTCCAACCTGTCTCTGCCTCCCGAACCGGTTCTTCCTCTCACCCATCCCTTCCTCCCACCCCAAGCCGCACCCCCAGCTACCTACTAACCTCATCCCACCTCCTTGACCTGTCCGTCTTCCCTGGACTGACCTATCCCCTCCCTACCTCCCCACCTACACCCTCTCCACCTATCTTCTTTACTCTCCATCTTCGGTCCGCCTCCCCCTCTCTCCCTATTTATTCCAGTTCCCTCCCCCCATCCCCCTCTCTGATGAAGGGTCTAGGCCCGAAACGTCAGCTTTTGTGCTCCTGAGATGCTGCTTGGCCTGCTGTGTTCATCCAGCCTCACATTTTATTATCTTAGTATAGAATCATGTTCCTTCTTTACTTTCCTGGGCATACTGACTTTGCTTTAGAAACAGATTCACAGGGATATATAGCCCTGGGAACAAATGCAGAATTCAACTCAAATTTTTTTGGCTTTCCAATTCCTGCTCTTTGCAAATCAGAGGCAAGGCAGCCTTGAGCTCAAAACTCTGGTTCTGAACAACATATCGCAACTCTGTGATTTCTTTCACTCCTGATTGGAGGTTATTTTCACTTTTCCAATGACCTCAGTTCTATCCCTCCCAGCCCTGACAGGTTTATTTCCCAGATTGGCTGCAGAGATCTTCTCTCCAACCGAATCACAATTTGTCGTCAGGAAGTCTCAAAGCTGCTGCACCACTTTCCAACTTACATTTTTCTCCTTCATCCCTCTTTTTGGATGTCAGCAGCCAGTAGCTTCTGTTCAAGTCTTACCACCTAAAGGAAAGGCACATCAGTGTCATAGATAGCATCTACCTCATTGATATTACCACAGTTTGAGCCAACTGTTTGACATATATTGCATACTGTTACTAGTGCGTTTTCATGCCTATGTGTGTCTCTGTCATACCAGTTGTCATTGGCTGTTGATGGATGCTCTTCCCATCTTCTCTGCCTCTTTTTTTTTAGCAACTCTTTCCTTTCCTTTATTTGGCACTTCTACAGAGTCAGCTGATTCTGAGGCCACGCTCTCCCTGTCAACTTGAACCACAAATTGATTGTTTCTTGACCTCAGCTTGTCTACTCAGTCGAATTGTCATCGCTAAATTTAGATCATCTCATGTTTGCAAGTGGTCAGGCAAAGCATCATCCAACAATCCCTTGACTGGCTCATCAGTTTTATCTTTCAAGCTGCATTACTGGCAGCCCTCAATACCTCTTTATGAGCTTCTCAAAATGTTCCTCCAATGTTGAGTATATTCAAACAATCTAGCCCTACTCAACAATGGTATTCCCTCTGAGGCTAAAATATGTATTAAGAGATTTGATTACTTAATCATACATTTGATTTGATTTGATTTATTATTGTCCATGTACTGATATACAGTGAAAAGCATTGTTTTGTGTGCTATCCAGACAAATTATACCTTACGTAAGTACATCAGGTTAATAGAACAGAATGCAGAATATAGTGTTACAGCTATGACTTTTTCCTCACTGGAGCCCCATGTGATGAGAATATTATTTGTGCCATCACTGACAAAATAATGAATGGGCCTGTGGAGATGCATGATACAGGAGTTTTTTGGAACATTTCCCTGCTCTGGATCACATCTTCCATGAGGCTGCAGAAGAAACCAGATAATGTGATGATGCATCACTTCCTATATTGTCTGATTTTCTAACATGACTAAATTACAAACAATGCTACTTGTCAAAGGTATTAGGATCAAGCTAAGTTGGGAGCTTATGGTGTTAAAATTCATCCTGAGTTGCAAAGCAGAATCATATATCTCTCTCCCAAGTATTCAGCAGCAAATAAAGTATAGCCTACCTTGCACTATGATGAAAAACAAAGATTTCTGCATGACATTTTCAATGTCTATGGTGAAAATTCAATCTAATCTACATGTGCATGAATGGAAAGAAGGGGAACATATATTCAAGCATCTTTGAGGACAGAACATCTGAGTTCCAGGCGTATATGCTACGCATGTGATGCCCTAACATTTACACCAACTTAAACCTAGAATGAGACAAACTGAATATCTCTTTAGGCATACCTCTCTGTTTTGGAATAAGAGTAGAAAAAGTACAAGATGTATGTCTCATGAGATCAATGAGGAAGCTTCCTTATGCTGCTAGGCAGGTGCACAGGCCCAGACATTCACAGCTGGACATGTTGGCTAAATCCTGTCTGCACAGATTGTGTTTCTGTGAACAGGTTGTCGCTGAAATTTACTGCCGCCAGATCGGCAAATCTCTTCAACAGCTGAAACAACTCTATCAGTTGCAGTTAAGGTGATCGTTGCCCTCAGCCTTTAAATGATGGTGTTGTTTCAAACAACATTAAGAGGGAGCTGCAGAATCACTCAACGGACATCGCATACTTGTATCATTCAAGTGAACGGTGTCTTGTTTGTTAGAGCATACCAAACTGTCCACCCCTCCATGGGAAACACATGGCAATGTGTTTGGTTGGAATCTGCAAAGTGCAAGCCATCAGTGACGACAGGCAGCTGATAATACAAAGCTTTTAACTCACACTTCCATCTATTTCCTGAACCGATACATGCACCAATCTGTGTTTAACAAATTACAATCAGAAGAGGCCCTTTGACCAACCAGGTTGACACTGATAAAACTACCTTAAATCTACTTGAGCACCACTTTCCAGCTCTTGGCCTATAGCCTTGCATCAAGCTTGTGAAGCCTCTTGCCTTAACTTCACTCCCAGGCTGCTCATTCCAGATTCTAACTAGCCTCTGGGTGAATACATTTGTCTTCGAATCCCTTATACACCTGCCTCTTACCTTAAAATTATATCCCCTCTTCGACTCTTTGGTTAAGGGGAAAAGCTGTTTTGTATCCACCCTCTCAACAACTCCCACAATCTAATAGACCTCAGTCAGGATTCCCCAACAGACTTCTCTCCTGCCAAGGAAGCACCCAAAGCTTAACCAGCCTCTCTTCATAGTAAAAATGCTTCATCCCTGGTGAATCTCCTCTGCACCCGCTCCAATGCTGTCAGATCCTTCCTATAGTGCAGTGACCAGAACTGAACGCATTACTCCCACATTGAGTTAATCAAACATTATGCATCTCCAATACAACCTTCCTGCTTTTGTAATCAATGCCACGACTGATAAAAGCTAGTGCCATGTATGCCTTCTTAACTTTTCGTGTTAATTTGTTCTGCCACCTTCAAGGATCTGTGGGCAGACCCCCCAGAATTCCCCTGTTTCTAGTGTCTTGCCATTCATTGAGTACTCCCTCGTCTTGTTGCTTCTTCCAAAGTGCATCACCTCACATGTATCAGGGGTACAATCCATCTGACCACCTGTTCATGTTCTCCTGAATCAAGGCCCTTCTTCCTCTCTATTAATCACACAGAGACAATGTTTGTGTCATCCACAAACTTATTCGCCATCCTGTTGACATTTTCCTCTATATCATTTACATGTACATTGCATGAGCTTGGAGTACAGGTACTGTATCATACCTGATAAGGCTAGCTGCTCTGGATCATGTCATGATTAATTAACTTTAAAACAGGTAACTGTTCCTATAATGTCTGATGAACCAGGAAACATGAATGGGTGGCTCATGAGAAACCTGGTGATGGAGAGGAAGAATTATATAACATCAGTTCTTAATTGATTATATCATCAGCATAATGGGCATAATGATGTGCTTTCCGTTATATGGGTAGACCATCTGATAAATGTCCCTTGGACTTATGGGCCTCCCTTTGTTGGGTGCTTTGTGGCCTATGGAGGGTTCTCTGAAGGATTTGCTATCCTAGCTGCTGATTTTTTTCAGAAATTCCTGTTTTCATTTCTGATTTCCAACATCCACAGTTCTTTGTTGTTTTTATGTACAGTTGAGGCATTTCTGATCCAACATTGCCCTGCCCTGACAGAATTCAGCCCACTGTGTTTCAGCACTGTGAGTTAAAACATAAAGTGTGACCAGGCCATAGTACTGGGGAAAGCTTCTATGCTAGTTTTCAAAGTCACACCAAGTGTGCTGTTCTTGTTGAACTGCGATCATGCACAGCACTGTGGCAGTATTGTGCAGACCTTCTGCCATTGAAGTATTACAACTGCATAATTAAGATTCACACATTGAAAACCCTGACTCTGCACAACACCATTTTAAATGGAACACTGGCCATTACATTAACCTAAGAGGGCTCACAAAATTCTTAGTTTAGCACTCTCAAAGAGATAAAGCCAGTTACATTGCAGCTCATGTTCAAGACTGCACTGAATTCTTCTAATTCATATGATTGTAATGACCCTGTTCCATGGTAACCCATGCCCTCCAATGTACTATCACATGCTAACATCTCCCACACTTACATGTTTATTTCCCTCCCGACTTCTTTATTATTGCCATCTTTTGGCTCCAATGTCCACACTTGTTCCTCCCAGTATCCCTGCCATAGTAATGGGCTCTGATAAAAATCGATTGAACAGACCTCCAGGTCTACCCCAACCATCAAATGGCTCAGACAGAGAGCCCTGGCTGATGACTGACCGGACCCCAGACCGATCTCTGTGCATCTCCCCAATTGATGATCCACAAATTTCCTAACTGGTCACACTGAACCTGCAGATCTGATCATGGCCAACTCTCCAGAATGAAGTGAGATGGCCCCTTTGACCCAGAGGAGATATCCACTCAAGTCCAGGTCCCTGGACTGATAGGGAATGCTGCCCTGGACAGATAGGGAATGCTGCCCTGGACTGACTGCCCTGGGAAATTGCTTTCTCGTGGCAGCCCTAATTCCTTAACTTGACTGAGGACCACTCTCTTCGACTTTGAGGCATGGCCATTCGTTTTGATGCACAGTCGGTGTTTGCCGCATTGGCTACTGGCACAGCCTGTAGGTGTGAGGTTGACATATTTTTGTGTCATACAGCAATTGGTCGGCACAACATTGTGGGCTGAAGGGCCTGTTCTGTGCTGTACTGTTCTATGTTCTATCCATCCTCTTGACTGCTGATCAGCATGACAACTGCTTGACTATGATTCTGTGCTGAACTTCAAGGCAAGACAGATACACTGTTATCCTTTAAACTGCTGGTAAGTGAGCAGAGTACTGAAAAGCAATTCAAGGCAAGGCAGGGGTGCTCTGAGCATCCAGGCAGGTAAATGAGCGAGAGGTAAGAGAGCAAGCCAGCAGCCTTTAGATGCAACCCACTGCAATCTGTGAGCTGGCTAGCTGTCTCTGTACGCTAAATGTCCTTCCAGCAGCACACTGATGACAGTTGTTGCATTGCTCCAGCTTGCAGCATTAAAATGCACTTATGTATAGTTAGTGGATCAGAGATGTACATTGATGGCACAAGGAGACTGACAAACATCTGAGACCAATGTCTCTTGATATGGGCTGTGAGCAAACAATGCTGATAAACCAAGTGACAATCCCCGTTTAAAGGCCACTCACCGCACTCTGGTGAGAATCTTATCTCCAAGTCTTGAATGTACTTCAAGAATGTGACTCATTGCTCCCAACATCAGGAAGCCTTCGCTGGACTTCTCAAGTAATTCTCCCAAATTTCTCAGCACAGCCCATATCATTCAGATCCTTGGGATGCAGTGATACTGAGGCCCAGAGGGCCTAAGTTCAACCAAGGCTCACCTGCTCCAGAGGTCATAGAGTCATACAGCATTGAAACTGACCCTTCAGTCCAACTCATCCATGCTGGCCAGATGCCCCAATCTGACCTAGTCCCATTTGCCAGCATTTGGTCCATTTCTAGCATTCGGAGTAATGGAAACTGAAGGTTGGAAAAGACTTGTGGCTGTAAGATTTGGTCCTTTTTTGAGGTATCCTCAGTGTTGGAGCTGATTTCTTCTAAGTCCAGGAGCAGTAATTACTGTTTTATAAGCTGTTGCATTGTTTTGGAACTTTGGGAGAAAAGAAATCAAAACAATGACTCTTTAAAGAAAGGAGGAAGGGAGACAAAGGCAGTGACCACATGGTGAGAAATGAATCATCAGAGAAAGAAACATATAATGCTGTCTGACCCAGCAGTGAACTTTCGCAGCTACCGCTTCCACTGTTTGGTTTCAAATTCCTCTGGGCATCGGAGTTCAGCTAAGGAAAATAAACAAACAGCGAAATTCACAGCCGACCTTGGAGAAACATGTGTGGGGAGATCAGGCAGGGAAGCAACTAAGTGACTAGGTTTTTTTTTGTAAATCTACAACAGTGAATAGAGTGGTTCTATTTGATTGTATGTTTTTATTGACAGGTCTCTCTTACCAAACATTAAAAATATAAAAAATGGGTTCTGGGTTGGCCTGCAGCAGTGTTTTTAGAGCAGTAAGATTGTGCTATCATAGAACATAGAACAATACAGCACAGAACAGGCCCTTCAGCCCTCGATGTTGCGCCGACCTGTGAACTAATCGAAGGCCATCCCCCTACACTATCCCATCATCATCCATATGCTTATTCAAGGACTGTTTAAATGCCCCTATCTTGTGGATCTGTAAGATTGTTAAGGTGTAAAGATGGCCTTCAGTAGAGTGACGTTCTCTTCCGGTTGGATGTGGGAGATTAAGGAGAGTTTCCATGTTACTGATGATTATGTCTGTAGGAAGTGTGTTTGGTTGCGAATCTTATCGGATCACATAGGTCACTTGGAGAGGCAGTTAGAGGCAATGAGGAATTTATAGGAGCTAAGGGCGCGCTGAATGACATTTGCAGGGAAGGAGATAAACAAAGATACAGTCAGGTAGATGGATGATCTTCAGAAAAGGTAGGAGAGGGAGGCTGGTAGTACAAGAGTCTCCGGTGCCTAGCCCCGTCTCAAACAAGTGTGCTGTTTTGGAAAATGTAGGGGATGATGGGCTGTGAGGGGAATGCAGTGCTGACAGCCAGGTTTCTGACACTGAGGCTGGCTCTAATGTACCGAGGGGCACATTGGGTTCCAAGTGATCGATTGTGATACGGGCAAAGACAGAAGTTGCTGGAAGCTCAGCAGCATCTGTGAAGAAAAGAATCAGAGTTAACTTTCCAAGTCCAGTGACCCTTCCTCAGATTGTGATAGGGGGCTCTTCAGTCAGAGGCACAGACAGACATTTCTGTGGCTGACGGTGAAACATAAGAATAGTGTAGTGCCTTCCTGATGCCAGGATCAAGGTTATCTTGGAGATGGTGTGGAATATTCCCAAAGACGAGAGGCACCAGCAGGAGGTCATTGTACACGTTGGGCCTAATGATGTAGAAAGAGATAAAGACAAGATTCTGAGGACAGAATATAAGAATCTAGGCAGGAATTTAAGAAGAAGGTTGTCAAGGGTGGTAATATCTGGATTACTCCCGATGCCACAAGCCAGTGAGGGATTCACATTTTTCATTCATTGGAATCTCTTCTGGGGTAGAAGCGCCCTGTTTTGGAAGGACGGATTGCACCTGAATTTGAAGAGGACTAATATATTGGTGGGGAGATTTGCTAAAGCTGCTCAGGAGGATTTAAACTAGTCGGGGGTGGTGTGGGACCCAGGGAGGTAGTGAGGAAGAAGATCAGTCTGAGACTGACACACTTGGGAAAAGGAGTAGGTCCAATGTCCAGGCAGGCAGGAACAGTGAAGGACTTATAAATTAAACTGCATTTATTTCAATACAAGAGGCCTAATAAATAGGGCAGATAAACTGAGGGCACAGTTGGGAATGAGGTGCTGGGATGTCATAGCAATTAGAGAGACATGGCTCAGGGATGGACAGGACTGGCAGTTTAATGCTCCACGGTATAGATGCCACAGGAAGGATAGAAAGGGGAGCAAGAGAGGAGGGGGAGTGGTGTTTTTGATTAAGCATCACATTACTGGAGGATATTCCTAGGAATATGTCCAGGGAAGTTAATTGGGTAGAGCTTAGAAATAAGAAAGGGATGATTGCCCTATTGGGGTTGTACTCTAGACCCCCCAATAGTCAACAGAAAATTGAGAAACAAATTTGTAAGGCAGTCTCAATTAACTTTAACTTCCCAAATATAGACTGGGACTGCCATAGTGGTAAGAGCATGGATGGAGACGATTTTGTTAAATGTGCCCAAGAACATTTTCTGATTCAGTATGTGCATGTATCTACTAGAGAAAGTGCAAAGTTTGAGCCATTCCTGGGAAAAAGGGCAGGGCAGTTGTCTGAGGTGTCCATAAGGGAGTACTTCGGGAGCCAGTGACCATAATTCTATTAGTTTTAAAATACTGATGGAAAAGAGTAGACTGGTTCTAAAAGTCCAGGTTCTAAGTGAAGGAAGGCCAATTTTAATAGAGTTAATATCTGTATTATTGATAGCGAAAGCTGAGGTACTGGAAGATTGGAGGTTTGCTAATGCAGTGGCACTATTTAAGAAAGGTGGTAAGGAAAGTCAGGGAACTATAGACTGGTGAGCCTGACATTGGCGGTGGGAGAGTTGTTGGAGGGAATCCTGAGGGACAGGATTTACACATATTTGGAAAGGCAAGGACAGCCTTAGGAATAATCAACACGGCTTTGTGCATGGGAAATCATGTCTCACTAACTTGATTGAGTTTTTTGAAGAAATAATGAAGAGGATTGATGAGAGCAGAGCAGTGGACATGATCTATATGGACTTCAGTAAGACATTCGACAAAGTTCCTCATGGTAGACTGGCTAGCAAAGTTAGATCACACAAGGATACAGGGAGAACTAGCCATTGGATACAGAACATGGCTCAAAGGTAGAAGACAGAGGGTTGCTTTTCAGACTGGAGGCCTGTGACCAGCGGTGTGCCACAAGGATCGGTCCTGGGTCCACTGCTTTTTGTCATTTATATAAATGTGAATGTAGAAGGTATAGTTACTAAGTTTGCAGATGACAACAAAATTGGATCTGTAGTGGACAGTGAAGAAGGTTACCTCAGAGGGCAATGGGATCTTGATCAGATGGGCCAATGGCCAGGAATGGCAGATAGAGATTAATTTAGATAAATGTGAGGTACTGTATTTTGGAAAGGCAGATCAGCACAGGACCTATACACCTAATAGTAAGGTCATGGGGAGTGTTGCTAAACAAAGAGACCTTTGGTTGCGGTTCATAGTTCCGTGAAAGTGGAGTCACTAGTAGATGGGACAACAAAGGTGACATTTGATATGCCTGCCTTTATTGGTCAGTGCACCAAGTATAGGAGTTGGGAGATCATGTTGCGGCTGTAAGGACATTGGTGAGGCCACTTTTGGAGTATTGCATGCAATTCTGGTCTCCCTCCTATAGGAAGGATGTTGTGAAACTAGAAAGTGATCAGAAAAGCTTTACAAGAATGTTACCAGGGCTGGAGGGTTTGAGCTGTAGGGAGAGGCTGAATAGCCTGGGGTTATTTTCCCTGGAGTGTCAAAGGCTGAGGGGTGGCCTTATAGAAGTTTATAAAATCATGAGGGTCATGGATAGGGCAAATAGGCAAAGCCAGGTTCACTGGTCTATTAGTTCCCTGGCTTTTGCTTACCAGTCTTCAGGAAAACTCATCCATGGCTACCTGAACAGTTTGATTAGAAAAAACAACATCTATTATAATACAGTACCTCTTGTATTTGCAAGGTATATGCTTAAAATTGATTCGTGCAAAGTGCAGTTGATGTCACTCAGGGAATGGGAAGATTCTACCCCAAGTTTTGATCATCTCAAGTTGATCATAGATATCTCTGTGAAGCAGATTAATTCCAAGTGACCTCCAAATTCTTAACTTCAGACCACACCTCGGAGAGAAAAGCCATGATCTCATCGGCAACACAAGCTGAATCCCTCACACCATGAACGTTGCATGTTTAGCAATGTGCTCTGATATGCAATACTGCCTTTCCTGCATGATATGGGGCTGGAACTATGGCTGTGGGACAAAGTATCAGCAATAAGACCACACTTGTGATGAATGCTGAACAGCTGGGAGCACAGCAGCACTCTTCCAAGGAAGAAGTTGAGGCAGAGGAATTTTCAGCAAGATTGAATTGTGCAGCTTTGGGTGCAACAGGTCAGACTGGATTCAACTAGCACCCAGTGCCAATAGGTGTGCAGGAGGGACCGTGAAAATTTCTTGACTGCTCACTTTTTGCTTTTCAACATGCTAATTGTTCCGAGAAGCAAATACAACTTTTTTGTTTCAGTTTTTATGTTTTTCCTTCGCCTTTGCTAAAAGGGAACATTTGAAGGGTTTCCAGAATGTGAAATTACCACATTGAACAATGCTGAACATTGGGGAAAGAACAGGTTACCTTAGACAGGGTTGTCTCAGGTTGTAGAGTGCTAAGGATGTTCAACCTTGTAGTTTGACTCTTCCAACTCGAGTTACAATGACAGTCGATCAGACAGATGATGATATAAGGCCATTTTTTTAACACTGAGTAAAATTCTGGCCACCCTGCTACAGGAAAGATGTTATTAAACTGGAAAGGGTGAAAAATGATTTACAATGATATTACTGAAACTGGAAAGTCTGAGTTATAAGAAGAACTGGATAGGCTGGGGCTTCTTTCCCTGGAGTGTAGAAGACTGAGGGGAGACCTTACAGATGTTTATAAACTCATGAGGGGCATGGATAACGTGAGTAGCCAAAATCTTTTCCCCTGGACAGGGGAGTTTAAAACTAGAGGACCTGAGGGGTGACTTTTTCACACAGAAGGCGGTGTATGTAAGGGAAAAGCTGCCAGGAGGTGGCACAGGCAGGTATAATCGCAACTTTTAAAAGGCATTTGAACAGGTACGAGGATGGGAAAGCTTTGGAGGGATATGGGCCAGATGCAGGCAAATGGGATTAGTTCATCTAAGGAAAACTGGTCAATGTGGATGAGTTTGATCAAAAGATCTGTTTCTGTGTTGTTTCAATGACTCAATGTAAAATAGTCATACATTTATGAAATTGAACGTATATTTGAAACGAAGTGTCAGCTATGTGCCTTCAGAAGCTTTACTTTTCTACACCCCTCCAGCTACATGCACTGTGAAGCACAGCGCTTGGCTGGCAGTGTTTGATCTGGTGCATGACCTGGCTGTAAATATGGTGCTAGCACTAGCAATCCGAGGAGCTCCCAACAATGGGGAATATTTCTGTCATTGTTGAGCCTACGAGACGGTGAGCAGGTGGCAAAGAGACAGTGTGCATTCGTGATGAAGTGAGCCACAGGGAACTGTGTCAGAAAATGCACTGAAGCTGATGGACAGAAACCTCCATTAAATGCCCCGAAGTTGACATTTGGCAGATTTTTGGGAAAATTTTAGCCCCTGAAACATCCACTTGCCTGGCCTGTGAATGATCTCTCCTGCCACATCGGTCACAGAAAATTCAAACAATGATGCCCCATTGCCTCCACTGCATTCTACCTATTCTCACAAACTCAGTAGCCACCCTTACACACCATCATCAGCCTCACAGACGTGGCAGCATCCTTTGCTGAAAGGTTCATCTCACAAACATATCCTGATTGCGTCCATAGCCTCTGGTGTCCAAGGCCCACCCAACCCCAATTGCACAGTCCCCCATATAAATGCCCCAGGACCTTTTCCCTGAGGGTTGGGTATCTTGACGACTATTGCAATGCTGACATGCCGGTTGCAGTGAGGCTGAAGAGCTGTTACTACTTCTTATTGGATGTTAGACACTGAAGAAACAGAAAACAGGATCAAGCAGAGGCCATTCAAGCCATCAAGCTTGCTCCATCATTTGATATGATAATGACTGATCTTCCTACTCAGTTTCCTGATCCTGTTTTCTCTCCACACACTTTAATCCCTTTATCCCAAAGAACTATATCTAACTTCTTGTTGAAAGTATTCAATGTTTAGATCTCACCCCGTTTTCTGTGACAACAAATTCCATTGGCTCACCATTGTCTGGCTAAAAACATTTTTTCCTAATCTCAATCCTAAATGGCCTAGCCTATATCATTAGCCTTTGACCCCTAGCTCTGCACTCCCTGGTGATTGGGAACATCCTTCCTGTATTTACCCCACCTTCCCCCATTAAAATTTTACCGGTTTCAGAGCTTCCTTCCTCATTCTTTTAAACTCCAGAGAAATGTCATCCTAACTAGTCCAATCTCTCTTCATACATATTTCCTGGTATCCCAGGAATCAGTTGGGTAAACCTTTCTTGCATTTCCTTGCCTGCCAGAACATCTTTCCTTCGATAAGGAGATCAAAACTGTACACAATGTCGTAGGTGTGGTCACACCAAGGCTCTGTCCAAATGCTGCAACACATGACATGCTCCTGCACATGAAACCTCTCGCAATAAAGGACATTTGCATTCTTTATCGCCTGCTACACCTGCATGCCACCTGAAGGTTACAGGAACAGCAACTCATATTCCACTTGGGAACCCTGCAGCCCAATGGTATCAATGTGGACTTCACAAGCTTCAAAATCTTCCCTTCCCCCACTGCATCCCAAAACCAGCCCAGTTCGTCCCCTCCCCCCACTGCATCACTCAACCAGCCCAGCTCTTCCCCTCCACCCACTGCATCCCAAAACCAGTCCAGCCTGTCTCTGCCTCCCTAACCTGTTCTTCCTCTCACCCATCCCTTCCTTCCACCACAAGCCGCACCTCCATCTCCTACCTACTAACCTCATCCCACCTCCTTGACCTGTCCGTCTTCCCTGAACTGACCTATCCCCTCCCTACCTCCCCAACGATACTCTCCTCTCCACCTATCTTCTTTTCTCTCCATCTTCAGTCCGCCTCCCCCTCTCTCCCTATTTATTCCAGAACCCTCACCCCATCCCCCTCTCTGATGAAGGGCCTAGGCCCGAAACGTCAGCTTTTGTGCTCCTGAGATGCTGCTGGGCCTGCTGTGTTCATCCGGCTTCACACTTTATTATCCTGGATTCTCCAGCATCTGCAGTTCCCATTATCACTGCTTACCTTCAGAGACTGGTGCACAAGGACACCCAGCTGTTGTTGCACCTCCCCTTTCCCCAAGCTGCTGCCATTAAGGTAATAATCCCTGCTTCCTGCTTTTGCTGTCAAAGTGGATGACCTTACATTTATCCAAATAGAGCATAATAATGGACTTTAAAAATGTATAACCTCAACTAACCTTCAGCAATTTCTCAGCTCTGCACAGCACTACGGTGCTCGAAAACAGTGATCCTCGTCCTCAGGCCATGCACCAGCTAAGCAACATACAACAGGTAAAGCTTTACTGTGATAACCAAGCTCTGTACCTGTGCTGCTTGTGTCACTTGTGAATTAACAGGCCCAGTGTTAATCATTACAGTTTATTCCAGGCAGTGTGTTATCAAGCAACAACATGATTCAAAGCAAACAGTCAAAACTGTTGTACACTATTACTAATATCTACTACATTTATAAACCCATATTTATTGGACATCGGAGAAACCATTATCTCCTTATTGGAAGGAAGTAAACATTGCCTTCGAGACCATTTTGTTGAACATCTACAAGTTATGAAACAAATTACCATGGAATATGAAGCCATACATTTTGAATCAATTCAGCAGCAGAATGATAGCATCAGCATTTCTGCCGTCCACAAAGACACCATGGGAAATGATTATTTTGGGCTATACATATTAGCAATATCATAAACCTGACAGATAAACCTCCTCTGATAGTAAATGCAAAACATATTATTTGAGCATTTTCTTTTACAAACATGGGAAATATTCTGTCATGCTTTTTTTATGCCAATATTGATTGGAGATTGGAGGGAACTACTCAATCCATCACATGACAGAAAACCATCGCAAAGAAGCTTGATGAGATATATCATTGACTATTGTCAACGTCAGTTTTCACCAATTCAGCGCAAATTAGCAAACATGAGAAATCATTATCAAAACGTCGAGATAGGCTTTGAAGATGTATTCCCAACAACACCATGTCCTGTAAATGGCTACGAAAATTCAGAGGTCATAAGTTCACATAATATTTTTGTAACTTGTGAAATTAAAAACAAAAGTATGGGAATTTTGAGAATTAGTACCTGAAAATAACCATGCAAGCTGCTCAATTGTTGAAAATCCACTTTGTATTTCTCATTTTCCACCTGGGGACCCCGCAACCTCCAGGAGTCAACATTGAAAACATTAATTTTAGGGCCTAAATACCTTCCCCCGTGTCCTTTTTCTCACCCACTCCCCAGGCCCATGGGCTGTTTTCAGCACAGCCATTCCAATTTAACCTACACCTGGTCCAAATTATGTTGACTACCTGCCGATCTGACCAAAAAACACACGCAGCAATTGGTCAACACTTTTGATCCAATCCTCCAGAGAACCCTGTGCACTCTCATCCATGTAGCTCTTGCCTAGGGGACTTTACTGCCTTGTGAAGATATACAAAGCCAACCTCTCTGGATGTCCCATAACATCTGGCAATGGGGCCCTGTATGAAAACCTATCAGGCTATGTTGAGCGCACCTTGAAACCTATTGTACAGGGAATCCCCAGCTTCTGTCGTGATTCCACAGACTTCTTACAGAAACTCATCACCCACTGACCAATCAAACCAGGAACATTCCTTGTCACAATAGATGTTTCGGCACTGTACACCAGCATGCCCCTCAATAATGGCAGAACAGCAACAACTTCAGTACTCAATACCAACAATGGCCAATTTCCAGATGCCATCCTTCAACTCATCCGCTTCATCTTTGACCACAACGTCTTCACCTTTGACAACTAGTTCTTTATCCAGGCACACAAAACAGCCACGGGGACCACATTTTTACCCAGTATTTGCACCCAAAATAACATTTTCATGCACAGGTTCAAACAAGACTTTTTTGCTGCGCAGAACCTCCGACCATTACCATACACCAGATACTTTGACGACATTTTCTTCCTTTGGACTGATGGCAAGGAATCACTGAAACAACTACATTACACTATCAACAAGTTTCATCCCACCATCAGACTTACCATTGGCAGCTCTTCAGACTCAGTCTCATTCTTGCACACACACATCTCCACCAAGGACAGGCACCTCAGCACCTCACTCTAACTGTAAGCCCATGGATAACCTCACAATGCTGTACTTCTCTAGCTTCCACCCTAAACATATTAAAAAAGCCATCCGCTATGGTCAAGAACTATGCATATTACAGGATCTGTTCCAATGAAGAGGGTGTGACAGACACCTGAAGGTGCTGAAGGATGCCCTCATAAGAACGGGATACGATGCTTAATTTACCGATTGCCAATTCCGACATGCTACAGTGAAAAACTGTAATGGCCTCCTCAGAAGACAGGCAGGAGACATGACCAATAGGGTACCCTTTGTCATCCAGTACTTCCCGGGAGCGGAGAAACTACGCCATGTTCTTCACAGCCTTCAACACATTATCGATGTCAATGAGCACCTCACCAAGATCTTCCCTATGCCTCCACTTCTCACCTTCAAACAGCCGCCAAACCTTGAATAGACCATCGTTCACAGCAAACTACCCAGCCTTCAGGACAACATCGACCACAACACCACACAACCCTGTCATGGAAACCTCTGCAAGACATGTCAGATCATCGGCATTGCCACGACCATCACACATGGGAACACCACCCACCACGTACAGAGCAGATATTCATGTGACTCGGTCAGTGTTGTCTTTCTCATACACTGCCGGCAAGGATACCCCGAGGCATGGTATATTGATGCAGATGCTACGACAATGGATGAATGGACACCATGCAACAATTGCCAGACAAGAATCTTCCCAGTCAGGGAATACTTCAGCGGTCAAGGACATTCAGCCTAGGATTTCAGATAAACATCTTCCAAGGCTGACTCCGGGATACACAACAAGAGAGATTTGCTGAGCAGAGGCTGGTAGCCAAGTTCGGTGCCCATGAGGACGGCCTCAACTGGGATCTTTGGTTCATGTTGCACTACAGGTGACCCCATCAAACTGTATACTCCCACTCATACATACACTCACACATGCACATACACACACACCCACACACACAAAACACACACAGAGAGATCCTGTTTCACACACACACTGTCTTTCAAGCACACACATTTAAAGACAGTCAGTCAATGTGGTGTTTTATAAATTCATACTTTAGAAATAAAACCAGTCCGACTCCAAACCAAAATACAAACAGGTTTTAAACAGGTCTCACACCTAACATTCATTGTCTGACCTAAAATGTCAGCTCTTCTTTACACTGATAAATCTTTAGTTCTCTCAGTGCAGGTGCTTGAAAGAATTTTGGGGATTTACATATCCATATTAATACATTTATACCTTCTAACTGATTAAAATTTTCCAGCATCTTAGATCTGCTTAATACATCCTTATCAGTGGTTTGATCCTTTGATCTTTTACTTATAAATTCCGTGTTTGATGGCTCCTCTCTCATTTATACCTGAAGAAGGAGCAAGGCTCAAAAAGCTTGGGTTTTCAAACAAATCTGCTGGACTATAACCTGGTGTCACGTGATTTCTGATCTGAACCTCATTATCAACTTTTCTGTCTCCTTGCCTTACCATTATCCATGCTCTGTCTGCCTAACTGTCTATCTCTTCTTCAGGGCTCTATCTCCATCTGTCATCTCATTCTTTTACCCATCACCATGCCTTCAGCATATATAAACCACCTCTTCCTAGTTACTATCTAGTTCTGAAGAATGATTCAACCCATAAAATTTTATCTGGATCCAATCCCACATCATATTTCTCGCTCTCAGCTTGGGATGCTAATAAACATCGTTTGCCAAGTTTCCAAGAAGGTACACAAAGTGAGGGCTTCCCTCTAAATGATGGTTTCTTATATCGTTATTTCATCTGAATACTTTGTTTTCAACAGTGTTTGATTCTGTAATATACTTAGATGATTTTTTCACTTTGAGGGTAATCTCAATGTGAATTTGATCTTCGAAACAAGTCAGAATGATGTTTATAGACATCTCAACCTGCTCTGAAACTATGAAGAGTGAATTCCATCCAATGGGGCTGGAACAATGTGAATTGAGGGATATAATGCATTTAAATAAAACAAAGAACTGTAGGTGCTGGAAGCCTGAAACTTAAACAGAAATTGCTGGAGAAACTTTGTGGGTCTGGCAGCATCTGTGGAGAGAAAGCAGAGTTATTCTTTCAAGTCCACTGATTCCTGATGGGAGTCCCAGTAAAATCCTGAAGGGTCTGGATGGACTGGATGTGGAAAGAATGCTCCCAATGTTGAGGAATTCCAGAACGAGGGGTCACAGTCTGAGAATGAGGGGTAAACCATTAAGGATTGAGATGAGGAAGAATTTCTTCACTCAAAGAGTTGTGAACCTGTGGAATTCTCAACCATAGAAAGCTGATGAGGCCAGTTTGTTAGATATATTCAAGTGGGGGCTGGAAATGGCCTTTGCAGCTAAAAGGATCAAGGGATATGGAGAGATAGCAGGTGTGGGATTTACTGAAATTGCATGATCAGCCGTGATCATATTGAAAGGTAGTGCAGGTTCAAAGGGCCGAATAGCCTGTTCCTTCACCTATTTTCTATGTTTCTGTGTTTCTATGACTCTTCATCAGAACTAGAAATTTAGCATATCTAACAGGAAGTGCCAGTCAGGTAGTCAAAACTTGAAAGAAAAGGAAAGAAACAGGTAAGAAATTTGGAAGTAGAGGCAAGTTCTGAAAGCCACTCGAGGATAGAAATCAACATTATCTTCTTACAAGTGTCTTAATTTCATCACTTCATTTGTTTCAGAATGCATAAACCACTCTCTCATTAATTTTTAACTCTAATTTTCTTGTATTAATCATTTGCTGTCGTGCACAGCTCCGTTCAACAGTTACAGTCTCACTGGGCTAGCAATCCACAAACACGAGGTAATGATCTGGGGACAAGACTCCATCACGGCAGATGATGAGATTTGAGCTCAATAAAAATCTGGAATTAGAAGCTAATCTAATGCCAACCATGTGAGCTTAGTCAGTTGTGGTATCCAATCAGGAGGGAGAGGCCTTGAGAGTTCCCAACACTGAGTGTGACCTGCATGAAGTCTCGTGACATCAGGTCAAATATGAATCCTCTTACTGAATGCCATCAATCACACCAGCTCTCCCCTTGGTTGATGAATCAGCCCTCCAGCACTTGGAGAAAGCATTGAGGGTGAGAAGGGAACATAATGTACATTGGGCGGGGTCTTCCACATTCATGTGGCTCAGTACCACTATGACTGACCAAGATAATCACGTCCCAAATGACATAGCTATTAAACTGTATCTGCCGCAGTTGAAGAGGAAGCAAATTGTAAAATTTACCTGACTTTCTCCTCGCTAATCTGGAGATGACAGTATTGGGAGGAATGATCATTGCAGTGCCTTTCTAGAGACCAAGGCCTGCCTTCACTTTGAGGATATCTTCCCATGTGACATATGATAATGCCACCATGCTAAATGGGACATATTTTGAACAGATCCAGCAACTCAAAAAAACAGACATTTATTAGGTGCTGTGGTCCATTGGCACCAGCACAATTATATTCCAATCTCCAGCCTCATGCCCTGGCAATCCCAAGACCACGAGACCACAAGACCATAAGACCACAAGACCATAAGACATAGGAGTGGAAGTAAGGTCATTCAGCCCATCCAGCCCTCTCTGCCATTTAGTCATGGCTGATGAGCATTTCAACTCCACTTACACACACTCTCCCCGTCGCCCTTAATTCCTTGCGAGATCAAGAATTTATCAATCTCTGCCTTGAAGACATTTAACGTCCCGGCCTCCACTGCGCTCCATGGCAATGAATTCCACGAGCCCACCACACCCTGGCTGAAGAAATGTCTCCCCCCTCATTTCCGTTCTAACTTGATCCCCTCTAATTCTAAGGCTGTGCCCACAGGCCCATTTTGTCATTACACTCAAACTGGACGATCAGCCCTGGTTTAATAAAGAGTACCAGAGGCTGTACCAGGTGCAGCACCAGCAGAACCTGGAAATGGGATGAAGCTACAACAAAGATATACCGACAAGCCAAGCAGCATGTAACAGACAGGCCTTAGCAATTCCATAAGCAATGGAGCAGATATCAGCTCAGCTGTCCTGCCACATTCAGTTGTGAATGGCTTCAGGCAATTAATTTACTGGAGGAGAAAGTTCCACATCCTCAGTGATACCTCAGCGCAATAGACAGGCTGAAATTTTTACATAACAAGTGTCGAGTGAATCACCCATCACAACCTCCTCCTCATGATCTGAAAAACGATGCATGAGGGCACTGGGAACTTTAAAAGCTGTTGGTCCTGACAACATTCTGGCAATAGTCGTGAAAATTTGTGCTCAAAACTAGCTGCATCTCTTGTCAAGTTGTTCCAATATGTCTACAACACTGGTGCCTACCAGGCCACATATTCACATACTTGGAATCAAGCAAGATTTTCACCTATAGTTCTAAATGATTAAAAACTGGTATAAGTCACATCCAAAACTCACCCACATCATCAGTGCAATCTGACTTGTATAATTATTGACTGCATCAGTATGATCTCAGATGAGTGTTTAAGGAGGAAGTTGTGCCAGGAGAAAAAACTTGCATGTAGATAAAATTTAAATGCTATTACAGTGGAATATCACAATGG
Source organism: Stegostoma tigrinum (assembly GCF_030684315.1). Taxonomy (NCBI): domain Eukaryota; kingdom Metazoa; phylum Chordata; class Chondrichthyes; order Orectolobiformes; family Stegostomatidae; genus Stegostoma; species Stegostoma tigrinum. Next base: position 4,281,433 of record NC_081359.1, on the reverse strand, counting down.
AGCAATAAATATTTAGAAAGTCTCTGGGTAGCCTTGAAAGGATCTCAGCCAATCAGTGGCCTTTGTCAAGGTGGGAAGAGCTGAGATTGAAGAATGGCAGCAACAGTGAAAAGAAAGGCAAGTTAACATGCAGCTATGAGACTGAAAACAAGGAATGGATCAGCCCAGTCACAACTCCTGACTATTTGCTACTGGCTTGGAATTCAACTGGTGAACAATGACCAATTTTAAAGTCATGAACAAAGGCAGAATTTGCTGGAGAAACTCAGCAGCTCTGGCAGAATCAGTGGAGCGAATTAAAGTCCTTACCATTGTGTTTAAATTACTCTATACATTCATCTCTCATATTCCTAATAGCCCAGTGGTAGTATTGCTAGACCATTGATCCAGAAATCCAGGCAGTGTTCTGGGGACCTTGATTTGAATCCTGCCATGGCAGATGGCAGAATTTGAATTCAGCTAAAACCAGTAACAAAGTGCTAAAAATGGCTATGATTCCTTTGTTGATTGTTGGGAAAAACGCATCTGGTTTATTAATGTCCTTCAGGAAATGAAACTGCCATCTTTACTTGGTCTGGTCTACACATGACTCGAGACCCACAGCAACTCTGAACTGCTGTCTGGGCAATTAGGGATGGGCAATAAATGCTGACCTTGCCTGTAATGCCCACATCCTGTGAATGAATAAAAAATCTCCTGTAACTCCAATCCAGCACAACTCTCCAAGACTTCTATGCATGTCCTTCTTATGTCTATCCACCTTCTGTACTCACCAGCCTACAGCTGTTTTGGCACTGAGTTCCAGATTTCCCTCCATTAACCTTGTTTGTGAACTGCATATTCAACTCTTCATCCAGCAGGCTGAGCACAAAATTGTCTACACCATGTTGTAACACTCAGGTGTACTACACTGTCAGAGGAACTTCCTTTGAGGTGAGATGGTAAACCATCTGCTTTCTCTGGAGGATGAAAAGGATGGAAGGATGAATTAACAAGTACAATTTTGTATTTTGTTCTGGTAACCAAACTGTTGAACATTATGCTTTATTTTACAGCAAGATTTGATTGCGACCATAAAGTTTTCTGTTGTGGAAAGCTACTTCTGGTTTGAAATGAAATGCACTGCTTATTGGAAGTGTAACTTGAGAAAAGATGCATGAGTTGCTGATCAATGACCTTAACAAGAGTCAGCAAACAAAATATGGACTTTTTAACCCTCTCATCACTAATACTCCTGGCTCCATTTTTGCAAAGAGGTAGATGCAAAGAGCAGAATTAAATATAGTTGGACAACCATGAACATGTTCAATTAGCCAGTTGCCTGTTTGTATTAATGCTTATTTTTCTCAGTAGGATTATTCAACAGAGGACAATATGGGCCTAAGCTGCTACATTTTAAGGAAGTTTACAGATCTCACTCAGTTATCGATTAGATAAAACATTCATAAGTCAATTTAGTTTATGTAGATAACAACTCATTCAGTATTTTGTTTGCTAAATTCAGCCCTTTAACTTTGATTTTCAGAACATAGAGTCATAAAGTCATAGAGATGTACAGCATGGAAACCTTTGATGTACACTTTTGATCCAACTTATCCATGCTGACCAGATACCCTAAATTAATCTTGTCCCATTTGCAAGCATTTGGTCCATATCCCTCTAAATTCTAAATCCTCTATTTATAGACTGATCTGGATGCCTTTTAAATGTTGTAATTGTAGCAACCTTCACCACTTGCTCTGGCAATTCATTCCATACATGCACCACCCTCTGCATGAAAAATTGCCCCTCAGATCCATTTTAAATTTTTCCCCTCTCACCTTAAACATATGCCCCCTAGTTTTGGATTGCCCCACCCCAGGGTAAAGACCTTGGCAATTCACCCCATCCATGCCCCTCACGGTTTTATAAACTTCTATAAGGCCACCCCTGAGCCTCAGACGCTCCAGGGAAAATATCCTCAGGCTGTTCAGCCTTTCCCGATAGATCAAACCCTCCCAACCTGGCAACATCCTTGTAAATCTTTCCTGAATGCTTTCAAGTTTAACAGCACCTTTCCTCTAGCAAGGAGACCAGAATTGAATGCAATATTCTGAAAGTGGCCTAACCAATATACTGTGCAGCCACAACAAGACCTCCTACCTCTATATTCAATGCACTGACCATTAAAGCATGTGTACCTAATGTATTCTTCACGGCCCTGTCTGTCTCTGCAGTCCAAGGTCTCAATATGTTTAGATTCAGAACCATTTCACAGAGGGGTGAGCTTTGCAGAACCTGTTGGACTGCCAAATGTCCTCCAGGCTTTCACCATGTGGGTGGCATAGTGGCTCAGTGTTTACAGCTACTGCGTCACAGCACCAGGGACCCAGGTTCGATTCCAGTATTGGGTGACTGTCTATGCGAAGTTTGCACATTCTACCTGTGTCTGTGTGGGTTTCTCCGGTTTCCTCCTACAGTCAAAGATGTGTAGTTAGGTGGATTGGCCATGATAAATTGCACCTAGTAGCCAGGGATGTGCAGGCTAGGTGGGTTAGCAATGGGAAATGCAGGGTTAAAGGGTTAAGGGAGGAGCTGGGTCTGGGTGGGATTGTTCTCAGAGGGTGGACAGATAGTCCAAATGGCCTGTTTCCACACAGTAAGATGCTATGTTTTTTATATGAAATACGATGATTATTTGATATAGAATGTTGAAATGATAGAATTTGGCAACACTGTTGGAGATCAGTCAGCCCATTGTGCTTGGGCTGCTTCTGATTCTGCAAAAGCACAATCTCTTTAGTCACAATCACTTGCTTGATCTCATTCTTTAAAAGAAGAAGGGGTGCTTTCAATTATATAGTTTCTTTTATGACCCCAAGGTGTCTGAAAATTTTCTATTGTTCATTTTTTTTTTAAAACTGCAGTCATTGTTGTGCTGTAAGAAACGTGGCAGATAACTTCAGCATGACAAAGCCCTATAAACAGCAAGGAAATAAATAACAAATAAACTGCAAAGGAAAGTTTGATTGAGGGATAAGCATTGACTAGGACATGAGGGAGACTTTCTGAGTTCTTCTTCTGGAATCTTTAAGCTTAGAAGATTAAGAACTCTGTTTAATATTTCAACCAAAAAACATAACTTCTGGCACTGCATTGTTCCCTCGGTATTGTGTGTTAGCCTAGATTGTCAGGCCAAGTCTCTGGAATGAATTGAAACTCAAAAACTTTGAGACTCAAAGATGGTAGTGAAACCTATATTGAAAAATATATCCACTCCTCTTTGAAAAAGAAATGTTGTCAACTCTGTATTGATCACTGGCTATTCCATATTCTGAGCAAATGTTAGTGGTGAACATAAATTTATGGTGTCAAATACTAACTCACCAGCCTTGAGTATTGCTGAACAGAAGGTTTGTTGAAGTACTTCATCCTGTATTATGTTTACCAAGTTACAAACTCAAGGGGAAAATCAATGCTTATTCTACATGAGAAGAGAGCGCTGATTGGTAGAGATGTTGCCATGAAAAATTCAGCCATGAATGCTGATTGAAAGTTAACGGTCAGACTTAATTTACATTTATGATATAACAAGGTGTGGAGCTGGATGAACACAGCAGGCTAGACAGCATCAGAGGAGCAGGAAGGCTGACTTTTCGGATCTGGACCCTTCTTCTTCTGAATATATATGTAGATTCAAGTGCTCAGAAGTAAACCCCATTGGAAACCCAACTGACAATCCCAAATTAGTTGTCAACAATTAGTTGCTTGTTGTAAACAGTTGATGGGACTTGCTGTTCATTCAGTGTGCCAGTCTTTCAGATATACAGCCCATATAGCTGGCCTCACATGAGCATGAAAATTGATATGCCATATCACTTATTTATGCGATAGGCAGTGTCGTTTAGATTTATAAGCACTACTTCTGATTCAGCTCAATAAAATAGGTGATGGATATTCACTGGTTCATTTTTCAGGGCATTGTTGGGTATTTTTCCCCTTGAATTTGTAGTCTTGTGTAATGCCCCTAATAAGTCCAAGATGAAAGGCTTTACCAAAATGTAGCCATTTTCAAAACTACTTAAGTTCTTTCCTACCAAACAAAACTTTTTCCTAGCTTACTCCACATAATTTTCAATCATCGATTTCTGCTTCACCTTCTATTAAAAAAAACACTTCCCTTACCCTCTCCTTTTAACTAAAGCCACTCACTATTGGTATTATCTAAATGAATTTGTTTTTAATGTACACTCTCTATGGCCTTATATCTTTTCCACAGTAAGATCCAAAGCTAGGCAAAACTATGTATTTCTTCAGTGCTGTGAAGTTTTTTTTATCTATTTGTTTGTGGGATGTTGGCACTGCTGGCTGGTCAGCGCTTCTTGCTGATCCCTGGTTGTCCTTGAGAAGGTAGTTGTGAGCTGCCTTCTTGAACCGTTGCATTCCTCCTGCTGTGGGTTGACCCACAATGCTATTCGGGAGGGAATTCCAGGATTTTGACCCAGTGACAGTGAAAGAACGGTGACATATTTCCAAGCCAGGATTGTGAGTAACTTGGAGGGGAACTTGAATGTGGTGATGTTCCCATATATCTGCAGCCCTGTCCTTCTAGATTGAAGTGGTCATGGGTTTTGGAAGGTGCTGTCTGAGGATCTTTGGTGAATTCCTGCAGTGCATCTTGTAGATGGTACGCACTGTTGCTCCTGAGTGTCGGTGGTACAGGGAGTGGATGTTTCTGGTTGTGGTGCCAATTGAGTGGTCTGCTTGATCCTGGATAGTGTCAAGCTTTTTGAGTGTTTTTGGGGCTGCACTCATCCAGACAAGTGAGGAGTATTCCACCACACTCCTGACTTGTACCTTATAGATGGTGGACAGACTTTGAGGAGTCAGGAGCTGAGTTAACTTGCCGCAGTATTCCTAGCTTCTAGCCTGCTCTTGTAGACACTGCATTTATATGGTGAGTCCAGCTGAGTTTCTGGTCAATGATAACTCCCGGGACATTGATAGTGAGGGATTCAGTGATGGTACCACTATTGAATGCCAAGGTGTGGTGGTTAGATTGTCTCTTATTGGTGATGGTCATAGCTGGCATTTGTGTGGTGTGAATGTCACTTACCACTTGTCAGCCTAAGCCTGGATATTCTCCCGATCTTGTTACATTTGAGCCCAAGCTGCTTCAGTATCTAAAGAGTTACGAATGGTGCTGAACATTGTGCAATCATCAGCGAACATCCCTAATTCTAACCTTATGATGGAGGGAAGGCCATTGGTACCTTTGACAATGGAATGACTCACATTTTCCATTACAGGACCATTTGCACAGGACAGGTAGAGTACCAATGTTAGTTTTCCCTGAACTCTTTGCCTGGGTCATGTCAATAAAAATAAGGAGAAAATCAGAATGCAACTGCAGGATACACTGGTCAGCAATAGCTTGTTTTATTCCTTTACCATCTCCTAGAGAGAACATTATACTGAAAGTGCTCCAAATACATGTCACAACTTCCATGTTGAATCAAGACTTTTATTTCATATCTGACTTCTACAGCATCCTATTAAACATGCCTGTGTATTGGGCATTGAGTTCATCATTTTTTTCCATTACTGTTTCCTTAGTTATCCAATTTAATCATTCCATATCATGCAGTTCAACCTTTCCATTTCTATTAATTCATCATTCTGCAAAATCTGAGGCATAGTGCTCATCTAGAATCTCAGCCATTCCTTTATCCCCTGTAAGCAGGTTTAATTCAAAGCATAAAATATTTTCTATTTCCCTTTGTCACTTGTCAGTCTTTCTTCAGAATGCCTCTCAGATTTTATAATCATTTTGACTTCCCTTTTAAATGTTTTATTCTTGCTTGATTTTCTTTTGTATAGCTATTTCCTGATACATCATAGTCTATTTCATTAAATCTCATTTTAATTCTAAGCTTTTCCAGTCATTCCAGGATACCAGACCTTTGATGCATGCCAGCACATCTTGTGGAAATGAGTCTCATTTTACAATCTCCATAGACACCATCATGTTTTAAAAAGAGATAAATTTTCTAATGACTGACAGAAACAAGCAAATGTCAAGATTTCCTGTATTAAGACTTCCACTATCACGAAGAAACTAAAACCAAAGTAAATTAAACAGTACTAAACAAATAACAAATGCACAAAGCTAAAGAAAATGTACTTTTGCATTCACGAGGTAATGCAACTGAGAAATGGCTTACGTTTTCCTTTGCCATACACAGCAGGCTTTGCCATATACATAGAAATACAACAAGCCCTTGGTTATTCCAAGCATTCCAGCAGACTCACTTCACCCAATGACCCAGCGCTTCAACTTCCAGTGTCCTTTGCAAGTTAGTCCATTCAGTCTGAGTCTCCTTGATTTGACCTCCATCAGTAAGACCCACCTTGAAGATTCCATTTCCTTTAAAACTCCAGATGTTCCTTCTGTTCTATTGACATCTTTTTGAAAAGAGAACTAGCCTTCACCAGCATCAAATTTACTGCTAACGCAAACATAGTCTTTCTCTGTTCTTCACAGCAACTGGACCATCTCTCACTCTCATTCTTTGTCATTCCATAAAGTATTGTTTCCTTCCAATGTGAAGGTGTAAACGCCATCATTTGAATCCCATTATGGTTCGGGTAGAGACATAGAACAATACAGCATGGAAACAGGCCCTTTGGCCCAAACTGGCCCATGTTGACCATGGCGCCCACTCAGCCAGTTCCAATTGCCCACATTTGGTCCATATCCCTCTAAACCTTTCCCATCCGTATGCCTATCCAAATGTTTTATTTAAATGTTGCTACTGTACCTTCCTCAACCACTTTCTCCGACAGTCCATTCCATTTGTGCACCACTCTCTGCGTGAAGGAGTCGCCCTCAGGTCCTTCTTAAATCTTTCCCCTCTCACCTTAAACCTATGCCTTCTTGTTTTCAAAAAGACTGCACACATTCATCCTATCTATACTCCTCATGATTTTATACACCTCAGTAAGGTCACCCCACATTCTTCTATGTCCGGAAGAATAAAGTCCTATCCTGGCCATCCTCTCCCTGTAGTTCAGGCCTACAAATCCTTGCAAATCTTCTTTACAATTTTCCAGTTTAACTATGTCTTTCCTATAATAGGGTGACCAAAGTTGTACAAAATACTCCAAACCCAGCCTTATTAACTACTCATATTACTGTAACATAATGTCCCAACTCCTATACTCAGTTCCTCGACCAATGAAGGCCAGCATGCCAAATGCTGCCTTCACCACCCTGTCTACTTGTGATGCTGCTTTCAATGAACTATGCACTTGTAATGCAAGGTCCCTCTGTTCCACAACACTCCTCAGGACCTTACCATTTACTGCATCAGTCTTACTTTGGTTTGACTTTCCACAGTACAACATCTCATACTTACCTGTATTGAATTGCATTTGCCAATCCTCAGCCCACTTCGGCATCTGATCAATATCCCTCTAATTTTTGATAACCTTCCTCATTAATCAACAATATCTCCTAATTTTGTATCATTCATAAACATGCTAATCATGCCTTGCACGTTCACATCCAGATCAATTATACGAATAACAAATATCAAAGGTCCCAGCACTGACACTTGTGGCACACCACTAGTCACAGGTGTCCAGTATGCAAAACATGCTTCAAGCATCACCCTCTGCTTCCTACCATGGAGCCAATTTTGAATCCAATTAACTAGCTCTGCCTGGGTCCCATGCAACCCAACTTTCATGACTAACCTGCTGTACAGCAGCTTGTCAAGGGCCTTACTAAAGTCAACATAGACAACATTCACTGCCCAACACTCCTCTATCCTCTTGTTACCTCTTCGAAAAACTCAAAATAATTTGTCAGACATAACTTCCCATGCACAAATCCATGCTATGTGTTTCTTTTTCATGGAAACCAGGCTGCATATGAATTTCTTTTTAAATTTCTCTTAAATGTTGCTATTATATCTGCTTGTATTCCAGGCAGCTAACACCCACTGAGTAAAAAACTTGCCTCACACAACTTCTTTAAACTTCCTAACCATAGAACTACCCCTAATCTTAGCCCAAACTCTAGCCCATGCTAACCTTAACCCTAATTCCAGTCCTAACCCTAACCAAAAGCCTAAACCCAGCCCTAACCCTAAGAGTAACACCAGCCCTAATTCTAACCATAGCCCTAACCCTAGACCTAACCTTAACTCCAACTCTAACCCTAAACCTAACCTGAGCCATTACATGCTCATTCCACACTTCAATGAAAAATCAGAAACTTTTGCCCCCAGTGTTCATAAATGTTACAAGTAGACCTCCATTAAGACTTCCAAAATTTCTCCAGCCTTTTTTTGACTGTCTCTCAGCAGGGTCTCGGATGTTACATATCTTGAAACACTCTTTCCCCGGCATGATAACAAGAGTTACTATTCTGATTTGTTCAGGTTTCTTATTCAACTCTGCAGGAAGTTAAGAATTCAGCCTTTGAGACAAGGAAATTTCCAATTCACCTTCAAATTTCCCTCATCTCCATTGGAATGTTCAAAGTGATAATAACTCATTCAACAGTCAGTGTCTTGTATGAGGTTGCAGACTGAAGTTTTAATTATTACCTGACATTTTTCACAGCTGCTGTCTCTCTTACAGCTATTGAAATCCATTCCATCCCAGATGCATAATTCTGACACCATGTTCCATGTATAAAAGGGCTACTGCCTGGAACCTTTACTTACATCAAGGGGTAGAGTGATACGTAGTTCAATGAGAGGCTGGAGTCGCAGGTGGTTCAGGAGGTTGAGAGGCAGGTAAATGGTTGAGGGATTTGGGTGAGTTGGAAATGGTAATTTGGATGTTGATGTCTAGAGGAATGTGGGTGACAGGCTTTAGCTCTGAGTCAGATTTAGGGGTGGAAGCTAGTAGAAGGGAAGGTGGAGGGGGGCATGCAGTTGAGGTCAGGTAGATAGGGGATGGTGTTGGGCCAAGTCAGAAGGGTCAAGTAATTGAGTCTGAATCCTCAGAACTCTTCAACATGAGACCAGCAGGCTGTTTCAGTGGGTTTCAGGTGTCAGGCAATAGTTCATTGGAATTTTAAACTTCTTTGAAGTTTAAGTTCAATGCAGGTATGAAGTGATTGTTGCAGGTCGCCAAATCTACAGACTTGAAAAAGAAACTCAGCAGTTGACACAATCACCAGAACACAAAAACATAACAAGATGTGTGGAAGATGTGGATTACTGCATGTACTATAGATATACCTGGCTTTCAAATCAACTTTGTAAGGTATGTATTAGGAAACACAATTGGTAGCATCTGTGCACAAGCCCAATGATTGATACTGTTACAAAAAGACCTGAAATGACACAAAAACAGTGTAAGCAAGTAATATATTCCAGTAACAATAAAGATAGCCTGGCATTCCACCACAAGCATATACAGGATCCATGTAAATTGCGCAACAAGCGGAAGAGTAGTAAGTACATTTTTCTCATTGTCAGTCTTGTAGAAAATCTCAATGTCATCCAACATCTAAAATATTTGAAAAAATTTAAATGTTCCGTCTTCAGAAAACTGGTAACTATTCATCTTAGACACAGGACAAGTGCCAATATGCTACCTCTGTGAATTCTGAACGAAACACATACCCGCGGCACGGTGGCTCAGTGGTTGGCTCTGCTGCCTCATAGCACCAGGGGCTTGGGTTCTATGCTGCCATCAGGTAACTGTCAGTGTGGAGTTTGCACATTTTCTGCATGAGTTTCCTCCAGGTTCTCTGCTTTCCTCCCAGCCCAAAGTTGTGCAGGCTAAGTGGATTAGTTATGCTAAGTTGCCCCACAGCGTTCAGAGATGTGTAAAATAGGTGGGCTTTAGGGGGATGGGCCTGGGTGGGAAGCTGTGAGAGTCAATGTGGACTTGTTGAGCCAAAGGGCCTGCTTCCATGCTGTTGGGAGCCTAAATCTAGGCCATCAAGACCCACAGACATAGGACTCCATGACAACACATACAAATGTAAAAGTTTTTAGCTTACAATCGTTGATGGATCCCATGTTGAGGATCAGTAGTTCCAGGCCTTGAGTACAATCCATCAGCCTGGGTGTCACAGATGTTCTTCGGTGCAGATGCTATTGGACCAGAAATTGCAGGTCGAGACCTAACACCAGTCCCAATTCCTGGAATCAGTCAAGCATCAGAGACATGACAGAAACTGCAGCAAACTATTCAAAGAAATACTTGCAGAGCTGAATCTTAAACAAGAGCTGAACATTTAATTTTCCTCTAAATTAGTGGAGCTAAGGACACAGCTCTCATCTGTGCAATGAGAAATGAAAACTCAAGAAGTAATGGTTGAATAATGAGATTGAGACACTTGAGAATACAATCTCTGAGATGATGACATTTCTCATGGAAACTTCTGCTTGGGAAGGAAGGAAAGAAGAAAGTAAATGAGGAAGGCAGGAACCCAACACAAGTACGTATAACTATGAGTGGGCACCCGCTTTCTGGTGACTGTACTACGTTCCTTTCCCAATATTTTGATCAAATCTGGGATCAGCATGTCAGGTAGTTTGGCATTCTCAAGCAACCCAAGGATATTCTTCTCTTCTTGTTGCTCAGCATGCTAAGCATCTTCCTAAGGAAGAAGTGAGGTCATGGAGGTTTCTGTATCTGTTAGAATTTACACAACGTCCTGAAGGGTTTATTTGTATGCTGTGTAAATACAAGGTTCTTTACACCACCCTTTAAAAAATACCTACAGAAACGTACAGCATTTTTCAAAACATCTGAATAAATCTTTCATTTCAAGTTAGTTGTGCTCCACCAACTTCAATCAGTTCGCTTCCAATCACAGCATGAAAAACTTACACACTGTCAACCTAGAAGACTGGAGGCCTGTGCCACAAGGCTTGGTGCTGGGTCCACTGCTTTTTGTCATTTATTGAACCGATTTGGATGTGAATACAGGAAGTATGGATAATAAGTTTGCAGATGACACCAAAATTGGTGGCACTGTAGGCAGTGAAGAAGATTATTTCACAGTACAACAGGACTTTGATCGGATGCGCCAATAGGCTGAGGAGTGGCAGATGGAGTTTAATTTAGATAAATCTGAGGTGTGGTAAGGCATATCAGGGCTGGACCTATACAGTTAATGGTAAGGTTGTGGGGACTGTTGTCTAACAAAAGTGACCCTGAGGTTCAGGTTCACAGTTCCTTGTAGGTGATATAGCAGGTAGACAGGGTAGTGAAGAAGCCATTTGGTACGCTTGCCTTTATTGGTCAGTGCATTGAGTATAGGAGTTGGAAGGTCATATTGTGGCTGTACTGGGCATTGGTTAGGCCACTTCTGGAATACCATATCTCCCTACTGTAGGAAAATAGTTGTTAAAATTGAAAGGGTTCAGAAAAGATTTACAAGGCTGTTCCCAGGGTTGGAGGCTTCAGCTACAGGGGAAGGCTGAATTGGCTGGTGTTATTTTCCCTGGAGTATTGGGGGCTGAGGGGTGAACTTACAGAGGTTTATAAAATCACGAGTGGCATGGATAGAGTAATTACTAAGGTCTTTTTTTCCCCTGGGTAGTGGAGTCTAAAACAAGTGAAGATAGGTTTAAGGTCAGAGTGTAAAGATTTAAAGGGGCAACTTTTCATGCAGAGGGTAGTGCGCATATGGAATGAGTTTTTAGAGGAAGTGGTGGAGGCTGATATAATTACAACATTTAAAAGGCATCTAGATGGGTATATGAATAGGAAGGATTTAGAGGGTTACATGCAAATAGCTGGCAAATGGGACTAGATTAATTTAAGATCTTTGGTCAACATGGATAAGTTGGACTGAAGAGTCTGTTTCTGTGCTGTACAGTTTATTGTGAATTATTATTTGGTGAATGATTCAGAACATAATGCTGAATAACATGATAACTTATTGAGCATAGAATCATAGACTCTTACAACATGGAGAGAGGCCCTTTGATCCAAACTGGTCCTTGCCGACTAAAATGTCCATCCATGCTAACCCCATTTCCCTGAACTTGGCCCATATCCATCTAAACCTTTCCTATTCATGTATTTGTCCAAATGCCTTTTAAATGTTGTTAATGCACCCACTTCAACCACTTCTGCTGGCAGCTCATTCCATATGCGTACCATCCTCTGTGAAAAAAATGCTGTCCCTCAGGTTCCCATACATTCTTTCACCTCTTACCTTAAACTGATGCTCTGTAGTCCTCGATTCCCCACCCTTGGGGAAAATACTGAATGCATTAGTCTTATCCCTGATCTTATATGCTTTTAGAAGTTATTCCTCAGTCTCCTACGCTCTGAAGAAAAAGGTCCTAGCTTCTCTAACCTCTCCTTATAACTCAGCCCCTTGAGTCCTGAAAACACCCTTGCAAATTTCTTTTGCACTCTTTCCAGTTTAATAACATCCTTCCTATAGGAAGGAGACCAAAATTGAACGCAATACTGCAAGTGCAGCCTCACCAACAACCTGTACAACAGCAACATAACTTCCCAACTTCCATACTCAGTGCCCTGACTGATGAAGGCCAGTGTACCAAACACCATCTTCACTGATAATGGGAACTGCAGATGCTGGAGATTCCAAGATAATAAAATGTGAGGCTGGATGAACACAGCAGGCCAAGCAGCATCTCAGGAGCACAAAAGCTGACGTTTCGGGCCTAGACCCTTCATCAGAGAGGGGGATGGGGGGAGGGAACTGGAATAAATAGGGAGAGAGGGGGAGGCGGACCGAAGATGGAGAGTAAAGAAGATAGGTGGAGAAGGTGTGGGTGGGGAGGTAGGGAGGGGATCAAGAGAGTTGCAATGGGAGAGAGATTCCCTGAGGTTGGTCCGGAGGGAGGAGGGTAACTTCTTCAGGTTAGGCATCCCTGGAAGAGGCTTCGCAGTGAGGTTAAAATAGTATCCACTTTCAGAGAACTGTGCACCAGAACTCCAAGGTCCCTCTGTCCCACTATACTCCTTAAGGCCCTACCAATCACCTTGGAACTGCTGGTTTCGGGCCTAGACCCTCTGATGAAGGGTCTAGGCCTGAAACATCAGCTTTTGTGCTCCTGAGATGCTGCTGGGCCTGCTGTGTTCATCCAGCCTCACATTTTATTATCTTGGATTCTCCAGCATCTGCAGTTCCCATTATCACCTTGGAACTGCTACCTGGATTTGACTTTCCAAAATTCAACTCCTCACACTGATTTATATAAAACTCCATTTGCCATTTTTCAACCCATTTCCCCAGCTGATCAAGATCCTGCTGCAATTTCAGATAACCTTCCTCACTCTCCATGAAACAGCCTATTTTAGCATTAGCCACAAACTTACCAATCATATCTTGTACATTCCCATCCAAATCATTGATATAGACAACAAATAGCAAAGGGCCCTGCATGGACTCCTGAGGTACACCGCTAGTCACAGGCCTCCAGTCAGACAAGCATCCGTCCGCTATTATCCTCTGCTTCCTACCATCGAGCCAATTTTTGATGAAGGGTCTCGGCTCGAAACATCAGATTTTGTGCTCCTAAGATGCTGCTTGGCCTGCTGTGTTCATATACAACTCTACACATTGTTATCTCGGATTCTTCAGCATTTGCATTTCCTATTATCTCTATGTATCCAATTTGCCAGCTTTAACCTGGATTCCATGCAAGCCAACCTTCCTGAGCAGTCTACCATATAGAACCATATCAAAGGCCTTTCTGAGATCCATACAGACTATGTCTACTGCCCTGCCTTCATCAACCTTCTGGGTCACTTCATCAAAGAACTTTAACAAATTTGTGAGGCAGGACCTCCCATGCACAAAATCTTGCTGACTACTCCTAATCAAACCCTGTCTTTCCAAACACATGTATACTTTATCCCTCAGAATCTTCACAATAACTTACCTACCACAGCTATTAGGCCTACTGGTCGATAATACCCAGGTTTTACTTTGCAGCCCTTCTTGAATAATGGCACAACTTTTGCAACCTTCCAGTCTTCCGGGACCTCACCCGTGGCTAATAATGATGCAAATATGTCAGCCAGGGCCCCTGCAATTTCTTCTCTAGCCTCTTGTAGGGTTTTCGGATATATCTGGTCAAGATTAGTAGATTTATCCATCTTAATACATTCTAATACTTACAACACCCCCTCTACTGCGACACGGGTTATCCCCAAGATATCACCATTAACTTTCCCAACCTTCCAAGTCTTCATGTCTGTGGTCACAGTAAACATAGAGGAGAAATATTCATTGAGGACGTCACCCATCTCTTGCAGTTCCACACATACATGTCCACTTTTGTCCTTGAGAAGTCCTATTCTCTCTCTGGTTATTCTTTTTCCTTTCATATACTTAAAGAATTCTTCAGATTCACCCTAATCTTCTCAGCTAAAGCTGTCTCATGTCCCCTTTTTTACCTTCCTGATATTCTCCTTCAGTAAACTCCTGTATCTCCTATATACTCCCAGGGATCCCCTTGATCCCAGCTGCCTGTACCTGAGCCAAGCCTTCCTTTTTTCTCTGGTCAAAGCTTCAATGTCTTTTATGACCCAGGGTTCCTTACTCCTACCAACATTGCCCTTCACCCTCACAGGAATACATCGACTTTGAACTCTCGCTAGCACACTTTTAAAATCCTCCCACTTACTGGAGGACTCTTTGCCTGCAAACAAATTATTCCAATCAACCCCTGCAATCTCCTGCCTAATTCCATCAACATTCACCTTGCCCCAGTTTAGAGTTTGAACCTATTGGCCAGTTTTGTCCCTCTCTGCAACTGTTTTTAAATTAATAGAACTATCGTCACTGGTCCCAAAGTGCTCCCCCCCCACCCCCGTCACCTCAGTCACCTCTCCTGCCCTATTTCTCAAGAGTACGTCGAGTTTTGCCCCTTCCTGATTAAGATCTTTTGTCTACTGCTTGAGGAAACTTTCCCAAACACAGTCAACAAACTCCACCCCATCTAAGCCCTTAACACTATGGCTATCCCAGTCTATGTTAGGAAAATTAAAAGACACCATTATGACAACCCTATTACTCCTGCAAGTCTCCCAGTGTCCCTGTATATTTGTTCCTCTAATTCCCTTTGACTATTTGGGAGCCAAAAGTACAATCTCATCAACATCACCATCCCCTTCTTATTTCTTAGCTACACGCACAAAGCCTCACCAGATGATTTCTCAGTTATTTCATCTCTGACTACTGCTGTGATACTCCCCTTAATCAAAAATACAACTCCCCTCCCCTTTTTCCTCCACCTCTGTCCCGCCTAAAGCACCCATACCCCAGCACATTAAGCTGCCAGTCCTGTCCCTCCCTTAGCCATGTTTCTGTAATGGCTATAATATCCCAGTCTCATGTACCTGTCCATGCCCTAGTTCATCAGCCTTACCTATCAGCCCTCTGGCATTGAAGTCGATGCAATTTAATCCAACAGGCATTTCTCACTCACTGCTGTGTTCCACCCTGACCTGTCTCTTCAATTTACTATTTCTGATTACTGTGTCTCCGTCCAGTCTCGCACCAACCTCCCTGCTGTTGAGGATCCCACTCTCTGCCAATCAAGTTTAAACCTTCCCTCGTAGTACTAGCAAATCTGCCCGCCACGATATTGGATCCCCTCCACTTCAGGTCCCTCTTGAACAGGTCACCTCTGCCCCAGAAAAGATCCCAATGATCTAGGAATCTGAATCCCGGCTCCCTGCACCAACTCGTTAGCCACACATTCATCTGCCATATCCTCCTGTTCTTACCTTCACTAGCACGTGGCACTGGAAGTAATCCAGAGATTAGCACCATCGAGGTCCTGGTTTTTAATTTTTTATCTAGCTCTCTGTAATCACTCCTCAGGACCTCATCCTATTTCTACCTATTTCCTTTGTACCAATGTGCACAATGACTTCAAGCTGCTCACCCTCCCCTTTGAGAACATTTTGCAGCCGCTCTGAGACATCCTGGACCCTGGTACCTGGGAAGCAAAGCACCATCCTGGATTCCCATCTGCAACCACAGAAACTCCTGTCTGGCCCCCTGACTATCGAGTCTCCTATCACTAAGATCCTGTTTACCTTTACCCTTTCCCAGAGTGCCCCAGAGACAGTTGTAGTGCCATGGACCTGGGCACTGCTGCTTTTCCCTGAATGGTCACCCCCTCACCCAACAATATCCAAAACGGTACGCTTGTTTTTGAGGGGAATGGCCACAGGGGATTCCTGCAGTCTCTGCTTACACCCCTTTGCCTTTCCTGGTGGTCACCCAGATCCTCTATGCCTGCACCTTAGGTGTGACCAAATCACTGACACTCTTATCTATGATACACTCAGCATCTCGGATGATCCTGAGTGCATCCAGCTCCAGGTCCAGCTCCCTAACACAGTCTGCCTGAAGCTGGAGCTGGCTGCTCTTCCCATGAGTGTAGCCATCAGGGATGATGGAAGTGTCCCTGAGCTCCCACATCCTGCAGGAGGAGCATGCCATTGCCCTAACTGCCATCTCAAATGCTCTAAGACTAGAAAGGAAAGTTAAAAGAACTTTACCTAAGTTTATCTGTACTTGTTGCTGAACCATTGCTTACCAAAGCCTCTCACATGAATGCCTCACTTTTTACTCTGCTACCAACAAAATTTAAACAGCACGTCTCTCTTGTCTCTCCCCACCCACCTTTCTTTTGGTTAGAGGAGGAAGGAGGGAGGGACACTACAGTGGTGCAACATTTGGGGTTTAAGCACTTCTTGATGCCAAGCCCATGACAATCGCCCGTCAGTGCAGGTGACTGCTTCTAGGCCCTAACATATGTGCCAAAGTAATGCCTTTCCCTCTCAGTCTCCCTCTGCTACACATCTTAACAATTTATTCAAATTAGTTAAAGGGCTTATGAAACTTTGCAGTAATGAGATAGTCAGTGAGGTATGCAAGATTTGCAAAGTCTGCAATTGAATAAACTCAAAGAGAGGCCAGAGGAGTATAGAACAAAGGAATAATCACACGTGTGTTACAGACAAGATGCTGTATTACGATAACAAAGTTGAACAAGGCATTGCTTCAGGCTTGACAGCGCCAGAAATCTTCAAAGCTTGAGTTGGTGATTCGCTTTTCATGGGCTGTGCCATGATTGGAATAATATCAACGAATGTTGTAATATTAATTCTTCAAGTTAATTTGAAGAACTTGGAGAACGTATGATTTATATCAGCCTCTTTCCAAAATGACAAGCAGTTTACGGTTTCATGAAACCTTTATTTTTTAGGCATTCAAGTGTTATTGTCAGATATTTTGTTGATCAATAAGTATTTTTGCAACAATGGGAAATAAGCCATTCAGAGCCCCAACCTAAGTAAATTTCCGGCAACACACTTGAAGATATTCTAAAAGAGAGGCCAATGAATTGAACTGAACTAATCCACAAATCCCGTCAGAACAAATTGGATGAGCTGCAGGTATCAAATGAACATTGCCACGTGTCTCTCCTGTCGATGCTGTACAAGGTACCCACACAAGGGTCTCAAGGTAAAACTGAGAGAAAGAATTATGGTAATGGCTAGCAAGGGTGAGGCAGTAATTGCCCTTGTTGTTTTACAGACCTAGAGGAATGTTTTCATCATGCAGCTTTCAGCAATTCCTTTTAGGACCACGACACAGTAGCTCAGGAACTGGAATTTCCAGTTAAAACTTGTACATTGCAAGTTCCATTCATGGCATAACAATTTAGCCAGCTGGGTCTGAAATTAGCACAATATCCTCATTTCAACAGTGATCCAAATACATCTAAGTGTTGGTGCTAATACAGGATGAAGTTGAAATTCACGTATTGAAACAAATTGAAGATCTGGATCACAGGATTCATCTGACAGGCTATAAACTCTTCTCCTAGTCTCTATTTTCTTTCTGTATATTATTTAAAGCTAAGAAAGGGAAGCAAATAAAGAACCTACTCATTCCTTTGATCTCACAACATGAGATAAAGAATCCACTCAGTGCCTAAATGGTCTAGAAACAGGAAAAAAATCACTCCTTCTGAATTAAAGACAAAGTGCAGACTCTCAAACCAATCAGCAAATTGAAGGTCTGGTTAGTTGGTGAATCATATTTTGTTAGACTTTGACAATGCCTTTGGCACTAATGCTTATAATTTGGAGATTTTCTTTTAAATAACATTGAATGATCTGCCTTATAAGCCAGGAGTCCATCCGAACTCAATCACGGCAGTTTTCATATTAGTTCCATTCCCCAAAACCTGCCTGTGCAGCCTTAACATATGTGTTAATGATGCCTAGATGTTGAAAACAATGAAATATTTTCAGGAGATAATGGGAACTGCAGATGCTGGAGAATCCAAGATAACAAAGTGTGAAGCTAGATAAACACAGCAGGCCCAGCAGCATCTCAGGAGCACTTATATTTTTCAGGAGACTCTCAGTGAACTGGATTAAATTTTCCAGGCATCCATGCAGAACTGAAGGAGGGCTACACTGTCAGAGGTACAGCATTTTGGATAAAATGCTAAACTCACTATCTATGTGCCTCTCAAAGATAAATGTAACAGATTATTTCAATTATATAAAGAAGATCAGGGGAAGAAGTCCTGGCAACATTTGTCCTTTTGCTAATCCTAAAGTAGGCATACTGATGATTTATTTAATGTCTGTTTGTGAAAGCTTGCCCTGTGCCAAGTGAATATTGTCTTTCCTACAAACATAAGTGACTGTAGTTTAAAAATATTAAATTGTTTGCAAGCCACTTTGGTTACCCAAGAGTTATCAAAGGTCCTCTGTGAATGCAAGTTCTTTCTTTCTTGTGCAGTCTCAATGTAGTGTCAGAATTTTAAGATTACATATCAGAAATCATGGAGACCTTTGGCTAAGCAAAGTTCCAATAGACATTGCTGGTAAGATTAAGTTTATAGTTCCACAATCGATTCTCATGCTGCACCTCCTCCCCAATCTCGAAAAGAAGGAGAAAATAAAGCAAGGTCTAGGCCCGAAATGTCAGCTTTCCTGCTCCTCTGATGCTGCTTGGCCTGCTGTGTTCATCCAGCTCTACATCTTGTCTTATCAGTGATACTGATTATGTGTTCAGATTATTTATTTAGTTACTGCACAGACATATAGAGGATGGTTACTTCACATGCTGAGCTTCTAACAAGTTTATCGAAAGACCTATCTAGAGATCAGACAACACAAGCAATGCCTACAGATCTACGTGTATCTCTGTGGCATAATCTGTCCTTCAGTTTTCTACATTACCTATTCTTCAACGATAACCTTAACACAAGGGTGCAAAGATATATCTGTCTCATTACATACTTAAACAAGTTTCCATGCTTTCTGTACTGAAAAGGAGTAATAGCTTTGCAGAAAATACCAATAATGGGAGTAACTTAGCCCTTGATGAATCCCAGATACTTGATCTGGAGTCATTTGTCTTGCTTAACATCCATTTCCTAAAGGAATGCACTAAATATCTCTTTTCATCAGTCAAACTGCATGCTCAATGAGGTTTTATTAAAATGTGTTACTTTCTAAAATGCTTGTTAATATGATCTGATGACAGGCTGTGAGATTGTATTCCTCTGAAGGCATGTTTATGATGATATTCTCTGGTGTTTCTAGCAAATGCTAAACACACAAGTAATAACAATCTGATTCAGCCAATGTCACAACTGAGAGCCATCACATGATTCCCTACGTAAAAGCAGAATGTGCTGGAAATATGCAGCAGAGTTAAGGTCCTATCATGGTGTTCTTTCTGTGAGGCCTAGCAATGTCTCTCGCTGCTTCAGACAACATTCATCTCATTAATAACTTATCCTACACCTACAGTGCTCTTCTTTCCCAGTTCTTGCCCAACAATGCCACCCACTGTTCCTAGAAGGATTTACCACTCACCAGATGTCCACTGAAAGACTGGAATCCCTAGCGCCTGAACCATCTTTAAAAGACCACCATTCACCCAGACAAGCACTAGCATTTGTGACGATGCTGTAGCTTTAAGAAGTGTGTTTTGTCCTAATGTCTTTTATAAAGAGAGAGGGTGAGGGACAGGTGTTGAACATTCTATGAGAAGATAAACAATCCGTGAAGCCTCGGGTGTTGTTGTTAAAGGTGAAACAATAGAAGCAGCCTGAATGGGTGTTGTCAAGCTCCCACCCACAGTAGAAGGGATTTTTGGTTTTCAGCAGCATTGTTGTTGGGGTCTTGAAGAAGTGGAAGCTTTTTTTCTGCTTTTTGATTACAGCCAAAAGCTGGGGTTCTATTCCTGGGCTGCTGAATTGCACATGAGACAAATCTATTTTTTCAATTTGTCTTTTGCCAAGGGTATATTTATGGGATGTTGTTATGTTGGAACAGTTTATTAGTAATATTTGCTGTATCTATTACTCAGTTAAGTTTTCCAGTTAATATAGGTTCTTCTTTCTTTTGTTTTAATGCAACTATATTCTTTGAATAAATTCTGTTTTGTTCAACATTGAGTAGTTGGATCAATCAAATTGCATCTAGAACACAACACCTGACATTTACCTTTTAAATTAAATAAATTGTTAGGGACTAGGCTACCTTCTTAATTCATTTTGAGGGGATCTGGTCTGGTCCATAACAAATTCCAACACTGTCCTGTTTGTTGAAGAACAATAGTTCCAAAGATGTCTGATAAGGGGACAATGATGCAGTGATTCTCTGACATGGGCATAAGGGAGGTCCTGGTGCTACAGATGGTCCCAGGATGGCCTCTTCCTGGAGAATCAGTAGAGGAAACCACCCCAGCAAACTCTGGCAGCCAGGTCTGAGCTCACTACACAGTTCAATGCTGTATCTATGGTTTGAAGGAACAGCTAGCAGTGCCACAGAGAGATTAATAACCCTCCCCACTCCACCAAGGTAAATGGCAAACTCTCCTTTCTGTACTATCACTCTATCTCTACTGCTACATCCACCTCCCACCAAGACTTGTGCTCTGCAGATCTCAAAATTTCTAACATTTTCCCTCACTTGCTGTGTCTCCCACCAACCACTCCCAACACCGCCCCCCCCTGCCCCCCAAATTACTAACCCTGCATGGGACCTTCCAAAGTGAAATATCACATCCAACCCTGCATGGTCCTTGAGCTGTCTTTTCCTTCACCTGGATAACTCCATCATCTTCTGTACACCAGCACTACCAGCTGTGTCAGCCACTTTCACCTCACTCAACCTTCCCCTAGCACTATCAAGTCCTCCTTGACTAAGGACTGCTGACCAGCGAGACAAACCGCCCCTGGTTTTGTGATTGCATTCACAAGTAAGGGAAGGCAAGGTGGGATAATGTGGGTGTGTAGCCAGACACTAAATGAACAAGCACTAACTAAGTAATCCTGAGATGCAGCCTTGTGCAATCCTGGATGCTAATCTCTACATGCAAGGTATAAGAATATAATCAAGCCCTGCAGGAAGCAGGATGTAAGGAAATGCACGAAAGGCAGCTGTGAGATTCTGTGTGCTTATAGCAGTTCCACTTAATGCAACACAACTCACTTGCATAAGACTTGTGGATTTTTAACTTTTGCAGCTCGGATGTATTGGCATATTATTGAAGCACTGGGCAGAAATTTGCAGAAAAAAAATGCAAGATTGGCTAGATGCCAGACATACAGCACAGCTATAAAGCTCTGTGGACATACTGAAATAGTGTAGGGTGGCATTTCTGTCCCTTAGCGGAGTGGCGATGCCCCATTGACAGGCAGCTCCAATAGTCCGACAGCTCCATTCTGCAGTGAGCATAATTGGCCCAGGAAGGACGCCTGGACCCTGGGCTCAGGAATGTCTGGAAATTTGGGCAGATACAGTTTGCCACCTACGGGAGGGCAGTAGATATCAAAGGGTAGATATTAAAGCGCATGTGGTTCGGGAGGGAGCAGGGTGAGTATTATTGTCTGGGAGAGATGTTCCCAACTGACTAAAAGCACTTTGATAAAATAGTAAACCATCTTTTCTGATGTTTTAGTAAGTTTTACTTTTAGAAAGAAACAGGACGGCAGATTGTCACCCATCTGCCTTTGCCAACCATATAATGATGTGGGCAGGGATCAGTAGGGCCAGCTGAGTATATTTTTCAAATATCTGAGTTTTGCAAGGTTAAGGAATTCTTAATCATGTCTTTGTGTTCTGAGTTCAGTCAGCAATTGTTTTGAATAGAAATTAGGTGTAATTACCGTAATGAATTGATTTTTAATCTTTAATTGCACAACATTTATAATGCCTGGATTGACACCATTAAGCCCATTTATCTTTATTTATTTTAGACCAGTTTACCCATTAGTCATTTGATAATATAGAACTTGAGTATTCCAGAAAAAAAAACACATTTCCCAAAAAGGTATCACACAAATGAGCAACGTTGCACATGAATTTCAATACTGGTGTCCTGTTAAATAGGGCATACATCTAAAAGACTGGCAGATCATATCAAACATCACATCCCTTCAGCTGTTTGGAACAAGCAAGATACAGACTGTATTCAACCAGCCTACGCTTGTAAGACTGGCAGCCAGTGCCCAACATTATCCATTTCTAAAGAAGGGTCTAGGCATGAAATGTCAGCTTTCCTGCTCCTCTGATGCTGCTTGGTCTGCTGTGTTCACACAGCTCTACACCTTGTTATCTCAGTGTCCAACATTAAATGTGATTCTGCAATTGAACAACATTTGTCAGATTATCATAAGTGTGTGAAGAATTACATGAGTAATCAATTTAATACTGTTAGTCCAGCTCACCTGTGTATACTAGAAAGTAAAAATATTATTCCATGAGGTCTTGTTCTTTGCTGAAAGAAAGGACATGGGCAAGTGCTGTGAAAAAAAAAGCAAAACACTGTAGATGGTGGAAAACTGAAACAAAGATGAAAATGCTGGAGAAATTCAGCAGGTCTGGCAGAAATCTGAAGAAAGTCATGTTAGACTTGAAACATTAACTCTGTTTCTTTCTCCACACTTGCTGCCAGACTTGCTGAGTTTCTCCACTTCTTTCTAATTTTTATGTGCCTGTTTCAACTCCAAAAACAGAGTGACAGCCATTCATTTGGTTCATGTCCTCTGAATGATCAGTATCAGCCTACCTCATTGGTCACCTGAACAAAGCCTGGCAATTAACAGCATATCACTATCACCGTCTGAATTCGTCGTGGTAATGCCTGTACCAATCACAGGCCGCTTACCAACCAATCAGCTCTCTCTTTTCATACAGTGGAAATATTGCTTTTTGCCCTTTATTGGTACTCTTGTGAAACATTCTGATCTGTGCAGACAAAACTTTTCTATTTCAGCAAAAATAAATGCAATGTTTATTCCTATTTGCAGCAGAGTTTTGCTAAATTAGTATAAATGAGGCATTGGTGGAATTTTCAATTGGTATCTGCTACCTTTTCCTCTGAGATTCTCGTGGTCATGGATTTGGAAGGTGCCTTCTAGGGAGATTTGATAAATTTCTTAACGTATCTGTAAATTTTACATATTATCTGCTTTTGTGCCTTGGTGGTAGAGGGAACAAATGTTTGGTGAAGTGATGCCTATCAAGCAGGTTGCTTTGTCTTGGATGAGGCCAAGCTTTTTGAGTGTTGCATGAACTGCAAGCGAGGAGTATTCCATTAACATTTGACTTGCATCTTGTTGATTTTTGGCAGGTTCTGGGGAATCAGGAGGTGTAACCTCTGAACTGCTTTTGCAGCATAGCATTTATATGGCTAGTCAAGTTCATTTTCTGGTTAATGGTAACCCCCAGGATGTTGATAGTGGCGTGCTCAACAATGGCAATGTCATTGAATGTCAATAGGCAATGGTTAGATACTGTCTTGTTGGAGTTAGTCATCATTTTGCACTTGTGAGGCAGTAATGTTATTTGCCAGTTTTCACCGCAAGCTTTGATATTGTCCAAGTCTCATTGCAGTTAGACATGGATTATTTCAGTATTTGAAGAGTTGCAAATTGTGTTAGAACATGTTGTTTGTTGGAACTAATAATGACACATTTGGTGGAAGGGCTCACACCACAGAAGGAACTTTGGAATGTTCACGCTGCTGGCACCATATTCAAACTCCAAATCCGCAGCAGTACTACAAGCCAGGAATTGCCCCTCACGTTGTGGTCCTGCAATTCAAGTTCAGAAAAAAAACATTGACAAGAAAGCCAGAAGGAACTTGGAGGTCCTGGTGGATGGGTAGTCAACAGAGGGACATGATGATTTCTTCCAGTTTACCAAAGGAGAACGTGGTGGCAGACGCAGCTAGTCCAGATGGACATAGCAGCCTGGGTCAATGTGGAATGCCAGGTGAAAAGAAAAATCCAGCAATCCTTCAGACCATAAGACAATGGAACAGTAAAACAGCATGAAGGCAGGAAGGTGAGAGGTACATGCACAATTTTCAGCCATTCCTCCAGCCTTGCAACCCGTCACCAAAGATTGACTAAAATTTTAGCTTCTAAGCCCTTACTATAGAATCTCACCACTTCTGAATAATTTCCAAAATTTTGCAGCCTGTGCACTTCTCTGAAGATGGTACTATTTATTGATCCTAATATTGAAAACAATGCTTCGACTCCACCAGTCTTCAACTTGCCTTTTAGCAGCTTGTGCTCACTTTTTCTCATCCCGTATGACTCAAACTTGTAACAGTGCTTCAAATTAACCTTTCTATTCTGTGTAGCCTCTTAGCATTTACTTTAATTTAACTGCTTTCAAAGCTGAAGTGTTTCATTGTTCTCCTATCAAATATGTAGTCTTCAACTTCGTATCGCATCTTCACATTGCATATTGGGTTTTGATGGCTTCTCATTTGCTTATTTGACCAGACCCAAAAGCAATACCCACACTGAAGTCTGATCAGAGCATTTAGCATTTTAATTACACCAGTATCAACCTTAAGCCTTATTGATTTGCTAATATAGCCCGGAAGTCTGCTTAATGTGCTGATTTTAATGGCTGAACGTGATTAGCATTTGGTCTATTACTTGCAGGTTTTTTCTCAGCTTCTCTCCCAGGTAGTTGACACCATTCATTTCACTTAGGCATCACCTTTCATGACCTCAGAATATTACAAAGCACTTTACCTTCAATGAATTACTTCTTGAAGTCCTGCCCCAGTGGTAAAAAAGTTGAGAAACACAGCCGATTTAGACACAGCAAGGTCCTCCAAGCAGCAACAAGATAAAGGAGCAGATAATCTGTTTCAGTTATGTTGCTTGTATTATCAGTAATGGCTGGTTAGGCTACTTGAATTGTAACAAGTGTTAAAATTGTTGTTACCTGAACATAGCTGTGCCCCTATAATTTTGCAGCAACGGTTTCGTAACATTTCAGGTCATCAAGCACTGTCATGCAGTGAACAAAATATGCCTACTTATTCGAAACATCTTTCCTATCCTTTATTCAAAATGCAGAAACAAAACAAACTTGCTCCCCTCCATTGCTCTAATAAGGTTAGTAAACATTAACAACATCTAAATATATTAATTAATATTAACTGTTATGTCTATGTAATTTAGGACTGAAGAAGTTACCCAGCAATATATACATTCCTAGACAATAATGTCAAGAAAATAACGCATCATTCTATTTGTTCCGTACTGAACAGGATGAAACATTTAAGCTATCTCTAGAATATTAACTTGTTATTTAGGTAGAAAATATCAATGTGTTATAATTCACACCCAATGACTGCAATGTAGTAAATGCTTCCATAATTTTTGATTCATATATTACAGAAATTAATATTACAACAATACAAGGAGAAAACTCACAAAATTCACACAAACAGCTGGATTTTACTTCAAAGTGATCTTAATGCTGAAATTAAAATTGACATTATCAGATCATGATGGACCCATTGCACAGTCTAATATATGAAATCATCCTGCATTTATATAGACCCTTTCGAATTGTGCAATGTTTCATGGCATTTTACAGCAACTGGATAAGGTGATATTAGGATAGATAGCAAAACCTTGTTAGCTCTTTTGCTGCTGAGACAATTTGTTTTAAAAGCTAGACTCCTATCCTACATCCTCTAAAAGCTTGAATTCATCCAATATTCTACTTCTTATGTCTTAACTGACATCGAGTTCTGCTCACACATCGTATCTATTCTTGTAGTTCTAGCTCCTGGTGTGACAATATTCTACTTTTGAAATTCCTATCATTGATTTCAAAATGACATATGACCTCATTCATCTTTACCTCTGCGACTTCCTCCAGCCCTTCAACACACCAAGCTCTCTGTGCTTTTCCAGTTATAGAGTCATAGAGCATAGAAACAAACCTTTCGGCCCAACTTGTTCACACCAATCATGTTGCCAACCTAAATTAGTCCCTTTTGCCTTCATTTGGCCCATATCCCTCCAAACCTTTCCTGTTCATGTACTTATACAGATGTCTTTTAAATGTTGTAACTGTACCTACATCCATCACTTCCTCTGGCAGTTTGTTCCACACCATAACCACTCTCTGTCTAAAACGGTTGCCACCCATGTCTTTTTTCAAATCTTTCTCCTCTCCCTTTAAATCATTCCGCCTAGCCTTGAGCTCTTCCACCTTAGGGAAAAATCCATTGCTATTCACGTTATCTAGGTCCTTCATGATTTTCTAAACTTTTATAAGGATCACCCTCAGTTCATCCTTGCTGTTAATCACTCCACCAAGGCTTGCAATGCTTTCAGCTGCCAAGACTGGAAGTCCGAGTCTTTCCTCTCTAAATCCATTTGCCTCTCTTTATCATTTTATGCTCTTGGGACGTTCCTTAAAATGTAACTCTTGGATCAGACTTTTGAACTTGTTAGAAGTTCCAATTACTCCAGTATCATCTTGCCCAAATCATGGTACAATTAATGTGGGCAGATGAACAGAGAGGGCAGTCTTTTTTCTTTCAGTTTTTGGAAGTGCAAGAAGGAAGTACCACCTTTGGAGAGTATCTCATACACATCAGAGGTACACTTCCTCCAAAAGATAGTGACCTCCTTCTTTCACGCATTCATCAATATTAAAACCCATCCCTTCACCCACCCTCCCTTAAGTCATCAAACTCTCCACACCCAATGCTCTTTATCTGTTGGGATAAAGGGATCCAAGGATCATTCTTCTGAAGACAGATTGCAGGGCTGGTTGCAACATGCAGAGTGGCATTGTGGCTCAGTGGTTAGCATTGCAGCTCACAGTACCAGGGGCTCGGGTTCAATTCCGCTCTAAGGCGACTGTCTGTATAGAGTTTGCATTTTCTCCCTCTGTCTACTACAGTTTCCTCTCACAGTCCAAAGATGTGCATGTTAGATGGATTGGCTGTGTCAACTTGGTCATAGTGTCCAGGTTGTGCAGGTTAGGTGGGTTGGCCATAGAAGGATTCTATGACTGAGGCTGTCCATTCTGAAACTCTGTTGTTTCCAATGACCAGGAGGATGGGACTTCCTCTCACTGAAGGGTTGAAGTCCCACTATCCACCAATGTAGTCCACCTGCTGTGTGTAGCAAATGTAGAGCAGGATATTTTCTGTGTCTGTTGGCTGGCCACCAATTTGGTTTCTGGGGAGAGAACTAGAGTGAGCAAAGCTCATAAATTTTCATTTGTTGCCTCACCTGAAAAATCCAAATATCCAAGGTTCCTCCATCACCAGTCCTGGTTATGTTCTTTCTCATTAACAAGATACACTGGCCAAAGATACCAGGAAAGCTGGGATGGAAGGATCCTGAGAGTCGTCAATATGTAATTCTATGCGATTGTATGGTAACAGTTGAAATGCAAGCAAGGAATTCCCACCCAGACCACCTCAGCAGATGCTTGAGTGCTTCTGTATGTGGACCACCACTTAGAAGAAGGATGAAGGTGAGCAAAACAAACTCTGTGTGGGGTACTTCAAAGTCTAATGCTAAGAATCACTCAGTAACACCAGTACAAACTGAACTGGCCAAGTCTTGAAAGATGTGTCTACCAGACCAGGGCTGCAGCAAGTATTGAGAAAAAAAACAAGAAGGAGAAACTTACTTGGCCTTAGTCTCACCAATCTAACTGCTGAAAATGTATCTTCCCGTGGCAGCATTGGTTGCAATTAACACTGCTTCGCACTTGTGGATATCAAGTCCCATCTTCACATTGAGGATCCCCTTTACTGTTACTACCACCATGCTAAAAATAAGTAGATTCATAACACTTCTAAAAGCTTAATACTGATTATACATCTGGCACTGAAGGCAATCTACTCCAGCAGAATTGTATTCAAATAAAGTTTGTAGCCTCATGAGGCAATATAGCCCCTACTTCCCATTACTATCAAGTCAGTGGATCAACCCCAGTTCAACAAGCAGTGTAGGATAGCATGCCAAAAGCAGCATTAGACCAATCTGAGAGCTTATTGAAGCTGCATTGCAGAACTACATCCATCTGAGTGGCAGACCTCGCAACCCAAATCTAAAAATTCAGGTTAAAGCTCTGCAATCTTATCACATCCAGATGATGTACGTGAATCTCATTCTCAGATCTCTAGCATCATAGATGTTTTGAACAGATAGTTTGTCCCAGTTTTCATAAGAGAGGATATAAGTAACAGCTTGGGAATATCTGTCAATCAGGAATTGAAAGAGAGGGAGGAACTTAAGAAAATTATAATAATCAAGGATGTAATATTGAGTTCATTGATGGAATTGTGAGTTGACAAGTCCCCGGGTCCTGGTGGGTCTCATCCTAGGGTCTGAAAAGAAGTAGCCAGTGAAATCATTGATGCGTTGGTTTTAATTTTTCAAAATACATTAGATTCAGGGAAGTTCCTTTAAATTGGAAAATAAATAATATAACTCCATTATTCAAAAAGGGAAGAAAACTTAACATTTGTAATAGGGAAAATGTTAGAAGATCTTATTATTACAGATGTTATAAATGCATAGGTTATAGGTGACCAGGCAGAATCAACATGGTTTAGCCAAAGGGAGTTCATGTTTTATTAATTTATTGGAGATATTTGAAGAAGTAGTTTGTGCTGTAGATAAATGGGAATAGGTGACTATGTTGTATTTAGAATTCCATAAAATAATTGATAAGGTGCCCAATCAAGATTATGGATGCCACCCTATGGAGTACCATAGGGGCCAGGGTCTCAACTCTTCCCAAGTTTTATAAATGGTTCGAATGAAGGAACAGAAAGTATGGTAGTTAAATTTTCTAATGACAAAAAGTTACGTAGTAAAGTGAGGCATGAAGAGGGCATGATTTTTAATAAGGTTGGTCATATTTTCTATAAAACCTCTTCAGAGCTGTCATAACTCTGGAGCAGCTGAGACTTGAACCTGGGCCTCCTGGTTCAGAAGTAGGTACATTATCACGGCATGAAAACACTCTAAAATCGACCTTTTCAAATATGATATGACCCATCTTTACAGCAGGTGAAATGCTGGCTCAAGGTTAAGGATACTATTACAGTAAGGAGCCTACAAAGAGATATAGATAGGTTAAGAGAGTGCGCAAAGATCTATCAAATTGAGTACATTGTGGTAAAATGTGAAATTGTCCATTTTGGCAAAGAATATGATGAAGCATATTACTGAAATGGCAAGACATTGCAGAACTCTGAGATGCAGAGTGATTTTGGTGCCCTGGTGTCTGAATCACAAAGGTTAGTACGCAGGTGCAGTAAATAATCATCAGAGTTAGCAGCAAGGACCACACCAGGAGTACCATGCACAGTACTAGTCATTGTACTCTCAGAAGGCTGTTAATGCATTAGAAGCAGTGCAGAAAAGCCTTACTGGCCTCATACTTTGAATGAGCCAATGAGGAAATTCAGATTTGCAAATTGAAAATATCCATCTTGCAATTTCAGAACCTCGGACAGCGACCAGTGTGACTGCCCTTTACAGTGTGTGGCTCTTAATCAGTTTTACTTTCAAGTAAAATACGCCTCCAGAACAGGTGGGATTTAAATCCGGGTCTTCTAGTTCCAAGGTAGGGACACCATCTCTGCATCATAAGCATCCTAACCATCAGGAAGCCAGCTCCAACCCACTGATTTCCAAATCTAACTTCAATCCATCAGGCTGTTATTCAGCGAACCATTGAGGAGGCGCAGGTTAACAATTTCAAGATGTTAAAAGAAGCCATCGCAAGATCAGAAAATAATCACATCACAGAAGCATGACATAGAGCCCATCATAACTTGCAGGAGCAACATAGATAGCCCTTTTCCACAGTCATGCAAATTTTGAGACTTATTGGCTGAAATCCATTGGCAAAGGACATATCATTTTATCTAGAGATGAGGTGACCAACAAAAGGTATAGTGTATGCACAATTTCAAGAGATGGCCTTGCTGATGGTCATCAATTCCAGCAACCTCAAGCAACAAAACAGCACCAGCAAATATTAGTCAGTTTCAACAATTATAGAAGAAGAAAGTACTTTCATTTGTGTAGTACTTTTTTGTACCCTAATTAAGCTTCCTCAGATACCTATACATGTACTAGAAACAAAGTAACAATGAGATGAAAAGCTGACAACACTGTAGCATAGGAGAGAAGCACATATGCAACTTTTTCAATGTTATCTGTTAGACTGTGAATCTAGCTGGAAGTACAATCATATTCATTACCATTGCCTGAACCTGGCAGCGCTCCTGTAAGTGCACAAAATTAACAGGTGATCTTATTCAGAAGTTTAAAACGCTTTTTACAAGCTGATTGTGTAGATGTTGAGCTGTCTTCTTTTGTTAAGGAAATTGCCATCATGTCAAATTTGCGTGAGGCTATTCAGGAATTAAATCAGGAAGCACTTATAGATGTAGACGTTTAAGGCTGTAGAAACCTGGAAATTATTAAGCAACTCCCATTTAAATAGTACCTTTTCCACAGCAAAACATCCCATGGCGTGCTACCAAAACAAAATAAATT
Organism: Stegostoma tigrinum; assembly: GCF_030684315.1. Classification (NCBI taxonomy): domain Eukaryota; kingdom Metazoa; phylum Chordata; class Chondrichthyes; order Orectolobiformes; family Stegostomatidae; genus Stegostoma; species Stegostoma tigrinum. The sequence continues at coordinate 4,250,570 of NC_081359.1, read as the reverse complement.
TGATACCAGGTCAAAGAGAAGATATTTGAACTAGCAATCAACTACTTGGTCAAAGAAGTGGATTTTATGCAGCATCTCAAACAAGGAGAGGAAAGTGGAGAGGTAAGAATAGTTTCCTGAGGCAAGTGTAAACCTTTAGTTGTAAATGGTTCAAAATAAGCTCACCAATGTGGGGGAAAGGGGAATGAAGGATGTACAAAAGGTTTGAATTACTGAAAGGCAAGTTCTCTGGAAGTTGTAGGGCTGGAAAAGCTTTCAAGTTAGGGAAAGATGGGGCCATGCAGGAATTTGAAAAGATAAATGAAAATGTTTAACTTGATATGTTGGGTGTTTCTGGAGCTAAGTCAGGTCAGCGAGCAAAGGTAAAACACATGAGCATGACGGTACAAATTAGAATATTGACAGCTCACGTTTGTGGTGGATGTTGAGTGGAGGCCTAAAGATTCAAGAGTGAAATCTGAAGGGAATAAATGCATACAGAAGGTTTCAGCAGCTGATAGGCAGAGGAGATCTTAGAGGTGATGATAGTGTGCTCCTTTACAAATGTGGGACATTATGTCAATTGCAAGTCTCAGGACTAATATCAATCCAGTTTTGATAAACAGGGATATCACAGAAAGTAAGGCATGATGGCTCAGCGGTTAGCACTGCTGCCTCACAGCACCAGGGACCAAGGCTCGATTTGACCGTCGGGCAACTGTCTGTACAGACATTTGCACATTCTCTCTGTGCTGTTGTGGGTTTCCTCTGGGTGCTCCGGTTTCCTCCCACAGTCCATAGATGTGCAGGCTAGGGGGATTGACCATGCTAAATTGCCCATAATGTCTGGGGTGTTGAGGTTAGGTGGGTTAGACATGGTAGGGGAATGGGTGAGATGCATCCAAAGTGTCTAACAAGTGCCTGACCACCTGAAACAGAACTAACTGTACTCTTGAATAACAAACACTATTTAATGCTACTTCCACAATCATTAACACAAGAAAAAAAACCTTATTAACTTCTCAGTTGAGCAATGTTGAATTGCTTTCGCTGGATAGCAATGGACAGTGTGTTCGGCTTTGGATTAAAATCAAATAATGTATTCAATGCTTGTGGTTTCAAGTCGCACCAGAGTCAAACTTTGAAGTGGTCTCAATGCACATCAGGAAAACAAAGGGGAAATAAGGAATGAATAAAGTGCAGGCGGTCTAAGATAAGCAGACAGGTAATACAGGTGTCCCAGAAGCCACTTTCCTCCATTTCTCCATTCTAGATATTATTAAGTGCAATAGATCCCCAAAGGACTGCATCAAAATTAAAGCTCATGGCACCATCTGTTGCCCAGCCAAATGTGAAAGGATGAACAAAGAGCAGACGGGCAATACCAATAGGGGATTCTTTAGTTTGTGGAACAGACAGGTATTTCATTGGCCTGTCTCCTGTAACCCCCGGTGAGAGTCAGTGATGTCACAAAATAGTTTGAAGACATTGTTCCTGGGCAGGGTGAAGTCAGCAGTTATGATGTACATTGGTACAAACCACATGATTAGGGAGGGCATGTGGTGCAGCAGTGAATTTAGGGAGCTAGGTAGAAAATTAGCAAGCAAGCCTTCCAAAGGAATAAACTCTGGATGACTCCCGGTGCCATGTGCAAGTGAGTACAGAAATAGGAAGATGAATGCACAGCTGGAAAAGTGATAAAATAAGGAAGGATTTAGATTCCTGGGATGCTGCTTCTGACTCTGGGGAAATATAGCCTGTACAAGCTGAACACATGCACTTGAACAGAGCTGGAACTATGTTCCCTGCAGGGTGTTTTGCTAGTGATGTTGGGGAGAGTTTAAACTAACATAGTAGAAGTATGGGAACCAGGAGAGAGTATTAGAAGACCGAGAGATGGAAACAGCAGTAAATAGAGGATAATAAGTTAATAGGTGAAATCAGAGACCTAGCTGAATGAAGGATGGATCTGGGTGTTAAAAAAGAGATAACAAGGTGTAGAGCTGGATGAACACAGCAGGCCAAGCAGCATCAGAGGAGCAGGAAGGCTGATGTTTCAGGCATGGACCCTTCTTCAGACCTTACATTTCTGAAGAAGGGTCTAGGACCGAAACGTCAGCTTTCCTGCTCCTCTGATGCTGCTTGGCCTGCTGTGTTCATCCAGCTCTACACCTGGTTATCTCAGATTCTCCAGCATCTGCAGTTCCTCCTGTCTCTGGATGTTAAATATTCCTCGTTATAAGTTATGCAGAAATTACAGGAAAGGGAAAAAAGGAGGAGGGATGATTATTTTTGTCGAGCAATGCATTGCAATGCTAGAGAAAGAGAATGAGCCATGGGGAAGAACAGTAGCTGAACAATGGACAACCTTTAAAGAGGCAAGGTGCATTCTCTAAAAAGGGAAAGGTAGGATGTACAATTGTAGGGTTTCCTGGATTACAAATGAAATAGAAATTAAATTTAAAAAGAAAAAGTGCATTCATGACAGGTAGCAGTCGAGGACCAAGGCAAATAGAGAACACGCAGTAAAGAGGTGAGAAAGCAAACTTGTGAAGCAAAGGTGGATTATGAAAAATAATGGCTGAAATAACTCAACTAAGGCCAGTATCCCATCAGCAAGTCACCCTTTATTTACATGTGCATAGTGCATGACACTAACCCAGCTAGACACTAACCCAGCTAGACACTAATCTAGCTAGCTCAGAGCCAGAGGAAAGCTGATGTTTCAGGTCTGGGCCTTTCTGAAGAAGACCTGGTTATCTCAGATTCCAGCATCGGCAGTTCCTACTATCTCTAGCTCAGAGACAGCTTCTTGAGTAAACAGAACATCTGATACACCTGTCTATACCTGTCAGCCAGGCTAGCTGGCTATGTAAGTACATTAGACATTAAGGGTGACAGGACAAACAGAGAGAGCTGTTAATAAAACATACAGTTTTCTAGACTTCACAAACAGGGGCATAGATTACAGGAGCAGAGAGGTTATATGAACTTATATAAGGCCTCAACTGGACTACTATGTACAGTTCCAGCCACTTGCTGTAGGAAAGATGTGAATGCTGTGGAGAGCATGCAGAAATGATTTACAAAAACTGTTCAAAGGATGAGAAACTTCAGTTATGAGGATAGATTGGAAAAGCCATGACTGGCTTTCCTGGAGGGAAGAAGAATAAGAGATACAATTCAAGTTTTCAAAAATATGAGGGCACTGGACAGAGTGGATAGGGAGAAACTGTTCTCACTCATAAATGAATCAAGAATTAGTGATCACAGTTTTAAAGAGTTTTGCAGAAGATGAAAATGTGAGAGGAGGGAAAAGCTTTTTTATACAGTAAGGCTCACAGAAGGAATAATTAGACCCTGGCAAACACCACCTGGAAATGTAGTGAAGGCAGATTCATAGGAGTATTCAAGAGGCATTGGGGCGTTATTTGGATAGAGACAATGTACAGGTTTACAGGGAAAGTGCTCAGGATTGACACTAAGTCAAAATGCTCAGACAGCTGGTGCAGACGCAATGGACTGAAGTACCTTTTTTTTTTCGTATGTAACAATTCTATTAATCTGTTATCCTATGAATTAGAGTTACCCATCTCAAAACTATGCTTTGGAAAGTTTGCTTCACATTGGTATAAAGATTTGTTTTACATTTCAATTTCAGTCATCTTGCCTCTGCAATATATGTATTTGCTGATTGTCATGATTTATTTGGCACATAAGGCCCTTATTGTGTGATCTTGTATCTTAAAATGAATGAATTAGATGAGCAAAATAAAATGTCAGTGGAAAGCTACCAAAATATAGTTAGAAGGTTAATAGCTATTAATTCTGAAGGCATTCGGGGATATCACAACTAAGGTTGTTATCTTAGGCTAGGGGCATGAAGGGACTTGGAGCTACAGCTTGTAGATGGATTTGACGTATACAATTGCTCTTATCGACACTGAACAGGATTGAAAGCATGAATAACGTATTCCTGTTGCTATGTTCCTAAATATGTCACCTCAATCTGTAAACTTATTCTGAAGTGTTATACAAACGTATTTTTTAAGTTTCTTTGCCATCATACAATATTCATGGCAACTCTAAAAACGTTGAGTAATTAGAGGCCAGTTATCTCAATAACCTAGTGAAGTACCAGATACTATTCAGCTCTTTTGATGAACTTACATGTTCTGCTGGAGAACTGAATGTAATACGGAAAGAGAAGGGAAAGAATCGGTGCAAAAATGAGTAGCTGTTCCTGCCTAATTTATGAACTAACACTTTCTGCTGCATGTCCACTCATTTGCTTCTTCGCCTTTTAAAGCCATGCTGAAGATCTTACATCAGATAAGGAATTCAATTGTCGGGGCATGCCTGTAAATCTGAAAGCCTCTCAGTCATCTCATTCCAAGCATCTGTGTGCTACTTTGGCAGTTACATTGACCATGCCTCAGTCAACTAAGAGATGGAAAGTGAACCGATCAAAACCAACAAAAGGAATCAGAAATTGTTGACATGAAAATTTAATTAATCTATAGCGGTTTGATGTGTTATTCGTTTAATGGTTGGAGGCCCTGTTCAGAGCATGCACTTCAGTATACAACAGTCTAACTTATCTTTCATTTATCGTGACCAAAATTCACCACATGCCCATTTCTATTATAATAGAAGCTTGCATTTGTATGGAACTTTTAACATAGAAGTGTCATTTCACTGATGGCATTTCATGGAATGTTTATTGGACAAAAACTGGCACAAAGCTAAGAAGGACAATTAGAATACATTCAGAAATATACGTGTTTAAAAAATTGTCAAGAACATCTGAAAGAAAAATTCAGAGGCAAAGAAGTGGCTGAAATTCAGAACAGATGGATTAAATGGCTGAAGGCATTGCTGTGAATAGTGAGATAATGGATTTGTGGGATGCACAAGAGGCCAGAACTAAAGGAACACTTGAAATGGAGAGTTGAATGTCTAGAGGAGGTTACAGAGGTAAGAGAGAAGAAACATAAGGTGAGGATTTTAATACTGGAACATTACTAAACCGGGAGCCAAGATGGACAGCAATCAAAGTGAGTTAGGATGTCGGAGACATGATGGTGGGGAGGGCTGAGCAAGGTGGGTTATGGCAGGAGAGCATTTCAATAGTCAAGCCTTAAAAGATTATAGCAAGGAGATCAGTTTCAATGGCAGATGGGCTGAGGCAGGATGGAGCAGACACTAAAGTAGAAATTTTTGGGTTTGGTAAGGATATTGAGGATAGTAGCCTCAGATACTCAGCTCATAATCATATATGACAGCACCTGGTGTGGAAAGTACTAGCTATGAGGAGAGATTGAGCATCTCGGCTTGTTTTCACTCGAATGTCGGAGGCTGAGGGGTGATCTGATAGAGGTTTACAAAATTGTAATAGGCATAGATAGAATGGATATTGGAGTAATTTTCCCAGGGTAAAAATGTCAATTAATAGGCGACATAGATTTAAGGTAGAAGGGGAAAAGTTCAAAGGTGTGCCACAGAGATATGTGTTAAGACCTCAAAGTTTTACAATTTGTGATTTGGATGAAGGGACTAAAGGCACTATTGTTAAAATCATGAATGATACAAAGCCAGCTAGGGAAGTCAGTTGGTTGGAGGATGTAAGGATATAACAGAAGATTATAAGCAGATTAATTGAGTGATCAAAGATCTGACAACTGGAGTATAGTCTGGGAAAATGTGAAGTTTTGGAAGGAAGAATGAAAAAAAGTACCTAAATGGCGAGATATTGCAGAGTTCTGAGATGCAGAAGGATCTGTGTGCCCTCATGCGTAAATGACAAAAGGTTAGCATGGACATATAACAAGTAATTAGGAAAGCTACTAGAATTCTGTTATTTATTGTGAGGGGAATTGAATACAAAAGTAGGGACATAATGCTTCAGTTATACAGGGCTTTGTTGAGACATCTGGAGTATTAAGTACAATATATATCACATTATTTAAGTACAATATTTGTCACTTTATTTAAGTAACATTATAAATATGTCAGAGGCAGTTCAGGTTAAGTTTACCAAATTAATGCCTGGAATGAATGAGTTGTCTAATGAACAAATGTTGGACAGCATAGCATCGCACGCCTTGCAGTTTGGAAAAGTATGAAGTAATTTAAATGAAGCATATAAGATACTGAGGTTTCTTGAGACAGATGTGAAAACGTATCTCCTCTTGTGGGAGAATGTGGGACTAGGGTCATCGTTCCGAAACAAGGGATTGCCTATTTAAGTCAGAATAATCTTCTCACTGAGGGAGGGAAACTTTGGAATAATTTTTCTCCAAATGTGAGCAGTCAATATTCACTTCACTTATAAATTATGGCTAATCCACTCCTCTATACAGTGGGACACGAGCCAATCAGACCAGATCGGTCACTGAATGACTCATCTTGAAACTTTGACATTGGACCCTACTGTGATGAGTGCATCATTACCCACATGGTAAATAGTCAATAGTGTATTACCATGAGTTCTCATACCACTCTGAACAGTTTTCCTCCCAGTCCCTTAGCACCCAACACCAGCAGCTAAAATTTGGGTGCAGTGATCATTCATTGTCTTTGGAATTGTTAGTGCTTGATATGCAAGCAGTTCATTTCTGTTCTGAAAATTAAATGCAACTTCTGTCTGTTTGATTTCTGTATCCTTTTGGTGTTGGTAAATGAAAATAAATGCTTTGATGCAACTAAAGTCTTAACTTCATATAATAGACCCACACTGAATGATGGGACAGTGTCAACCATGTCACCTACAAAAGAAGCACTAGTTTTTGGCTGCTGTGCCACTATGCGCTTAGTGAAGGGCAACTCTGAACTGCCAATGCTTGATAGGTGCATAGTTGGGCTTCCAAGGTTGTGCTGGCACCTTGGAATATCCATATATCCTTAGCAGTGCTGTGGTCTAATGGGTACAGCAAGTGGGAGAATTTGGAAAGCGCTTGACAAGAAAAGGAGCCACAAGAGTTTGAACATAGAACATAGAACATTACAGCACAGTACAGGCCCTGCGGCCATCGATGTTGTGCCGACCTGTCATACCGATCTGAAGCCCATCTAACCTACTCTATTCCATGTACATCCATACGCTTATCCAATGACGACTTAAATGTACCGAAAGTTGGCGAATCTACTACCGTTGCAGGCAAAGCGTTCAATTCCCTTACTACTCTCTGAGTAAAGAAACTACCTCTGACATCTGTCCGATATCTTTCACCCCTCAATTTAAAGCTATGCCCCCTCGTGCTCGCCGTCACCATCCTAGGAAAAAGGCTCTCCCCATCCACCCTATCTAACCCTCTGATTATTTTATATGTTTCAATTAAGCCACCTCTCAACCTTCTTCTCTCTAATGAAAACAGCCTCAAGTCCCTCAGCCTTTCCTCGTAAGACCTTCCGTCCATACCAGGCAACATCCTGGTAAATCTCCTCTGCACCCTTTCCAAAGCTTCCACATCCTTCTTATAATGCAGTGACCAGAACTGTACACAATACTCCAGGTGCGGCCGCACCAGAGTTTTGTACAGCTTCACCATAACCTCTTGGTTCCGCAACTCGATCCCTCTGTTACTAAAAGCTAAAACACTGTATGCCTTCTTAACAGCCCTGGGTGGCAACTTTCAAGGATCTGTGTACATGGACACCGAGATCTCTCTGCTCATCTACACTACTAAGAATCTTAACATTAGCCTCGTACTTTGCCTTCTGGTTACTCCTACCAAAGTGCCTCACCTCACACTTGTCAGCATTAAACTCCATTTGCCACCTCTCAGCCCAGCTCTGCAGCTTATCTATGTCTCCCTGCAACCTACAGCATCCTTTGTCACTACCCACAACTCCACCGACCTTAGTGTCGTCTGCAAATTTACTAACCCATCCTTCTACGCCTTCATCCAGGTCATTTATAAAAATGACAAACAGCAGTGGACCCAACACCGACCCTTGCGGTACACCACTAGTAACTGGTCTCCAGGATGAACATTTCCCATCAACTACCATCCTCTGTCTTCTTTCAGCAATTTCCGATCCAAACTGCTATATCTCCCACAATTCCATTCCTCCACATTTTGTACAATAGCCTATTGTGGGGAACCTTATCGAACGCCTTGCTGAAATCCATATACACCACATCAACCGGTTTACTCTCATCTACATGTTTGGTCACCTTCTTAAAGAACTCAAGAAGGTTTGTGTGGCACAACCTTCCCTTCACAAAACCGTGCTGACTATCCCTAATCAATTTATTCATTTCTAGATGATTATAAATCCTATCCCTTATAACCTTTTCCAACACTTTACCAACAACTGAGGTAAGGCTCACAGGTCTATAATTACCAGGGCTGTTTCTACTCCCCTTCTTGAACAGGGGAACCACGTTTGCTATCCTCCAGTCATCTGGCACTATTCCTGTAGACAATGACGAGTTAAAGATCAATGCTAAAGGCTCGGCAATCTCCTCCCTGGCTTCCCAGAGGACCTGAGGATAAATCCCATCCGGCCCAGGGGACTTATCTATCTTCACCCTCTGAAGGATTTCTAATACCTCTTCCTTGTGAACCTCAATCCCACCTAGTCTAGTAGCCTGTATCTCAGTATTCTCCTCGAAAACATTGTCGTTTTCTAGAGTGAATACTGTTGAAAAATATTCATTTAGCGCTTCCCCTATCTCATCTGACTCCACACACAACTTACCACTACTAGCCTTGATTGGGCCTAATCTTACTTTCGTCATTCTTTTATTCCTTAAATACCTATAGAAAGCCTTAGGGTTTACCCTGATCCTATCCGCCAAAAACTTCTCATGTCTCCTCCTGGCTCTTCTGAGCTCTCTCTTTAGGTCTTTCCTGGCTACCTCGTAGCCCTCAAGTGCCCTAACTGAGCCTTCACATCTCATCCTAACATAAGCCTTCTACTTCCTCTTGACCAGAGATTCCACCTCCTTCGTAAACCCTGGCTCCCGCACTCTACAGCTTCCTCCCTGCCTGACAGGGACATACTTATTTAGGACACACAAGAGCTTTTCCTTGAATAAGCTCCACATTTCTAATGTGCCCATCCCCTGCAGAATCTTTCCCCATCCTATGCACCCTGAATATTGCCTAATCTCATCGTAACTGCCTTTCCCCCAGCTATAACTCGTGCCCAGTGCTCTACACCTATCCCTTTCCATCACTAAAGTAAACATAACAGAATTGTGATTGCTATCACCAAAGTGCTCACCTATTTCAAAATCTAACACCTGGCCAGGCTCATTACCCAGTACCAAATCTAATGTGGCTTTGCCCCTTGTTGATCTATCTACATACCGTGTCAGGAAGCCCTCCTGCACACACTGGACAAAGACTGACCCATCTATCGTACTGGAACTATAGTGTTCCCAGTCAGTATTTGGAAAGTTGAAGTCCCCCATGACAACTACCCCGTCTCTCTCACTCCTATCGAGAATCATCTTTGCTATCCTTTCCTCTACATCTCTGGAAATATTCGGAGGCCTATAGAAAACTCCCAACAGGGTGACCTCTCCTTTCCTGTTTCTAACCTCAGCCCATACTACCTCAGTTGACAAGTCCCCAAAATTCCTTTCTGCAACTGTAATACTGTCCTTGACCAACAATGCCACACCTCCGCCCCTTTTACCATCTTCTCTGTTCTTACTGAAACATCTAAATCCCGGAACCTGCAACAATCATTCCTGTCCCTGCTCTATCCATGTCTCTGAAATGGCCACAACATCGAAGCCCCAGGTACTAACCCATGCTGCAAGTTCACCCACCTTATTTTGGACGCTCCTGGCATTGAAGTAGACACACTTCAAACCAACTTCTTACTTGCTGGTGCCATCTTGCTTCCCTGAAACTTTATTTCGGACCACCCTACTCTCAACCTTTTCTGTAGTTGAACTACAATTTTGGTGCCCATGCCCCTGCTGAATTAGTTTAAACCCACCCGAATAGCCTTCGCAAATATCCCCCCCCAGGGATATCGGTACCCCTCTGGTTCAGGTGAAGACCATCTTGCTTGTAGAGGTCCCACCTACCCCAGAAAGAACCCCAATTATCCAAGTTTGATCAGTACATAATGAGACAACCATGGAATGATTGCACAATAAAGCCCACTAGGCTTCCCAGAGAGAAATCTAGCCTGAAACTCAGCAAAAATTATACTTTGTCAAAATGTGGGAATCCTCAGCCCATAGCATTTATTTAAGTGCACTGCCATTTTTCTGTTCCCCAATATAAGTCTCCTGTCTCTGTCTGTAATGAAATCACATTCATCTTTGTTTAGTTTTCCCTGTTATTTCACTGTAGAAACTGCTACAAATTTCTATTTTGTTTCTTACTAGTTTGCATTAATTTCCTGTTTGCTCTTTTCTTTGTCAATTTTTTGGTCCTCTTTTGCTGAATTCCAAAATTCTCCCAATCCTCAGGTTTACAATGAGTGATGGCAACTTTGTAAGCCTCCACCTTTGATCTAATCAGAACCATAACTTTATAACTCCAAGAGGGTGAGTGCCAAATCTTAGATACCTCCTCCAATCACCGTGTGGACCATGGCCCAACTATGAAACATCACACAATAGTCACTATTGCACATTTCATCTGTTGATCTCATCCTCACTGTCTCCAAGCTCATCATCTCCCAACCCTGCTTGCTTCTATCTCCTTCTCAAAATCCACAAACTTGACTGCCCATGGAGACCCTTGTTTCTGCCTGATCCTGCCCCACTGAATTAATCTCTTCTTAGCTTGACTCAGGTTTTTCTCCCCTTGTCTAGTCCCTTCCAGTCCTATTCCAGACCCCACCTACAACTCTTTCTCCAGACTATCGATGATATCATTGGTCTTGCTCCCTTCTCTTGTCCAGAATTGGAAAAGATTATCAACTTTACTTCCAATTTCCACTCAACTCTTACCTTCACCTGGTCCATTTCAGACTCTTCCCTTCCCTTCTTCAACATCTGTATTTCTATTTCTGGGAACAGGCTGGCCACAAATATCCAATGTCCATTAAAAACCCACAATTGTCTATTCAGCCTCACACCCTGCTCCTGTAAAGACTCTGTTCCATTTTCCCAGTTCCTTCATCACACATTTGTTCTGGTGATGCCAACTTTGAAAACAGTCTCCAAAATATCTACCTTCTTCCTCAACTGAGGACTCCCCACAACCATAGTTGACAGGACTCTCAGCCAGGTCTGACCCATTTCCTATATTTCTTTCCCTCCCACAACTGCGACAGGGTTCGCCTCGTCCTTACCTACCATCCCACCAGCATCCACGTCCAGAGGATCATTAGCCACCAATTCCATCACCTCCAGCGATTTTCCACCACCAGACACATAGCCCCCTCCAGCATCTGCAGTTCCCATTATCACTCACACATAGTCCCCTCCCCTTCCTTGTCAACCTTCCACATGGACCGTTCCCTCTGGCACACCCTGGTCCATTCTTCCATCATTCTCAACAAACCCCACAGCCATACAGCATCTTCCACTGCAACCGCAGAAGGTGTAACACCTGTGATAATGGGAACTGCAGATGCTGGAGAATCCAACATAATAAAGTGTGAAGCTGGATGAACACAGAACAGGCCAAGCAGCATCTCAGGAGCACAAAAGCTGACGGTTCGGGCCTAGACCCTTCATCAGAGAGGGGGATGGGGTGAGGGTTCTGGAATAAATAGGGAGAGAGGGGGAGGCAGGCCGAAGATGGAGAGAAAAGAAGATAGATGGAGAGGAGAGTATAGGTGGGGAGGTGGGGAGGGGATCGATCAGTCCAGGGAAGACGGACAGGTCAAGGATGTGGGATGAGGTTAGTAGGTAGGAAATGGAGGTGCGGCTTGGGGTGGGAGGAAGGGATGGGTGAGAGGAAGAACAGGTTAGGGAGGTAGGCATCCTCTACATTGGGGAAACTAAGCGGAGGCTTGGGGACCGCTTTGCAGAACACCTCCGCTCGATTCACAATAAACAACTGCACCTCCCAGTCGCGAACCATTTCAACTCCCCCTCCCATTCTTTAGATGTCATGTCCATCATGGTCGTCTTGCAGTGCCACAATGATGCCACCCAAAGGTTGCAGGAACAGCAACTCATATTCTGCTTGGGAACCCTGCAACCCAATGGTATCAATGTGGACTTCACCAGCTTCAAAATCTCCCCTTCCCCAACTGCATCCCTAAACCAGCCCAGTTCGTTCCCTCCCACCACTGCACCACACAACCAGCCCAGCTCTTCCCTTCCCCCCACTGCATCGCAAAACCAGTCCAACCTGTCTCTGCCTCCCTAACCTGTTCTTCCTCTCGCCTATCCCTTCCTCTCACCCCAAGCCGCACTTCCATTTCCTACCTACTAACCTCATCCCACCTCCTTGGCCTGTCCGTCTTCCCTGGATTGACCTATCCCATCCTTACCTCCTCACCTATACTCTCCTCTCTACTTATCTTGTTTTCTCTCCATCTTCGGTCCGCTTCCCCCCCTTTCTATTTATTCCAGTTCCCTCTCTCCATCCCCCTCTCTGATGAAGGGTCTAGGCCTGAAACGTCAGCTTTTGTGCTCCTGAGATGCTGCTTGGCCTGCTGTGTTCATCCCGCTTCACACTTTATTATCAAGGTGTAACACCTGCCCATTTACCACCCCCTCCTCAGCATCCAAGGGCCCAAACACACCTTCCAGGTGAAACAGCACTTTACCAGCATTTCACTGAATGTAGATTACTGCATTCACTGCTCACAATGTGGTCTCTTGTACAATAGGAAAATGGAGTATAGATTGAGTGACTGCTTTGCTGAACACCTATGCTCAGTCCACAAAAAGACCCCAGAGCTTTCAGTTGCCTGCCACTTGAACACACCACCTTTTTCCCTGGCCAATATCTGTGTCACAGGCTTGCTGCAACGGTCCAGCTAAACTCAACTCAAGTTGGAAGAACAGTACCTCATTTTCTGCTTGGGAAGCCCACAACTTTCTAGTCTTAAAGTTTATTTTGACAATTTTAGGGCTTGAGGTACCTTATCCCATGTCCTTACTCCAGCCCCAGACATCAGGCTTTGTTCTCATATGGTCTGCTATTAAACACTACTCATTTTTAGCCATTAATAGCCCCCATTAGCAACCGTTCATTCTCCCAGGCTGATTGTTATCCACTCCTTTGTCTGCCCAGCTGTTCTTCTCTCTCTTTGGGCTCTATCTCCACCTACCATTTACTCCTTACCCTCTCCATCCACCATATCCTCCTTATCAAAAACATCAATTTTCCTCACTACTGTCAGTTCTGAGGAGGGGTCCATGGACCTGAAACATTAACTCCACTTTCTCTCCAGAGATGCTGACAGACCTGTTGGGATTTTTCAGCAATTTCTGGTTTTTTTTCTGATGTGCCTGGTTGGGCACAGTTTTCTCACTTTTCCTGTTAGTTATTTTTAACTGAACTGAATGCATGTTTCGTGAAAATTCAGCTTTATTTCTTCAAATAGCAATAATCCCATTTTACTGTCAAGTGTTTTAATGTAATTTTCCAATTCACTACACCCAATTTCCTCTTCATACTTTCATAATTAACATTTTCAGAAGAAAGACCCTAGTTTCAGATTGAAAAACATCTTTTTCAAACAGTGTGGGTAATTCTCTCATGCTACTGTCACTACTCCCTGAAGTTTATTTTGCAAGAAAATTATTAATTATTCCGTTCTCAATGTATAATTCTAGATAATAAATAGAATATGCCTTTAGTTAGTTTGTCAACATATTTTTTCAGAATCTCGTCATTATTGCATTCCATTTGCCACTGCACCTCTATTTTCCTGATTTATACCATTTCCTACATTGATGCTACTAATTGGTGGTCTGTAAAACTTTTCCTCACCAATAATTACCCTTTGCTATTTCTTAGCTCCACTTAAACAGATTCCAAAACCTCTCTCTTCTTCTTTTTGTCTTATCATTAGCAATGATCCACTTCACTTTCTTTGTGTCCTCCCAAAATGTAAAATATCCCTTAATATTCACTTTTCCATCTGGTTCCCCCTTGTAAGCATATTTCTGTAAATGACAACCAATTCACAAGCATTTACAGCTACTTGCATCGATTCACCCATCTTCTTGAAAATGCTGCTGGAAATTAAGATGGAATGTTTTTAATTCTTGCTATTTAACACTGTACTATCATTTGAAACCAAAGGAGAAATTGTTGGAGAAACCCAGCAGGTTTGGAAGCACCTGCGGAGATAGAAAGCGAAGTTAGTGTTTCAGATCCAGTCACCCTTGTTCAGAACTCTGACACTGGATTGATTCTAGGATTTGTTTCATTTACAGCTTTTCTATTTCCCCTAAGTCGTTTGATTTTCACTGATCTGAGCTCCTCCTCAAGTTCCCATCCCATGGCAAACTACTTTAAGCCTTCCCCAATACCACATGCAAATTTCCTCATGAGAGCATTCATTCCTGTATTGTTATTGTGTGCCCACTCGTCTTATACAAATCTCACCAACTGCAGAATCAATGCTAAAGATAGTCTCTCCTGCACTATTTGTCCTACATCTGTTCATGCCCTCAATCTTCCTTTTTCTCTACTCACTAGCATGTGGTACTGGGTCTAATCCAAAGATTATTGCCTTTGATGTTCTGCCTTTTAGTCTCTTGCATCAGGAGGACACACACCATTCTTAAATCGCATCTAAGCCACAGGAACAACTTGCAGCTCACCCAGCCACTGAAACACCTAGCACTATTGTCCTTCCACTCTTGTTGCCAATCCTATCTGTCCATGAATGGTGACAACACAAATTTAGTTCATTCTAAAATCCTCTGATGAGCCATTGGCTTCACTGCTGTTTTTTTCTTTATTCATTTATAGGATGAGGTCATCGCTGACCAGGCAGCATTTATTGCCCATCCCTGGCTGCCAGAGGGCAGTTTAGAATCAACCACATTGCTGTGGTCTAGAATCATATGTTGGCCAAAGCAGATAAGCATTGCAGTTTTCTTCCCTCAAGGACATTAGTGAACCAAATGGGTTTTTTCCAACAATTGACAATGGGTTCATGGTCATCATTAGATTCTTAATTCCAGATATTTTATTGAATTCAAATTCTACCATCTGTCCTAGGGGGATTCGTGCCTGGGTCCCCAGAATGTTATTTCGGTCTCTAGATTAACAGTCCAGCGATAATACCACTAGACCATTGCTTCCCAATCTTTTAAAACCAGTTAGTTGGTGAGAAATTCCCAGGGGACTCCTGCACTAACTGTCTGATCATCCTAAACTGGCTAGTGGTCGCTCCTTCCCGCTTTGTAGACCATCAGCTTTGTGGCCACTTTAATAAATGTACTTTGTATGTTGTCAGTTTTGTGGACGCACCACAGAACTCCAAACTCTCCTTGGGTTCAACAACCCAGAAGAAAGTTTAGCAACTGGAGATACATTCATCAAGTCATGAATCTTTGTTGCATTTCTTTATTGAAAACATATCCTTTCTAGGTACGGTGAACAAAACTGTGTACAATACTGCAGGTCTGCTCTCAGTGAGATTCTACACAGTTGAAGCAAGGTACCTTTACTACAATAGTAAAATCCCATAGTAATAAAGAGCTTACATGACAAGGATACATTTTCATTGATTTATGAATAAGAGCACTCAGGCCCCTTCAGATATCAACATTTCCAAATTTATTATGATTTAAGAGCTGTTATGCACTTCTATTCCTCTTACAAATTGGATAACCTCACATTTTCTCCCTACATTCAGATATTTCTAATCAACCTGTTCAAATCTGTTATTCCACATCACTGGTGCTGGTGGGTCTTGAACGTGGATCTCCTGATTCTGAAGAAGGGACCTTACCATGTCACCATCAGGGCTCCGCTTCCTCACACCAATCTGCTTTACATGGTTAACCCTTAATTCTCAAACAATGATCCCTGGTTCTAGGTTCTTTCAGAACAAGAAATAGCTTCTCCACATTTACCCAGACAAAACTTGTCAATATCTTGAGATTCGGCCCAGTCACCTCTTACTCTTCTCATTTTTCCTAGCCCATTCAAAGATGTTGTTACACACCTCCGGAACAGATTGGACTTGAACTCAGGCCTCCTGGTTCAGACACACTGACACTACCACTGTGCCAGAAGAGTACTATTTCTCACATCCAGATATTTTGTAATCAACCTGCTCAGAGATATCGTTACACACTTCTGAAGTAGGAGAGATTTGAATTTAGGCCCCCAGATTCAACCAGTAGTAAAACGATTACTGAGTCTGCTGTGCTCATCCAGCCTCACATTTTATTATCACTGAGTCACTTGAGCCCTATTTACCTCAGCCAAATCATTGGTGTAGATTATGAACTGCTGGGGCCCAGACTTGATGCTTGTGTTAGCCCACCAGTCACAATCTGAGAAGGACCTATTTATTCCTGTTCCATGTTTTCTTTCCATTAACCAATCATCAATCCATGCCAGTAAATTACCCATGATCCCAGCTGCTCTTATTCTCTATCCTCAGCTCCTATGTCAATCTTTGTCAACTGTCTTCCAAAAATGTGAACACACCACATGATATCCACTGACAACCCCACCAGCCCACTTTAGTAAAAATTTATTTCACATCGATTATCTTTTGTAGAATAGAGTTCCTCACTTTGCATGTTGACGTCATTCCAAACTTTCAGTCCTAAAATGTTTGGCTATAATTTTTGACCATCCCTCCTAATTCCAGACTCATGAATTGGCTGGTGTGGCCTATTATTAAAATATATCCTCTCAGTTCCCCTTACTATCCTCAAAATCTCAATCAAATCATGCCTTATTCTTTTTAATTCAATGGAATGCAACCCTAATTTGTATCATCTCTCTGTTTTCGATTTTGGAATCGAGGGGATAGATTTCCAGTGACAATGGAAGAGAATGGTACTCATTATGCCTACATTTCCAATGCTGGGTCTACACTTGGTCTGTCAATGGGTCAATAACACTGGCGCTGATGAGATGCTTAAGTGGACAGTGATTGCTCACATAAGGGTCTCACTTATCAGTAGGATAGGAAGGCCATAATTGTACTTTCTATCTTGGACTAAATTGGGACGGGCACAGTACTATGCCTGGACACTCACTTGCCATCTTCCCAACCAATTAAATACCTGCCACCAAACTCATCACAGGGGAGTGCACAGGATTCTGCAGAAAGAAACTTTTACTGCCAGAGTATTCCTGCTCTTTTTCACCTGCTGCTTAGCCAACAATCTAAGCAGATTTACCGATAATTAAAGAGTTTCCACTTTAGTTAACAGTCTATGAGTGAGTTTATTGAATGCTTTCTGAAATTTCATATTAATACCTGGCATGGTTGCCAAAAGTAAGCTGCCTTCTACAAATCCATGTTGGCATTTTCTACCCATCTGAAAATGTTTAAGGTGTTCTGTCACTCTATTCTTAATTACAGGTTTCTGACAACAGATGTTCTGCTAACTCGCTAAAATTCCATGGTTTCTCCCTCTCACCGTTCTTAAATGTTAAAGTGGCATGTATAATTTGCTAAATTAAAGGATTATGGTTAGGAAACCTCTAGCTTATCCTACTTCCTTCAAAATGCAAGCATGTTATTCTCTGATCGGGGAGAGTTTTGACTTTTCATTCCATTATTTCCTTCATCATTGTTATTTTGCTTACACTACTTCTGGTGAGTTCCTTTCCCTGATTCAATATTCATTTGGAATGTTTGGTATGTTGTCCTCTTCCTTCTCAAAATAATTACCCAACTTGTCTGCAATATCCTAACTTTTAGCTAAGGTTGGTTGGCTCGCCTAGCTGGCTCATTGTTTTCCAGACATTTCATTATCCTGCTGAGAGATCCTCAGTGCAGCCTCCGATGAAGCACCAGTGTGTTTTCCTGCCTGGTTTTTAAACCCTGGCGTCCATTGAATTGGATAGCCTCACTTCCGGCTTTCCTTTGTAGTGGAGTGTAATGGTGTTGAGTTCTATGTGTGTATTAATAGCTTGCTTCGTGGAGTACCAGGTTTCTAGGAATTCCTGAGCTTGTCTCTGTTTAGCTTGTCCCTGGATTTTGGTGTTGTCACATTCAAAATGGTGGTTGTCCTTGTCCATGCAGATTGAGATGAGTGAGCACTGGTCGTGTCTTTTGTAGCCAGTTGGTGATCATGTTCTCTTGTTGTTAGTTTCCTTCCTGTTTGGACGATGTAGTGTTTCTCACAGTCTCTGCAGGGGATCTTGTAGATGGCATTGATCCTGTCCATGGCAGGGGTTGGGTCTTTGCTTCGGGTGAGCAGTTGTCGTAGGGTTGATGTGGGCTTGTGTGCCACTCTGATGCCCAGCGGTCGTAGAAGTCTTGTGGTTAGTTCCGATATGTTCTTGTTGTAGGGTAGTGTGATGAGTGTTCGGAGCGTGTAGTACATTTCTGATGTCATTCATGTAGGCATCTTCTGACTCAGTTTTTTTGGATATCCATTATCTTTGAAAACCTGGAAGAGGTATTCTGCTTTGTCTTGGTGTGGTTCTATGTTGCTGCAGTGTGTTGTTGCCCTTTTAAATAGTGTCTGCACGCAGCTTCGTTTGTGTGTGTGGGGATGGTTACTGTTGAAGTTCAGTACCTGGTCTGTATGTCTGGCATTTCTGTGTACTCTCATTTGCAGTTCCCCATTTGCCTTGTACTCTACCATGACATCCAGGAATGGGAGCTGTTTGTTCTTCTCCTCCTCTCTGGTGAATTTTATTTCGGTGAGCATGTTATTTCTAAGTTTGTGTATCTCCTCTAATTTGGTTCACTTAGTGATGACAAAGGTGTCATCCATGTAGCGTATCCACAGTTTTGGTTGGATGAGCAGAAGGGCCATTCTTTCCAGTGTTTGCATCACTGCCTTGACTGTAAGTCTGGAGATAGGTGATCCCATGTGTGTCCTGTTGATTCACTCGCATGTTTGGTCATTGAAAGTGAAATGGGTGGTGAGGTATAGGTCCAACAGTTTGAGCATGTTGTCCTTAGAGATGGTTTCACTGGGGTCTTGCTCTTGTTCCAGTAGTGCTGTCATTGTTTCCCTTGCTAGTGGTATGTCTATTGATGTGAATAGGGCAGGGACATCAAACAATATCATGGTCCCCTTGTCATCTATCCTTATGTCTTTGATGGAGTTGAGGAATTCTTGGGCTGAGTGGATAGAGTGGGGTGACTTGTTAACTAGGTGCCTAGGTCTCCTTTGTAGTTCTTTGGCTAATCTGTGTGATGGAGTGCCTGGTAGGGGCACGATGGATCTAAGAATAGACAACACCCACAACCTGAGCTACAAATCTGCTCCAAAACCTTCGTAACTTTTAATTACAAAATTACTGTGTTCACTTATTAATCAGCTCATACTACTCCTGCTCACCCTCTTTACTCCATATGATTACACAAACATTAAGTTGATTTTTATTATCACTTACAAGTTTCCTTTTCATCTTGCAGCTCTTGTTTCCTCACCTTTTATTGAACTTATTATTTCAGCAAGCTGCCAGGATATGTATTATTTTGGGGTTTTCTGTGTGTCTTTCCTTTGGTTTTATGTTATATGTCATTTCCTTTCTTACCCCAACTCATTTTTGACACATCAATTTCTTGCCCTTAAAGGCTATAAACTAGATCTGTACCACATTAAATTCTTTGTTGGATTCCTCCTGTATAATCGCTTGGCAGAACAGTTTCAAAAGGCTGACTGATTTACTTTTCCAAGCATGAGTGAATATATATGTACAGCTTTGAGTTTGAGAGGATCTGACCTGCAGTATATGATGCGGTTCACTGTACTACCAATAGCATCCACGTATTCAAATTAATTATAAGTTTCGTTCTTACATTAATAGGGGAAATTAAAATGTCTCCTACTTTTATTTTGCACAGGCAATCATTGAAAATGCTGTGAACTTCTGCAAATTGCAGTCAGATCTTCCAAGCCATCTGTAGTTCGACCTCATGTCACAGGAAGCTCCTGTTACTGTGACAGACACAATAAGTTCACTGTCACACCTGCCATACTTGATGATCTGGAGGGAAGCAGATCGAGTTCGGTGGAGACAATGTGGCACATATATTTCTCGCCAAAAAGATGAGTTTGCCATCACTCAGAAAAAGAATACAGCAAAAGAGTGTTTTTAATTTGTATTTGAGAATGAGAAAACAATTACAGTTCAGGGATGAGTTCAGTTTAAATTTGGCATGGGCATTAAGTAAGCGATTTTAAATGCATATTTGCTCACTGGGGAACAGTACCTAAGAAATTTGTATAATTCAAAAAACATGTGAAAGCATAAGCAAATTTTCTGAGCTTCAGCACAGTCACCATGAAGAAACTTGGTGGTTTCTGAACAGCAAGAATATTTTCATCGACAAATAAACTGCGATTTAGAAATAGCAATATTCCAGTTGTTACAGCAGCGCAAAGGGCGATGTCTGTTTTTAATAGGGTGAGGTTGGTAAATAATTTGTGATAAATCAGATTTGCGTTTTATTTTAATTTATTTCTGGATATCCTCTAAGACAATGCTGATATTGAAATCCCATTATTTTTCAACGTTACAAGATTAAGGAAAAAAAACAATCTGATGAACCTCTTCAGACCAATCCTGCTGGCTCACAGATTTTCATAAAAAGTGGTAGTCTCATCTGAAGTAACAAAGATCTAATATGAGACAGTTACTTCCCGTTGAAGTATTTTATATTAAAATAGTAAATGCATAAAACTATAAAATAATTTCATGAACCAACTAGACAAATGTTTATTGATGCATAAAGAAAATAAAATGAAAAATATTCCATCCAATATAAAACAAATGAAAGGCAGATTTATGCCCATTAAAATTCCAGAAAATCAGAAATGCAGAAATAAATGAATTATTAATGGAGATGAGTTGTTTATCGAGAACTCAAAGAAAATAGCTGCTTTAATGGCCATTTACAGTGACACTTATTGACAAGCTGATAACACCAAATTCTATATACGTTCTCAGCCCTTCATTGGTTTGAGATTGACATTGGTCTCAGGGTGCAAATACGTTGCCGGTTTTGTGTTGAGGTAAAGTGGTTTTCCATAAGACCACGGCTCCAGCATTCCAGAGTGGGTGGGATGGTGGTACTGCAATTAGCACTGCTGCGTCACAGCACCAGGCACCTGGGTATGATTCTACCCTCAGGTGGCTCTCTGTGTCGAGTTTGTGCATTCTCCCTGCATCTGTGTGGGTTTCCTCCTACAGTCCAAAGTTGTGCAGGTCAGGTGGACAGGCCATGCTAAATTGTTCATATGTCCAGGGATGTGTTAGCTCCATGAGCTAACCATGGGAAATACACGGATACAGTAGGGGGATGAATCTGGGTGGGATGCTCTTTGAAAGGTTGGTGTGGACTCAATGGGCTGAATGGCTGGCTTCCATGCTGTAGGGATTCTATGATTTTGACGTCATATGAGTTTGAAGAGTAAGCAATGGAAGCCCCCTTGAGGAAGCCGATGATTGATGTTGACAAATTGTCCCCTGATTGTCCCGGGCAATCTGGAAATTACAGGTGAATCACCTGTACATTACCACAGGCAATTGAGAGAAAGATTGTTGGGACATTAACAGGCAATCTTTTCATTTTTTTTTCTTTTAATACTTTAGTTTCATAGTTATAAAGGTATTACAGATAGAAAAGGTCGGTCTATTGGTTGACAGTGAGAGATAATGTGTTGAAACCTCTAGCGATACATCCAAAAATGTTGGCAATACTACAAAGACTGTAATTCCATTGTGAGATCAAACTGGACTTAAAATATGATCAACTGAGTCATTAATCCTCCCACAAAAAACAAAATACCACGGATTCTGAAATGCAGGAATAAGAGCTAAGAAGTCAGGAGAAACCAGCGTGGGCAGCATCAGCAATAAAAATAGTTAAGTTTAAGGCCAGTGAAAGTCAAGCAGGGAGTGGAGAGGGGAAGTGGGTGGGAAGCACAGGAAATAAGATCGAAATCATAATTGATCGTAAACAATTTGTAAGCTTGTTTGGCAATCCACACAGTGAATTACCCACTCACATAGAGTGCTTGATACTCAAACTGCAAGAGTGGTAGCTCCCTGTTGAATTTCATCCACATAGTCTCCAATTAGTGAGAACATTTGCAATATCCATTGTAAATAATCGGTCTTACTGATAGTGAAGAAAACATCTCTGAAATGCACATTTATTTTGACAGTCAGAACGGGGAACTGGGCATCTTGCAGCTACCTTTGCTGAAACCATAGGGTTTTCATTGTGGAAAATGAATGGAAGGTTTTCTATTTGCACAAGGGCATGCAAGGGGGTTTGAGAAAAAAATTGGGCAGAATTTTATAGGGACCTGAGCTGTGTGGCCTCTGGCAAGATGTGAGGTAGAATCAGATTAGGAGCCGGGGGAGGTAGGGGACATCCTGCTGTACCACACGCTAAGATGGCAAGCAAACACCTCAGTATGCTCCACCTGCCTGCATGTAAAACACACTGCACATTCATTAAACCTAATTATAATGTTGGAAACTGGGGAAGGAATCGTCCTCAGTGTAATCAGGAAAGACTGAATGTGGGAGGGGTGCTTAGGAGAAACAGGTGTCTGTGTAGAGAAAGGGATAATGATGGGGTGGGATGAGAAGTTCAAGTTGGCTGGGAAGGAATTCTGAATAGAATTGGGGCATGGGGCATGGTAAGCAATAGGAGGTCTTTATTGACTGTGACCATCACCAAGGCCTCCACAGAGGGAGTGTAAAGGAACAGGGTCATTAAGGTCTAACATGGGGGCCCAGAGGACAGGGATGACATTTGTAGACAATGTTCAATGTGTTGGGTCTCCACTTTGATTGAAATGGCCCACTGGATTAATGCAGGGTTATAGAAGTCGGGCAGCTCTCATGGGAGCGGTGTCCTGGCAAGACAGTGAGATCGTGCACTGGAAATCAAGTCCATTACTTCTGATGTCATCACAAAAGTTAATGATTTTATAAAAAACACAATTCACCAATTTGCCAATTTTTTAGACTTGGGTTGATAGGAAACAAGGATCAGGCTTCCATACTCAACACAAAATGATTACTTATTACAGGTAAATAACTTCAGGTTAACAGTCATAAAGTATCACACACACACACACACACACACACACACACACACACACACACACACACACAGGCAGGCTGAGGTAAAATGTGTATTGGTCAAGGAGAAAGCCTGGCAAAGCAGTTTAGTCGTTCTAGTTCAGAGGGGTCATTGAGATCATTCTTCTGCAAGTCGGAACACCAGTACTAGTGGTGTACCGCAAGGGTCGGTGTTGGGTCCACTGCTGTTTGTCATTTTTATAAATGACCTGGATGAGGGCGCAGAAGGATGGTTTAGTAAATTTGCAGACGACACTAAGGTCGGTGGAGTTGTGGATAGTGATGAAGGATGCTGTAGGTTGCAGAGAGACATAGATAAGCTGCAGAACTGGGCTGAGAGGTGGCAAATGGAGTTTAATGCAGACAAGTGTGAGGTGATGCACTTTGGTAGGAGTAACCGGAAGGCAAAGTACAGGGCTAATGTTAAGATTCTTAGTAGTGTAGATGAGCAGAGAGACCTCAGTGTCCATGTACACAGATCCTTGAAAGTTGCCACCCAGGTTGACAGGCCTGTTAAGAAGGCATACAGTGTTTTAGCTTTTATTAATAGAGGGATCAAGTTCCGGAACCAAGAGGTTATGGTGAAGCTGTACAAAACTCTGGTGCGGCCGCACTTGGAGTATTGTGTACAGTTCTGGTCACCGCATTATAAGAAGGATGTGGAAGCTTTGGAAAGGGTGCAGAGGAGAATTACTAGGATGTTGCCTGGTATGGAGGGAAGGTCTTACGTGGAAAGGCTGAGTGACTTGTGGCTGTTTTTGTTAGAGAGAAGAAGGTTGAGATGTGACTTAATTGAGACATATAAAACAATCAGAGGGTTAGATAGGGTGGATAGGGAGAGCCTTTTTCCTAGGATGGTGACGGTGAGCACGAGAGGGCATAGCTTTAAATTGAGGGGTGAAAGATATAGGACAGATGTCAGAGGTAGTTTCTTTACTCAGAGAGTAGTAAGGGAATGGAACACTTTGCCTGCAACGGTAGTAGATTCGCCAACTTTAGGTACATTTAAGTCGTCATTGGATAAGCATATGGACGTACATGGAATAGTGTAGGTTAGATGGGCTTCAGATCAGTATGACAGGTCGGCACAACATCGAGTGCCGCAGGGCCTGTACTGTGCTGTAATGTTCTATGCTCTATGTTCTATGTTCTTAGTTATCGTTCTCCAGATCCCTCCATTGGTTCACAAAAGGCACAGGGTAGCTGGTTCACTATTAATTAAAAGTCACAGTTTACAGGGACAGGAGAAGGAACGCTAAACGTATTTTCTTCAGGATTAAAGTAGTTTACGGCTGAGAACAGTCAGAGGCCCACTAAGTTGGTGATGGTCCGAAGGTTTCTCTGTAGCTTGTTTACAGACCCAAGCTGTTCATCTACTGAGAGCCAATTGCATAATAAAGTACATTTTCCTTTTATTGTCTTGTGTATTCCATTGTAGGAGTACAGTGAAAACCTTTTACAATGTCTGCCTCTTACCGCGACATCTTAGGTGCAGTTACCTAGGTACAATTCTTGGATACAACAGAGGAACAGAAGTAGTTGCTTCGTTACAGAGTTGAAAAAGAAGTTAAAAATGGGAAAATATTAAAGGGTTAACATTGCAGCAAAGTAAGAAATTTTAAATAGACATTATAGTGCAGCAACTCAACGCAGGTCCTCCACACATGTTCTGACCACCAGTGTCACACCCCAGTCCAACAGCTACCCTGTCCCGCTCCATACTGGCATTCAGCTGCTCTAAGGAAGTGGCGGGATTACCCCCTCACACTGGTCTCACGAAGAGAGAGAGAAAATCAGATGGAAAAGGGTAAAGGGATTGGTGAGCAGAGGAGATTCTACCGGAGCGCCCTACTCTGCCACCATCTTACTCAGGCAAGGAAAAGGTGTTTGTCATTGGTGGCTGGCCACTAACAATCTACAAGCCAACCCTTCAGTTATTGCCAACAGAATCTCAATTTTTACACCAGCCTTTAGCCCCAATTCATCTGCTACCATTACTGTGCAGACACCCTTCACTCTTAGTATAAAGTTACTCACACTCAAACTGTACAGCAGTACTTGTAATCCTTGGTTTTTAGACAGTTCTTTTATCCTAACAGTCTGCAATTTTAACAAAATTTAAAATCACAGGGTTAGCACAATAATTGTGTCACTCATTTCACATGCATTCAGATTGAGGGTGCAAAGTGGTCAGGTGCTGATCAAAGGCAATTTGCAACATACTATCGGTGTTTTCGAACTGAATCTAGACATCTCAATAATGTTGAAGTTAACACCAATATCATTACAAATGGCCAATGCCGGCTGATAGATAGATTCTTGATCAGCCGGGGAATCGAGAGTTACTGGGAAAAAGCAGGAAAGTGGGCATGAGGGATGCCAGCCATGACTCTATTGAATGGTGGAGCAGGTTTGAGGGGCCAAATGGCCTACTCCTGTTCCTATTTCTTATGGCCTTATGGCATTCTTATGAAGGGAAACCATATTCATTCAAATTCCAAGAATCCTCCATGAGGCACACAACATTGACTCTTGGGTTGTCAAATAGAAGTGATGAGTGTCTGTGCAGAATGCAGCAAAAGTTCAACATTTGATGTGAGTGTAAGTTGGGAGAATGATGCTGTGCTGCAGTGATTTGTGGTGATCATGGCCCCTTGAGCCAGTTACTGCCCATGCTGATGGAGATATGGATGCAGTCCAATGGAGAAATAAACCACTCCCCACCACGCCCGCCCCCCCGCCCCTAACACCTGTCATTCTCCAGATCCAGGATATCTCATTGTGTGGCAAAGTTTACCCAAACTCTCAGCTGCAGGTTAAAGCCACCAACTACAGTTCCAAGATTGAAGAAACACTTTCACTCCCTCTCTGCCCTAGCTGGAGCTTTAACACTGAGAGAGAGAGAGAGATGTCCATGCGGCATGTTTCTTGCAATGGCTATCTACCTAACAAGGTGAGGATAAATGCAGGAGGAGTAGGGCTGACAGTGAGCCCAGGAACAACAGCAAAACTGCCCCCCACCCATGACCACCAACGCGGAGAACAAGGAGAACCCAGCTCAGGGAGAAATTGCGAACGTAGAGCCCTGTCTGGAATAAAGAGAGGCTTTCAGCCTTGACTCCATTCTGTGGGGGATGTGTGAGGTTCAGTGCCAATACAGGCTAGTGGGTCCCAGGACAGGGGGATGGAATTACAAGGACCAGGTCAGTGCTGCAGCCCGGGGAGCTGGATTCAGGAGCATTTCAGTCTTCAGGGTGTCATTGACTATTCACACACAAAGTGCCAAAACACTGTGGAATTCTTCAGTGGAAATGGGCCCCATTTCATTAATATCTAGGTGACCTATGGTCAACATTACCACTTCCTGCAGGTGTGTGCCTAATGCCCTGGCAGCTGCCACAAATCCTACATCCTGGAGAACTCTCAGGTAACTGGTGCATTTTGAGGGTCCATGGGCCATACAAACTGGTTACAGAGGGACAAGGGATACTGTGACCATGGGTCATGATACTATTGCACAAACTCCTGGCTGGTGCAGACTGCAAGCTTAATACTGCCAACGCATCAACTAACACTGAGCTGCAGGAGATGATGGAGCTGCTGAAGTTTTGGTTCCGTTTGCTGGGGTCGGTCTTGGGAGGGCCCTGCAATATAGAATGGACAGAGTGTGCTTCATCATGCCAGCACCAGTATAGCAAAAGGCGGCACGGTGGCTCAGTGGTTAGCACGGCTGTCTCACAGCACCAGGGACACAAGTTCGATTCCACTCTCGGGCGACTGCCTGTGTGGAGTTTGCACATTCTCCCCATTTCTGTGTGGGTTTCCTTCAAGTGCTCCTATTTCCTCCCACATTCCAAAGATGTGTAGGGTTAGCTAGACTGGCCATTGAAAATTGCCCATAGTGTTCATGGATGTGTAAATTAGGTGGGTTATAGGCGGATGGGTCTGGGTGAGATGCTCCGTGGGTCGGTGTGGACTTGTTGAGCCGAAGGGCCTGTTTTCGTACTGTAAGGGCTCTATGATGATCCTATAATCATCTTGGGCTCTTGGAGCAAGCAATGAGGCGATGCACTGGATGCTGAGGAGCTAGGGATGATGGCCAGGAAGAGGATGAGGGCATAGGGGAGGAGGATGTTATTCCATGATAGAGAACAGGTGCTACAATCCAGACAGAAGCTTGTTGGCATTAGAAAGGCGCAGTGGCACAATTGGTAACACTGCTGCCTCATAGTACCAGGGACCCAAGTTTGATCTTTCCCTCGGGCAACTGTCGGTGTGGAATCTGCACATTCTACCCAAATCTGCATGAGTTTCCTCTGGGTGGCCTGGTTTCCTCCCATGCTCCAAAGATGTGCATATTAAATGGATTGGCCATGCTAAATTGTGCAGTTTAGATGGACTAGCTGTGGGAAGGGTGGATCTGTGAGGGCTGCTCTTCAAAGGGTTGGTATGGGCTTGATGCACCAAATAGTTTGTGTCCACACTGTGGATATTCTGTAACATCCAGTTCCAATGGTACAGCATGTAATTGTTGACTGTAAAATTATTTGTTCATGATGTCCAAATTAAAGGTGCAAAAGTCATTCTCTGTGCCCTTTTCCTTTCTGAGCTCACGTTTCTGTTTGCATTTGTCAAACGGTCTATGACGGTCCCTTCCTGGGCAATGCCAGTCCGCTGTGGGCTTTGGGCACAGAGGAGTGTTGAGTTATATTGTGTTCAGAGAGGATGTAATGAGGGGCCGGTAAAGAGTTTGACGTGGTAGTTAAACAGCAACAAGAGTTAGAGAATGAGGCTGTATGCGCAAGGGAGCTGTCAGTCATGTCACGAGCAGTGTGGCCTTATGACTGCTAGTGAGGCAATGCCAGATTGCCAATGTGTGGCCAGGGGCATGGTAGCATTCCAAAAATGGTGCCAGTGCAATGTCACCAGTGTTTTGGCAGATAGCAGTTCAGTGGCAAGTTGTTGTGGGAACGCTGCATGGTAAGATGGGGTGGAAGTCAGATGTGAGAGATACAATTGGGGCAAGATAGGCAATTATTGTATTGAGGAAACTCCCTGGGCTTCATGAAGAAACAAAACCTCCACCAAATTCAATGTATCTTGGGCCAGCTAAAAAAGTGTAAAATTCAATCCATTGTGTTTTGTTTGTTCGCTCACACAAATCTTTTTAATCATGTGTGTGCTCAGTAACGTGAGCAGTTGGGAATCCATTCCTTTGGCTACCCTTTCTACCTCCTTCAAAGTGACCTGAGGAGTATCTGAGCTCTTCACCTTGTTCCTCCTCTGCTGTCCTCCCATCACCAGCACTCTGCAGCTGCTGGGACTCGTCATATTATTCTTTTCCAAACCAATGCAGCCACCCCGCCACTTTCCTGATGTGATAGCACAGCCCTCCCCAGAATATAAGAAGTTAACTCGCTCCAAAAGTACTTACCCTGTCAATGGTGTTATAGATAGCAGACAGAGACAGAAAGAAACTATTTACTTCTTCTTGCCTTCTGTCCATAAGTAAAGTGGGTTAATTTCTGAATAGGCTGTAGTGTGCTTTTAATCCCTTTTCTGGTTAATATTAATTTTAAATTGAGTCACAGCCTACTCTATTAAGCATATTCAAACCTAGGCAACTTCACACACACACGGGCACACACGTACGCGCACACACAGACACAAGAAATAAACAGTAAATATCAGAGTTTTATAACTAGGAATTGATTAACTAGATATATTGAAGTCCAGTGAGAGTTCTGACACTCAGGAGCAGGGTTCAGGTATAACCTGATGAATGGGTTCAGGGTGTTGCTGAATTCCTTTAAAGTTGGGGATGATAGTGCAAGATGGTGTTTGTAGACAGGGAATCAGCCAGCTTCAAAGGTGAATATGAAAATCTTTCTAGAAATTGGACCTTGAGGAGTTTTTCATTTGCGGCAGGCAAGTTTAATGAAGTCCAATGATTCTCACTTTGTTAGCAACCCCTTGTAGGGAGACACAGACACACTGCTACTCTTTGATGTTTGTTGGCTTCAATGTCAAGGGTTTGATGACCCAGAAGGAAGGAATCTCAGCTCCTCTCCTTGTAATGTTGGAAGTTTCTTTTTGTTTTATTTTCTAATCAATCCATTCAGAAATGCTATCGCACACCTCTGGAGTGGGTAGAAAGTGAACTCAGGCCTCCTGGCCCAGTGATAGCGACACTACTACACAGCCACAAGAGACTACTGTTGGGACTTTCTCGAATTACAGTAAATTTGCACCAGTAATCTGTGGCAGCAATGTTTAGTGAATCAAGGTTAATTTATAAATACTCAATGCAGTAAAAGATTATTTTATTCAGTTGATATTGATCTCTTTCATGTCTTATCAATGGGATAAAGGTTAGAAAGTAGTCATGGTTATGGTATATTTATTTCTATATTTCTGTGAGACACATTGAATTCCCATCTTACTGTTATGTTCATAACTTGCTTTCACTGGTGGATTCCAGAAAATCTGTCTGACTAGAGAACCAGATGAGGGCCACCTACAACAAGTCACATTGCTGCCTCCTGCCCCTCCCTATGCATGTGGATGAAGTCCCTGATCTCACACACACACACACACACTCTACAGGGCCATCTCCCACCAGGGATGGAGCTGTACCTGGTCTCTCACAGTCTTCTGAGTGCCAGCGGCCTGGGTCATTTCTTCATCAGCCAGCTGTGGAGTTGTCGCAGTGCCAACCAGATTGTGCTCTCACACTGTCTAACACCGATGCACCCAATGAGCTGTCAATACCTGAGCTGGTAGGGATTGTGGAAGGCAGCTTTCCTGATACCTCCTCTAAGACCTCAGCACTCTGACCCTCAGAGATTCAGGATGTGGCTTTTGGGGTATCCAGGGATTCCCTGATGTGAGAAATACAACTGAGACAAGAGATGCTGGTCAAATCCTCAAGGCACAAGAGGCTGAAGGCTTTATAGTCAGTACTTACAGACAGACAGTGGGATTAATGTGAGATTGTGGTGGAACATAAAATGATATTTACTCAGTTGGTAGAAGATGGATATCCTGGCACTGTGGCAGGAGTGTTTCCAATCTTCACCTGGCAGGGCCAGGGTTCTTACCTCATATAGGGTGAAGAACATAATGTTGGGATAACAAGGTGTTGAGCTGGATGAACACAGCAGGTCGAGCAGCATCAGAGGAGCAGGAAAGCTGATGTTTCGTGCGTAGACCCTTCTTCAGAAATGTAATGTCAGCATCCATTCACCACTATGAGCTCAGCCTGTTTTCTCCTGCACTGAGAGCAAGGGAGTAATTGAGTAAGGTGAAAGAAGGTAGTGCAACTGTTATTGCTGGTACAGGTGGGAGAAAACTGGGTGTGGAGGTGTTGTGAGGCACTGAAGAGGCAGCACAGAGGACTGACGGGGTCAGTGTGTGCCAGGTTGGCGATGGTGCTAGTGGTGACGGGGCTGGTTGGACTGGTGGGTGGCAGTGAGTAAGGGAACAAGTTACTGACAATAGTAAGGCAGCAGTGTCTGTAGGAGGTGGGTGCAGAAGCAGAGATGAAGTGACTGTGTCGTGACACAGAGATGAGTGTGGTACTCTCCCTGGTCAGTCGAGAAGGCCCTTCATCTTCATGCAGCTCTGCTGGTTGGAAGCTCTCCAGTCTGTGAAGATGGCACTGACCCAGATGGTGACCAAGCTGCCAGAATTTGGTGACATGGCCTCCTCCACCATTCCTCTGGGAAAATTATAGCCTCCTTCTGCTCTATGCCCTTAACTAGGATCTCGAGCTCCCTGTTGGATAATAACCTGTGCTATCTTCCTCCTGTCCGTCATGTTTAGACATTAATCTTTGATTGAGCAGGGTGACTTTGGAATGAATGAAGTGTGTGCCTGGATGCATGGGAGCCAGAGATACTGGTTTATCAGCAGAGGCTAGCTCAGTTTGAGTCATTCTGAATGGCGCATGGTAACATAGGGACAGAATCAGACTTGATGAACATGATAGGGGTGAGGTAGACGGTTAATGTCATGATTTTGGCAAGAGACAGTGAGAAAACCCACTTAGCCTTGCCTCAAAAATCCATCCAAAATGCTCAACACGGCTCAGCATGAACTACAAAACACAATATTCAGCCCATTTTTTCCCTCAAATTTAAATTTAACTAAAATCCTGCTTTGTGTTCATTGTAGATAAGTCCATAACTGAAAGACATTAAAATGATTAGTCTGAAATGCATCATGTTACAGACAACCAAGAAGCCTGGAGAAAGGGGAAAAATTATCCCATCATCCTCTCCACATCCCTCACAATGTACATTAATTAGCAACATATCTCTCCCAAGGGGCTGTATGCATGTAATCTAATGGACTTAAGAAAAAATATGGAAGTCAGCAGATTAGAGATGTTTTCCTGTGGTTCTGACACTTCCAGGGTTTTAATAATTTACCTGCACCCAAACCTGTGTGGTCCTCTGAGTTAACATTTCCACCAAAGTTAACTTGAGGCTCAAACAACAGTAATGCATTTGAGCTTTATATTTCTGGAGATAAAATATTTGATATTTATCAAAAAACTGGAGGCGCAAAATCTGTTAAATTTTACAATTGTTGTCAATATTGATTACAAATGCTAACACAAAGGAAGGTTGAACATTTTAACTCTGTAATTTTTTAGCTTTTGTGAATTATTTATTACCTGCATACAGATGGACCATTATAATAGGTTTCTTATAGCACTAATTAAACATACAGATACGTTAAACATATATTTACTCCCACACAGGTGATAATGCAATCAAGATCCTGCATCCTTAAAGATTTTGTTAAATATACCTCACATTTCATCAGTACTACAACCAAATAAACTCTGGAAACATGCTTTTGCAAACGTTGAGGGTAAGGTCACTGTATATGCACAAACTGTGCAAAAACTCCTAAACTTGCCCTTCAACTTCTAGATTCCAAATTTACACTTTGAAGTTGTCCTGACAATGGGGCAGTGAATATTTTTAGCCCTTAATTCCAGAAGTTTTTTTTTCAAAGAAATCTGCTACAGGGACAATACTGCAGGTATAAAAATACTTCTATGTGGAACGGATGGGATGTAACATCTAGAAGCGTCAATAAAATTCAGACTGGATCATGATCTGTCATGACGACAAAGATTACAAAGTACTGCTGACCCCCTGTTCAACAGCGAGTGACTACCTGTTGAATACATCCTAAACTAAGGACACGCTTAGAAGACAACACAAGGACAGGAATTAAAAGCAAAATTATAAGTTGCTGGAAAAGCTCAGCAGATCTGGCAGCATCTGTGACTTCTCTCCATAAAGGCTTCCTCTCTCTGGAGCTTCACAGTTTGAGGTATCCCATTTGGAATGGTAACAAGAAATGGGGTCTGGTGAAAACAAGGGAACCAAAACCAGTGCATTTTCTGACTAATGATTCAAACCATTAACATGGGAGACTCAAGCTGTTGGTGTCTTACAAATATTTCCACTCAGAGAAAAATTATCACATTACAATCCACAAAACAATCACAAACAAGTCTTGCTGAAATTGCATTTTCAGCCACTTTGTGAACCATTCTTGATGGCTTGTGGAGGAAGTAAGGATATATAAATCCCTTCTAATGCTGCTTGTGCCTGTATGTCCAAGGCACAGATGGTGGCAGAGTTGTCTTGAATTTCAAGCAAGGTTGGTAATATTGCAGAGAGATAATTTGGCACTGAGTACTTTGAACTGCTTTGGACAGAAGTGCCCCAGCAGGACAGGAAGGTCCCTTTGGTAATGCCTTGCCTATGCCATCTGCCGCATAGTTCCATTTTCTCCTACCTGTCTGTTAATTCTGACAAAATTCAATCTATTGTCTTAATCAGTGACAGAAATTGCCAGCATGCTGATTAAGAAACAAAGCAGTCTGGCCATATTCTATCCTCATATAACCAGCTCTTTTTACTGTCTAGTGGGAGTAAAGTAGTGACCTACTAAACTTGATAATAAAATGTGAGGCTGGATGAACACAGCAGGCCAAGCAGCATCTCAGGAGCACAAAAGCTGACGTTTCGGGCCTAGACCCTTCATCAGAGAGGGGGATGGGGGGAGGGAACTGGAATAAATAGGGAGAGAGGGGGAGGCGGACCGAAGATGGAGAGTAAAGAAGATAGGTGGAGAGGGTGTAGGTGGGGAGGTAGGGAGGGGATAGGTCAGTCCAGGGAAGACGGACAGGTCAAGGAGGTGGGATGAGGTTAGTAGGTAGCTGGGGGTGCGGCTTGGGGTGGGAGGAAGGGATGGGTGAGAGGAAGAACCGGTTAGGGAGGCAGAGACAGGTTGGACTGGTTTTGGGATGCAGTGGGTGGGGGGGAAGAGCTGGGCTGGTTGTGTGGTGCAGTGGGGGGAGGGGATGAACTGGGCTGGTTTAGGGATGCAGTGGGGGAAGGGGAGATTTTGAAACTGGTGAAGTCCACATTGATACCATATGGCTGCAGGGTTCCCAGGCGGAATATGAGTTGCTGTTCCTGCAACCTTCGGGTGGCATCATTGTGGCAGTGCAGGAGGCTAAACTTGAGCCTTGAGCAAAGGGAGTCACGAACTCTATCAGAAAATATCAGGTTAGGTCTTGCGTAATTTATTTATAGATTAACAGGTGCAAAATCATGAGTTTCCTAATAAGTACAGCCAACATAAACAAACTATTTGTTGATGAATCACAAACAGAGATTCACACTAATCGACAACATCAGGCAGTTTTTTTTATCCTTTTTAAAAATGGTAACTGTGTGAAGCAAACAGCGGGACATCACTTAACAATTCCATTTTCGCTGGCAACAAGACCAACTTGCTGGAGGCTTTAATTTGGCCAGTCTAGAATCCAAGTTTAAACAGGCAGAAGCCATAATAATTTATAATGACACTGGAATTGTCATGCAACTTTCAAACATATCGGTGGATCTTGCTGTGTTCACAGCATTCACCAGTGGGGGCTTTGGGTAAACAGACAACGATTTTAAAAAGGACTACTTCAGTTTTAACATCAACAGCTCCATTAATGTTTTTCAAAGCTCAACTCCTTCCATCTGTGTCAAGCCACCTGTCCCACTCCACCCACCAACCCCTTTTAAGATACATGTTGTGTCTAGCCTCCATGATTATAGGATA
The DNA here is from genome assembly GCF_030684315.1 of Stegostoma tigrinum. Lineage (NCBI taxonomy): Eukaryota > Metazoa > Chordata > Chondrichthyes > Orectolobiformes > Stegostomatidae > Stegostoma > Stegostoma tigrinum. The sequence continues at coordinate 4,216,293 of NC_081359.1, read as the reverse complement.
GACTTCCAGGCAATTTGTTGAGCTGCTCCAACAGGGAAATCGGCTCATCACTGACATACCAATGTAGCCAGATTAATAACCTTCTCTAGACGCTGCTTTCAGGAAGACAACAGACTCACTCAATTTGTCTCCTACCCAATCAACATGGTTTCTTAATTGTGAACCTAGCATAGTTTAATAATCCACTTTTGGCAAGCAGTCTTTACAGAAATAGTCCATTAGAAAAGTCTTATACAGGAAGCTATTATAGTTTGACCTTTCATTACCAGCAAAGAATCCTGACTTCAACTGGGTTTAAGGCAAATATTGGTCTCAATTCACTTCCTAATATCCTAATCAAGCAGTTGGTGCGGTAAATTTGTCACCAATGCTACTATCACTGTTCGACATATGTCCAGAGATGAAATATTGTGCTCACGTGTCAAATACTAAAGTGAAAATCAGTACCTTTCTCTTCGGTCTGAAACTAAGCATAACGCTATGCCAGGTACATTGGCTTCCTTTTCTCGATCCATTTCAAAGATATAGTTGTCAATGATAAGGCTGATATTTATTGCTCATCTCCAGTTGTCCAAGGAATTTAGTGATGGTGACGATTTCCCTGCATTCTCCTCGATGTGCGTGGCCTGCTTATTTCGATCTGTACTATCTTTAAATTTCCAGTGAAAATGCATAAGTACGTGCAATACCTTACAAGAAACTGCCTGTGAGCAGCTTGTATTGTAGCACCAGAACTGATGCATGGTCATCCCTGTGTGCAGCTGAGAGGGAAGACTGCTGGTGGTGATGTTGAGCACAAGTAGGAGTTTTCTCCAACTGAGTGGCTTGCTCGACCATTTCAAAAGGCAGTTTAGAGTCAACTCCAGTGATGAGGGGCTGGGGTCACATGCAGATCGGTCCAAGTTAAGGACGGCAAGTTTCTTTCCCTAAAGGGCATTAGTCAACCAGTACAAAGATAGATCTCGACAACTTTGGCCGTAGTTGGTTTGTCATCTGGTTGGACATTGCTGTATCTGCGACTGAAACAGAATCACAAGGTGTTTTAATCATTTATATAGCAGATTTCACAAAGCATCACTTTGCACAAAGTCAAGTACTTCTGAGGCACAGCCACCGTTGTAAATTTACATGCCGGGCAGGCCCATTAGTTGCTACACTCATCCTATATCAATGTTATCGAGGAAACTTTCAACAGGAAAGCGAAGACAGCACAATATGGTCAGTGTGACTTTAGCAGTGGTTTAGAAACATTAACAAAACGGGTGCTGGCTGCTAGATGCTGCTTGGCCTGCTGTGTTCATCCAGCTCCACACTTTGTTATCTCGGGTTCTCCAGCATCTGCAGTTCCCAGTATCTCTGCTGGCTGCTATATTTGTATGCACTTAATTCTTTGATGACCCCAAGGTTGGTAAAATGTAACAAATACCTATCCCAGAAATTCTAAAATTTCTGTCATTTCTGTAGTGTGACAGGAATTCTGACATTTCATGGTTTACAATAGTTTTTTTTATGATATTGCCAAAAGCAGTGCAGTTTCTGACATTTATAATGATCTTGTAATAACCAAGTGTTCAATCATGCGACTATTGCAATTATAGTGAAAGAAGACATCACAGAATTACAAATAAGTAAAAATATTGCAGATCTCAGTAATCCTGAAAAAAATGCAAAGTCTGTATCACTGGTTCTCGAATGTTGTGTAGATGTACTTCAGGGGACAAGTTACTTTGACCTTCCTCATTAAAGATCTGTTTGTTGTTCCCTAAAAAATAATTTGCATTTATATAGTAACTCATTATGGTCTGAAAACACTTCACCTCATTTTACAGCCAATGAATCTTTCTGTAGTTTGCAGTTGGAGCTTTGGAAAAAGTGGCAGTACAGTTTGAGTAAAGTCAGATCACACAAAAAGCAGCTGAATTCAAGGCTAAAGGATTTGCTTTTATTGAGGGTCTGGTGCTGGTGTAGATGCTGGACATGCATAAATTCCATATAATCGCTCAGATAATTAAGGCATGGGTAAGAAAAGATTTCTTTTTATTGAAACCAGAATTTCTTGCCACCATGAAAGTCCTTGATCTTGTAAAGGCAATTATTTCCCATAGAGGTTAGATACTTGAAAATAATGAGTGTACAAGGGGTTGAGAATTGAGTAAAGTCTAATAGGTTTGATAGCTAATGTGGAGAAAGATATCCATGCAGAGGTCATGGGCCAAAGGGAATTTGTGCTGTATTACCCTATGGGCTAGATTTTCTATTTCTGATTTTGCCTGACAGCTCACTCTTGCATTTTGTCAATGGTCATTAAAAGCCTGTGATCTTGCACCTTGAATTTATACAGCACTTTTTAAAGAGGTGTAACATCTGAAGACATTTCAGAAGAACACAGTCAGACAAAATTTGTCACCAAAACACATTGGGACTGGTGGCCAAAAAAAATGACATAATTAAACAAGAGGATTTGAGAGGCATAGAAGTCAAAGAGATCATTGAGAGCAAACACAGAGATACAGAAACATAGAAAACAGATGCAGGAGTAGGCCATTCAGCCGTTCAGGTCTCCCAGCCATTCAATATGACCTTAACTGATCGTCAAGCTCAGTACCCTGTTCCTACGTTCTCTCCATACTCTTTGATCCCTTTAACCCTAAGAATTATACCCAACTCCTTCTTGAAAATATTTAATATTCTGACATCAATACTTTGTATGGCAAGGAATTCCACAGGCCCAGGACTGTCCGCGTGAAGAAAATTCTCCCTAACTCAGTCATAAACAGCTGCCCTTTGTCCTTGGACTGTGACCCATAACTCACCCCCCATACATTTCTGCATTTACATTGTGTTGCCCTGTTAGAATTGTATACGTTTCAATGCGATACCCCTCATTCTTCTAAATTCCAGAGAATATAGTCCTAACCAATCCAATCTCTCATACATCAATCTTGCCAACCCAGGAATCAGTCTGGTAAATCTTCATTGCACTCCTTCCATAGCTAGATCATCCTTCATGAGATAAAGAGACGAAAACTGGACGCAATGTTCCAGGTGCGATCTCACCAAGGCCCTGTATAATTGCAACAAGATGTCCCTGCTCCTGTACTCAAATCTTCTCTCTATGAAAGCCAATTTACCATTTGCATTTTAACTGCCTGCTCCGCCTTAATGTTTATATTCAGTGACTGGTGTGAATGGGCACACAGGCCTAGTTACACATCCCCCTTTCCCAATCTATCACCATTCAGATAATAAGCTGTTTTGCTCCTGTCTTTGCTACCAAAGATAACCTCACATTTATCCACATTTTACTGCATGTGGCATGCATCTGTCCATTCATTCAATTTGCCCAAATAACACTGAAGCATCTCTGCAACCTCCTCACAGTTTACTCTCTTTGCGTCATCTGCTGACTGGAAGATATTGCATTTAGTGCCTTATCTGAATCATTAATATAGATGAGGAATAAGAGGATGACTAGGGTAGGAATAGGGCCAGTCAAAGACAGAAGTGGGAAGTTGTGTGTGGACCCTGTGGAGATCGGAGAGGTGCTAAATGATTATTTCTCATCTGTTTTCACTGAGGAACAGGAGAATATTGTAGAGGAGATGGCTGAGTTACAGGCTACTATAATTGAAAGGATTGAGGTTAGTAAGGAGGAGGTGTTATCAATTCTAGAAGGTGTGAAAGTATATAAATACCCTGGGCCAGATGGGATTTTTCCGAGGATTCTCTGGGAAGCTAGGGAGGAGGTGGCGGAGCCTTTGACCTTGATCTTTAAGCCCTCATTGTCTACAGGTTTAGTACCGGAGAACTGGAGGATTGCAAATGTTGTGCCCTTGTTCAAGAAGGGCAGTAGGGATGACCCAGGTAATTATAGACCTGTGAGCCTTATGTCTGTTGTAGGAAAAGTTTTGGAAAGGATTATAAGAGATACGATTTATAATCATCTCGCAAACAACAATTTGATTGGAGATACTCAGCATGGATTCATCAAGGGCAGGTCGTGTCTCACAAACCTCATTGAGCTTTTTGAGAAGATGACCAAGCATGTGGATGAGGGTCGGGCAGTTGATGTGGTGTACTTGGACTTCAGTAAAGCCTTTGATAAGGTTTCACATGGTAGGCTATCAGAGAAAATACAGAGGCACGGGATTGAGGGAGATTTAGCAGTTTGGATTAGAAACTGACTTTCTGTAAGAAGGCAACGAGTGGTGGTTGGTGGAAAATATTCAGCCTGGAGTCAGGTTACAAGTGGTGTGCCATAAGGATCTGATTTGGGACCACTGCTGTTTATCATTTTTATAAATGACTTGGGCGCAGACATAGGTGGATGGTTTAGTAAGTTTGCAGGTGACACTAAAGTCGGTGAAGTGGTGGACAGTGTGGAAGAATGTTGCAGGGAGACTTGGATAAACTGCAGAATTTGGCTGAAAGGTGACAAATGGAGTTCAATGAGGATAAATGTGAGGTGATTCACTTTGGGAAGAATAATAGGAAGGCAGAATAACCGGGTCAATGGAAAGATTCTTGGTAGTGTGGATGTGCAGAGGGATCTTGGTGTCCATGTACATAGATCCCTGAAAGTTGCCACCCAGGTTGATAGTGCTGTTAAGAAGGCTTACGGTGTGTTAGGTTTTATTGGTAGAGGGATTGAGTTCCGGAGCCGTAATGTCATGCTGCAACTGTACAAAACGCTAGTGCGGCCTCATTTGGAATATTGCTTGCAGTTCTGGTCACCCCATTACAGGAAGGATGTGGAAGCATTGGAAAAGGTGCAGAGGAGATTTACCAGGATGTTGCCTGGTCTGGAGCGCAGGCCCTATGGAGAAAGTTTGAGGGACTTGGGCCTGTTCTCATTGGAAAGAAGGAGGCTAAGAGGGGATTTAATAGAGACATACAAGATGATCAGACGATTAGATAGGGTGGACAGTGAGAGTCTTCTTCCGACAATGATGACTTCAGCTTGTACGAGGGGGCATAGCTACAAATTGAGGGGTGATAGATATCAGACAGATGTCAGAGGCAGGTTCTTTACTCAGAGAGTGGTAAGGGCATGGAACGCCCTGCCTGCCAATGTAGTTAACTCAGCCACATCAGGGGTATTTAAACGGTCCTTGGATAAGCAGATGGATGATGATGGGATAGTGTAGGGGGAGGGGCTTAGATTAGTTCACAGGTCGGCGCAACATCGAGGGCCGCAGGGCCTGTTCTGTGCTGTGTTGTTCTATGTTCTATGTTCAATACTGTGAATAGCTAGGATTCCAGCTCTGATCCTTCCAGTTCCCCAATCAGGAAAAGAGCCATTTATTCCGACTCTTTGTTTCCTCTCTGCCAACCAGTTCTCTATCCATTTTAATGTGTCACCCTCAATCTCATGTTCCTTACATTTAGATTCTAATTTCTTATGCGGATCCTTATCAAAACCCGCCTGAAAGACTAAGTAAACTACATCCACTGGTTCCCCCTCATCAACTGTACAACTTTTATCCTCAAAAAATTCCAGTGTCAAGCATGATTTCTCTTCTGTAAATCCATGCTGACTCTGTCTGATCCTGCCATTGTTTTTCCAAGTGATTTGTCATTCAATCTCGATCTATCAAACACGTCGCATTTTTAGGTTTCTTCTTACAAGGTAAGCAACACTCATTGTGTAAGGTGACCAGCACTTTATTCCAAAAGTCTGTTTTCTTGGCCACTCACATATACATCTTAAATGTACAGGTTCTTTAAAGATGGGATAGAAGACGGAACACTATGGAAACATCATGGTAGAAAATGTCAAGTGGAAATTCTGTACCTTCATTTAGTTTGCAAATATTAGAAAAGATGGCCGGCTGGGTGAAAGGCAGTTGACCTTCAGTCTGACAGAAGGTAATTAAATGAGGTCCAGAAGCAATTAGTGCTGGTTTTATGAGCAGTTTCGCATTTTCCAAGATGTGCATAAGATCTGTAGAGATTCAGAGACTTGCCAGCTATATTGAAGCAGAATCTCAGCTCCTCATCTGTCAGGAGACAGTCTTTGTGAAGGATAGAGTAGCTTGTTAGGATGGATCAAAGTTAACATCAGTAAATATTTAGTGCCAAGTCACAATTGTGCTGCATACTTGGGGAATTCTGATTAAGTGTCCATAGTTTCTTGATACCTAAATGTGTAATTAACTGGGGTGGGATAACCCTGAAAGATAAAGTATGTGATTTGCTAAGGTTCTCATCTAATCAGGCTTCAGGACAACCAGTGAACAGGCACATCAGAAATAGAGAGAGCAGCTGCCTCCAGGAACTGGCGTTCGATATCTAGAGGTTCGCAGAAGCTTGAACCTAAGAGAGCGTGCAGGTGAGGTGGGCATAGACACACAATTCATCTCTTGTACTCCCCCCAAGAAGTTCCACTGCCAGAGGCTCATCTTCCTGTAAATGTTGAAACAGCAGTGTCACTGCAGACTGCTCCACTCCTGGGAGGTGGTCATGAAACCGGGCATCGTGATAGAGAAGGAGCTGAGGCCCTTCGAAAGAGGTGGGCACTCCATGATGCTAAATGTTGCCATGGTGCTGAACTTCCACAGCTGAAAACTATTCCATTGATCTTCTCGTGATATCAGTGACATCTCCCAGGCTACAGCTCATGAATATACCAAGATGATCACCAGTGCCATGTTTGAGAAAGCCGAACCATTCAAACAATAACGCTGAGAGAGATATAGAATACAGAACATTGTTGGATTCCACAAGGTACAGATTGCTGTTGAAAGGATTCATGTTGTTGTTAAGGTCTCGCACTGAGAAGATAGCAAACTTCAGCAACAGGTAGATCTTCTACAGCCTTAATGCACCACTGGTCTATGACCACCATATACTGATCTTTCATGTCAGTGTGAAATCCTGGGGTAGCTGTTAAGATGTTTATTTACTGAAACATTTCAGTGCCTGACCTCCTCAGGCACGTCACTCATTTTCAAGGGTAGCTATCAGGTGATATGCATTCAAACCAAAGTGATGGTCATGTACCTCTGTGAGAAGCTCAGGATCAGATTTTGGAAAGAGTTGCAATTAGTGCCACAGCACAGTTTGTACACATTTGACTAATGAAACTTGGATGTGCACCTAAAGTTGATGAAGTCCTTCAAAATGTCCAGCCGTATTGTGGTGATGTGCTGTGAATGACGCATCCTGACATGCCTAAAAGGAGAAATGTTGAGCAGTGAGCATATACTGGAGTACCATTCCTCCCCTGAGGATGAGCATTTGATAGGTCTGGTGGCCAGGCACAGCAGGATGAAGACGCCAATGGAAAGCTGGGAGATACACAAATCAGAACTTGCAACAAGCTATGTGTTGCGAAATATTTTCTGTAAAATCTTAAATTTTTTGAATATAGGCCATGTGCAAGGGTATCATGAGAAAGGAGGAGATTGGCACTGGATTATGATGCTCATTTAATGAGCCAGTGTTGGCATGATACACTAGATGGCCTCTTTCTGTACCATAACAATTCAACAATGCTGTTGAATGATGTCGAGACTGGTTTGTGACCTTGCTGCTCTGCCATTTTCAATGACCTTGAGACTTGTCCTTTGACTTTCTGAGGCCTGAAGGACCACAGCACATGAAGGGTCTCTGTGTGCCATTGCATGAGGGACTGGTGTCCCCAGCAGAGGAGTCATACCAGGAGAACTGAAGCAAAACACTAAGCACTACAAATGACAGCTCGTCCAACATTTCACAGCCTGTCCTCTACACCTACAAAGGAATGCAGCCCCAATGAATGGTTATAATGTGAAAGAACTTCTGGAAATGAGGGCTTAACATGTTTCGTAAATGAGTCAATTGCTCTAACAGGTGACAGAAATTAACATCTCTAATTCTAAATGTTCCCTTGGTCAAAATTGGTAATTCTCCCAGTTTCATACATTCCTATGTTAGCTGGACTTGTCAGGTGACTATAGCAAACATTTGAGGTCAGTGGTCCCCTTTATAAAACTATTTTTAGTTCTGGGAAATCTTAAGTAATGAATTTAACTGATAAAATTTGAATGTTAATTGTCCATTTTCATTACATTTGTAACATTTTACCAACACTAGTGTCTCTACGTTCTCCTCCAAATGCATCAAGATGAGATGAAGTAGGTTCCTGGGTCTTAAGGAAGGGTTAATGAGATGTTTGTAGTCACGGACCTGTAAGACCTTAACTCCCCTAAGAAACCAATTCACCATTTCTCTGGCTTTCCTCTAAAAACTCCAATGCATTGCTGGAACTTGTCCAGCCAAGAAGATATCTTTCTGCAGCTCCACAATGATACTTCCTTCCCTTAACTAGAAAACAATCAATTGAAGCTGACAGGGGTCATTAAGAAACAACATTAATATAAGCTGAGGAATTCACTCAAAATTGGAGAATGCTACTCAGTTCTTGGAACCTGTTCCACTAAGCCCCCATAAACAAGATTCCATTATAGATCATTACTGCCAGACCTGCTGTTAACCAGGAACCTAGAAAATCAGGAAAATAGAAAGGGTCCCCTATTGACTTCTCCAGCTTGTGATTGCCAGTTTCTAACAGGTTTTACACTGAGACCAAAATTGGCTCTCTAATATTTCAAAAAAAAAATGTGCATAAGAAATTAACGCTCCTGTTTCGTGTTAAATCCCCCTGTTTTTTTCTGAGAAATTGACACAGAATGCATAAAACATTTTCAGGTGTACTAACTAAGCCTAATGAGTTGCCTTTACATTTACTTTGTCTTTACAAAACGTTTAAGACTTGTTTGTTTGTAGTGATGGTTGAATGAAAGCAGTACAATAACATGCTCATTTATGCACTGGAGTATAAATTTTTGTTCCAGTTTGATTGACATTGACCTATTAAATGTGACAAGCTGAAGAACAGCTAAGAGCTTCGTGCATGCAAGCAACCTATCTAAACGATGAGGAATATTAATAAACTTCTCTCGTAGGATTAATGATCAAAATTTCCTTGACATTTGCAAACTGTTTGAATAAAATTTAAAGCAGAACCACATTTGTTAATACTTGTTTTTGGGATGTGAGAATTACTGGCCAGACCAACATTTATTGCCCACCTCTAATTGCCTTGAGATAGTGTGGAGGTACTGGTACTGGTGTTGAACGGGGGTGGACAAAGTCAGAAGTCACACAGCACCAGATTATAGTCCAACTATATGTGAAATCATGAGCTTTCAGATCACCGTGCCGTCATCAAGTGAAGTGAAAGAACAGTGCTCCAAAAGCCCATGTTTTCGCATTTTGGACTATATTTTGGATTTTGGACTATAACTTGGTGTCATATGATTTCTGACTTTGCCTTGAGATAGTGCTGGTAAACTGCCTTCTTAAACTGCAGCAATCTCTATAGGCTAAGGTACAACATGGCTTTGCTAAACATGAAACATTGGTATTTTGATGCAGTACCAACAAAGAAGTGTCAAGACAATTCCAAGTCAGGATAGAGCGTGATTTGAATGATTTGTAAGACAGTGCAAGACCCCAGAATTTGGTTAAAGGTCTTTGCAAGATCACTAGGGCTGGATTTCCTGTCGCCATTTCTTCTCTTTAGGTTTTGCAGCAGTTCGATATAGCCAACTAGTCTGTCAGGCCATTTCAAGTGGTGGTTTTCCCATGTGTGTGATACACTTACTCTAGGCGATAGGGATTCATATTTGGAGGGTGCTGTGGACAGAGTTACTGCAATGCATCTTGTATATGGTAACTACTGATGCTGCTGTGTGCTAGTGATTCAGAAAATGAATACGTAACCCAAAGAATGCCGTGCCAATCAAGGAGGAGATTTGTCCTCAATTGTACAACTACCAGGATGTTGACAGTGGAGACTTTCGTTCCATTGAATGTCAACAAGAGATGATTAGATTGTCTCGTGTTAGAAATAATAATTGCCCAGTGTTTATGTGGCATAAATTAGATTAGATTACCAACAGTGTTGAAACAGGCCGTTCGGCCCAACAAGTCCACACTGGCTGTTGGAACATCCCACCCAGACCCATCCCCCCTATAACCCACACACCCCTGAACACTGCGGGCAATTTAACATGGCTAATCCACCTAGCCTGCACATCTTTGGACTGTGGGGGGAAACCGGTCCATCCGGAGGAAGCCCATGCAGACACGGGGAGAAGGTGCAAACTCCACACAGACAGTTACCTGAGGCTGGAATCGAACCCAGATCCCTGGCGCAGTGAGGCTGCGGTGCTAACCACTGAGCCACCGTGCCGCCCCACTTACTATGCCACTTACTATTAAAATGCCACTTACTATTAAAACGTCCAAACTCAAATGTTAAATAAAGACCAAAAGAACTGCAGATGCTGTACATCAGGAACAAAAGCAAAGTTGCTGGAAAAGCTCAGCAGATCTGACAGCATCTATGAAAGAAAAAACAGAGTTAACGTTTTAGGTTCTTCCTCAGAACAGAACTTAAATGTTGTCCGGATCCCGCTGTATTTGGGTATAATCTGCTTTATTATCTGAGGGGTTACAAATGGTGCTGAACATGGTGCAGTCATTAGAAGTCATCCCTACTTCTAACAGTATGATGCGGGGAAGTTCATTGCTGAAGCAAGTATGGGTGTTCGGGCTTAGGACACAACCCTGTCGAACTCCTGCAGTGAAGTCCTGAGACTGAGATGATTGACCTCCAACAAGCACAACCATTTTCCTTTCCGCTAGATATGTCTCCAAGCTGTGGATAGCATTTCCTCTGATTTCCATTTATTTTAGTTTTACTCAGGCTTCTTGATGTCAAAACTTGTTGTTAAGAAGTTTGTTAAATGCTGTCTTGATGTAGTTAGTAAAGCATATAGTATCCCTGACTTCATTAATAGCTGGCATAGAGTCTAAGAGGGAGCAGGCAATGCCAAACTTGTACAAATCACTTGTTAGCTAGTGTACCGGGAATAATTCTGTGTGCCACAACTCAGGAATTCAAGGATGTGAGAGAGCGTGTGAAAGAGGTAGAAGAGAATGGTTCTAGAAATGAGAAATTTCAGGTGCACAGATTGTTCGGAGAAACTAAAATATTCTGTTTTCAGGTCTGATCAGTTTTCAAAATCATGAGGAGACTGGGTAGAGTAAATGGGGATGAACATTTTCTGCATGTAAAAGAACAGAGAACATGGAACATTACAGCACAGTACAGGCCCTTCGGCCCTTGATGTTGTGCCGACCTGTCATACCGATCTCAAGCCCATCTAACCTACACTATTCCATTTACGTCCATATGCTCGTCCAATGATGACTTAAATGTACCTAAAGTTGGCAAATATACAACCGTTGCAGGCACAGCGTTCCATTCCCTTACTACTCTCTGAGTAAAGAAACTACCTCTGACATCTGTCCTATATCTTTCACCCCTCAATTTAAAGCTATGCCCCCTCATGCTCGCCGCCACCATCCTGGGAAAAAGACTCTCCCTATCCACCCTATCTAACCTCTGATTATTTTATATGTCTCAATTAACCCATCTCTCAAACTTCTTCTCTCTAAAGAATACAGCCACAAGTCCCTCGACCTTCCCTCTATACCAGGCAACATCCTAGTAAATCTCCTCTGCACTCTTTCCAAAGCTTCCACATCCTTCTTATAATGCGGTGACCAGAACTGTACACAATACTCCAAGTGCGGCCGCACCAGAGTTTTGTACAGCTTCACCATAACCTCTTGGTTCCGGAACTCGATCCCTCTATTACTAAAAGCTAAAACACTGTATGCCTTCTTAGCAGCCCTGTCAACCTGGGTGGCAACTTTCAAGGATCTGTGTACATGGACACCGAGATCTCTCTGCTCATCTACACTACCAAGAATCTTACCATTAGCCCAGTAAGGATTGAGAATAAGACAGGACAGATTTAACATGATTGGCAAAAGAAGGAAGTATGATTTGAGAAAAAAAATCCTTTCATACATTGCAAGTGAATTGAAAATAGAGTCAAAAAGCACATCTGCTTCACTCTTAGCCTTTCTGAGGAAGAATCCCAACCCAAAACATCAACTTCCCTGCTCCTCTGATGTTGTCTGGCCTGCTGTGTTCATCCAGCTCCACACTGTGTTGTCTCTGACTCCAGCATCTGCAGTTTTTACTAACTCTGCTTCACTCTTCCTCTCTAGAGAAGGAAATCTGCCAACTTTGTTTTGTCTGGCATACAGGTGACTCCAGTCCCACAGTATTATGTTTGATTGTTAATTGCCCTTGAAACAGACTGGCAAATTTCTTAGTTGTATCAAACTGCTGCAAAGCCTAAAGAGGAAGTATGACAATGGAGGTCCAGCTCTGTTGACCTTGCAAAGACCTATTAACAAATTCCAGGTGGCTATGCTGTCCCGTAGATTAATTAAACAGCAATCCGACAGGATCATACCTCACAGGTAATTTCTCACACATCCTGTCCGACTAACAAATCAGACCCACAAAACATGGCAGAAAGTGAAGGGAGGGTTGCTTTGAGAGTCCTCAAAACCTACTCTGCATTCCAATAAGTCTCATAGCATTAAGTGAAATATGGGCATGAAAAATTCCTGCCAAAGATAATTCCGAGCTGATGAATCAGTGCCCCTTAATGATACACATCTCTTAGAGGAAGTATTAGTTGTACTTTGGGTGGGAGAATTTAATATCCATCACCAAGAATGGCTGGGTAACAGCACTACTGACAAGGCTAGCTGATTCCTAAAGGACGCAGCTGTGAGACTGTCAGCAACAACTGGTGAGGGAACTAAAAAAGGGAAAATCCTACTGATCTCATCCTCACCAAGTGTAGTATTACAGTTGCATCTGTCCTTGACTTTATCAGTAAGCATGACTTGTGTGCAATCATTGTGGAGGTTAAGCTTCACTTTCACACTGAGGATACTTTCCATCATGTTTTATGGTAATACAACAATAGAACAGACTTCAAATACATCTGGCAGCTTAAAACTGGGCATTCCTGAGGCATTGTGGACCATCAACATCAACAATATTACTTTCACCAACAATCTACAACTTCATTGGCCAGCATGTCACCTGCATTACTGGCAGCCTGGGAGCTCAGCGCTGGTTACATAAAGAGTGCAGAAGGAAATGCCAACAGCAAAGCTAGGGCTACCTAAAATGTAGTATCAACCTGGTCAAGCACCAACACAGGGCTACCTGTCTACTAAATATTCGAAACAGTATATAACACCACTAACTCTAAGCTCTGGAGTCCTGCTTCGTCCAATCACAAAAATGCAATTAAACAACTAACAGAAGAAAGAGGCTGCACAAATATCGTGATCCTCAATGATGCAGGAGCCTTGCAGATTATTGCAAAAGATAGTATTGAAGCATATACATCCACCTTCAGAGATAGTAGGAACTGCAGATGCTGGAGAATCTGAGATAACAAGGTGTGGAGCTGGATGAACACAGCAGGACAAGCAGCATCAGAGGAGCAGGAAAGCTGACAATTCGGGTCTTGACCCTTCTTCAGAAATGCTTCAACCTGATGTACAAAGTGTATTATCCATCTCAGACTCCTCCTAATGTCCCCAACCTCACAGATTCCAGTATTAACACAATTTGATTAATTCCACGTAATATCGAGAAACCTCGGGATACTTCAAAGGCTATGGGGTCTAATGTTCTGACAACATCCTACGGGCTTGTGCAGTAGAACATTCAGCACCACTTGCCAAGCTGCTTTACAGGATCACAGAATTGTTATGGCACAGAACGAGGCCATTCAGCCTATTTTACCCAAACTTTTTCTGTTCCCTTGTGCCAATCTCGTGCTTTTTCCTGACACTTCTATACAACAATTCGACCTGAATAAACATCAATGCCTCCTTGAATGCTCCAACTAAACTTGCCTTCAACACAAGTCCGGGAAATGCACTCCATTCCCTAAGCAGTCATTGTAAAAAAAAAGCTTTCTCTTACATCAGTGATAATGGGAACTGCAGATGCTGGAGAATCCAAGATAACAAAATGTGAGGCTGGATGAACACAGCAGGCCCAGCAGCATCTCAGGAGCACAAAAGCTGACGTTTCAGGCCTAGACCCTTCATCAGAGAGTGGGATGGGGTGAGGGCTCTGGAATAAATAGGGAGAGAGGGGGAGGCGGACCGAAGATGGAGAGAAAAGAAGATAGGTGGGGAGGAGAGTATAGGTGGGGAGGTAGGGAGGGGATAGGTCAGTCCAGGGAAGGCGGACAGGTCAAGGAGGTGGGATGAGGTTAGTAGGTAGGAGATGAAGGTGCGGCTTGTGGTGGGAGGAAGGGATGGGTGAGAGGAAGAACAGGTTAGGGAGGCAGAGACAGGTTGGACTGGTTTTAAGATGCAGTGGGTGGAGGGGAAGAGCTGGGCTGGTTGTGTGGTGCAGTGGGGGGAGGGGATGATCTGGGCTGGTTTTGGGATTCGGTGGGGGAAGGGGAGATTTTGAAGCTGGTGATGTCCACATTGATACCATTGGGCTGCAGGGTTCCCAAGCGGAATATGAGTTGCTGTTCCTGCAACCTTCGGCTGGCATCATTGTGGCACTGCAGGAGGCCCATGATAGACATGTCATCTAAAGAATGGGAGGGGGAGTGGAAATGGTTTGCGACTGGGAGGTGCAGTTGTCTATTGCGAACCGAGCGGAGGTGTTCTGCAAAGCGGTTTCTCCTACATCACCCTTGCTACTTTTGTACGCTACTTTAAATCTATATCTGCTCTTTCCTTTCTCTTTAACAAGCAGGAATGGTTTCCCCCTATCTACTCTATCAAGCCTGCCCAAGATTTTGAAAACTTCTATCAAATCTTATCTCAGCTTTTTGTCTCCAAGGGGAGCATTTATTCAAACAATCCACATCACTGAGGTTTCTCATTCCTGGAACCATTCTTGTAAATCATTTTTGTTCTCTCTCCAATGTATTCACATCTCTTCTATAATAAAACAAAGAACTGTAGATGCTGAAGGTCTGAAACAAAAACAGAAATTCAGAAAAAAAACATAAAAACAGAACTCAGTTCTGATGAAGAGTCATCAAATATGAAAACATTAACTCTGCTTTCTGCCCACAGGTGCTGCCAGACCTGTTGCATTTTTCCACGGTTTCTGTTTGTGTTTCATCTTTTTCCTATAAGTGGGCTCCTGCAACTTTACACAATTCTCTTATTGAAATCTAACAAGTGTCTGAGACAAGTTCAACATTACTCCTTGTTAGGTACCCCAATCCTCTATTACTAAAGCCAATGACATTGAATGCATGGATATTCAGTTTTTTGTTCCACCAGGGCCACTTAGCTCCTGACCTTACGATTGTCTCAAACCAAACATGGATGAAAGAGAAGAACTCAAGGCATGAGATGTGAGCGACTTCAAGGGTTTTGACTTCAAGGCAGAATTTGACCACTTACGGTGTCATGGAACCCCAGAAAAAGTGGAATCAATAGGAATAGGGGATAAAACCCTCTACAAATAGAGTCATACATAGCACACATGAAGATGTTTGTAGTTCTTGGTGGTCACTCACTCAGCCCAAGGATATCACTGCAGGAGTTCTTCAGGATAGTGTCCTTGGCTCAATCACTTTGAGCTTCTCAATCAGTGATCGTCCCTCCATCAACAAGCCAAAGTTTGGGATGTTCAGTGTTGATTGCACAATGTTAAGTACCATTCACAGCTCATCAGAAAACAAAGGCCCGTATCTATGTACACTAAGATCTGGGTGGATAAGCATCAAGCAACAAGTAACATTCATGCCAACATGTGCCAGGCAGTGAGGAACTTAAAAAAGATAAAATCTAACCAATATTCTTCTACATTCAAAGACGTTTTTGATGCTGTATCGCCCACTATTAACATCCTGGTGATGATCATTGACCAGCTACTGAATTAGATGAGCTATATAAATATTGTGTTACAAGACTGGGCCAGAAGCTAGGAATTCTGTGGCAAGTAATTGACTTCCTGATTCCCAAAGCCTGTCCACCATATACAAGGCACAGGTCAGACCTCTGATGGAATGTACTGCACTTTCCTGGATAGGTGCATCTCCAACAACATTCGAGGAGGCTGACAATGTCCAGGACAAAACAATCTGCTTTATAGACACCCATCCATCATCTTCAATGTTCACAAGCTTCACCTTTAACACACACTGAACCATCTAAAAGATACAGTGCAGAAACCTAACAAAAGGTTCCTTCAACAGCACCTACCAAACTTGAGACCAAACCTACAAAGGGAGCACCACCACTTGCAAATTCCCCTCCAAGCAACACACTTATCCTGACTTGGAGCTATAATGGTTTTCCTTCACTCTCGCTTGGTCAAAATCCCGGATCTTCCTTCCTAACAGCTCTGTTGGGTGTTTCTGTGACCCAGTGATTGGAACAGTTCAAGAAGGAAGCTCACCATCACCTCCTCCGGGGCACAAAATACTGGACCAGCCAGTCTCACCCAATTCCCAGTGAAATAAAAACATAAAATAAACTTTGCATAACAAATTTGTAGATCAAGATAATCTGTATCATATTTAAAAGCGCAATTTTTGTGCATTCCTTTAACGCCTGTCTTTCATTAACATTTGCCTGCTCAAGGGTTATTGACTCAGCAAAATGGCCAATGGATGCTTGGTAAATGTAAAGGGTTAATGGGGCTGGGGTGGAAATTGCAGATGGCTGTAGAGTACAATGGTAAGCAGCTCCGGACTTAGAAGATCTGACTGCATGCTATATCATCTTGGCATGGGCTGCAGCAATCTGGGCTGGCTGGCTGGCAGGCAACACCAAGCATACTGGCAGAGTAACAGAGGTAGGAGGATAACTGCCCTTATTCTGTCAGAGAATGGCAGGTGGGCACTCCATGGAGCCACTGCCACTTCCTGGGGCTGTGCCTCAGTAATCCTTGTCATCTGGTGCTGGACTGAGCCAAGAGCCTGCTTTGGCCATCATCATTTCGATCATAGTCATCAACTGTTGTGATGGGAGACAGTTAGATCCTGTATAGAAGCAAGCTGACCTTGTTGACACAGTCTGAGTTTCTGATCTTTGGAGGTTGAGACATCCGTGTTCAGACAGATTTCACAAGTCTATGGACAGTCTTCATCACTTCAGCTTGCTGGAAAGGATGGGTGTCAAACTCTGCACAAAAATTTGGAACAGGGCTCCTGCATGCTGCTTTACGGTAAATGCCGGGTTTAAAACAAGCTCACCAATGCACCAAGTATATAAGCTTCTCTGCATTGTCTCATCAGAGTCTCTGGAGCAGATCCAGCCCTCACTACCAGTCCTGTGCTTATCTGTGCACTATCCTTGTCTCTTGTCCTTATGGGTGGGGTCTCATAATGATCTCAGTATGAAAGCACCCAGGAAGATACATGTGGTGCCAATATCTGAACCTGTGGCTATGAGTGTGAAATCAAGTGACAATGCTGTGCCTTCGTCCTCACTGTATACTTGATGCTGCTCCTCTGCTGTCAGACCAGAACATACTCCTTCACTAGCTAAAATAAAAAAAGCACAAGGGTAAATTTGTCATGAGGTAATGTGGAGTGGAGAAAACAAGGAGGGAATGCTCACTCCATCTACACCTTGTGTACCAGCAGAAGCTATGCTATAAGGGGTATGTAGAATATGAGGAAGATTAGGTAACAGGATATCAGAGGGTTCAAAGGCTTCTGCTCTACCACTGGTGCTGTGGCCAATGGCCAGTAAATAACCTCCATTATGTACTCCATGGACGCTGGAAAAGCTCAGCAGCTCTGGCAGCATCTGTGGAGGAGAAAACAGAGTTAACATTTCGGGTCCGGTGACCCTTCCTCAGAACTGGAAGTCATCGAACCCAAAATGTTAACTCTGTTTTCTCCTCCACAGATGCTGCCAGACCTGCTGAGCTTTTCCAGCGACTTTGTTTTTGCTCAGGCATTTTAAGCTGTCTAATCTGTGAGAACAAAGAACAAATTAAAATGCTATTGGTGAAATATCTACTTTTGGCTTTTGATTAAATTATTTAATTGCAAATCATAGAATCCCTACAGTGTGGAAGCAGGCCATTTGGTCCATTCAGTTGGCACCAGCCTTCTGAAGAGCATCCCACCATATCCCTGCATTTTCAATGGCTAATCCACCTAACCTACACATCCCTAGACATCATGGGCAATTTAGCATGGCCAATCCACCTAACCCGCATATCTATGGACAGTGGGAGGAAACCAGAGCACACAAAGGAGACCTCCAATGATACAGGGAGAACACGCAAACTCCACACAGGTCCCTGGTGCTGCGAGGCAGCTGTGCTAACCATAGATCCGCCTTGCCACCCTTGAAGTTAAATCAATAAAATCGGGATGCAAACATTTCATTAGCTATTAAGAAGCTACAATACTTCTCAAATTTGGTGCGCACAGCCTGACATTCAACTTGGCACATCAAATTCCTGAACTCCTTTCACACCTGCATCAGGAATAAACAAGTCATCAACTTTTTGACAGAAAAACATGTAATGCTTCCATGTTAAATTTTGTACAGCAACATGAAAAATGTTTATTCTTTAAGAATATTTATGACTGCTTTTATGAATGGAAGGCTAATTTTCTATTTCATACAGATATGATTGGCCATTAAAATTTTTGACAATATACTGGACCACATCAGCATGTTGGCCTCTGTTTTGTTTTAAAGGTAGACAGCCTTTGGTAACAGCCATCTTACCTGTTTAAGTTTATGTGCGATTGCAGTCTTTTTTGTCTAAAGACTGATAATTTTGAAGGCAAGTCTGTATTATGCTTTTGAGTAGATGTTATAATGAAATGCAAAATATATACTTTATAAAATTCCTATTGTTCAAATAAACTTCTGAGTTGAACGCTCATCAAAATCCATGTCTATTTGTGATAGTCAAGACACCTAGCCACCACCAGTTGATTTTAACAGCTATGGATTACTACCAGTATTCTGCTAATAATGCGATGAGCAGTTTTTTTATCTCCAAATGATGTCAGTCACAGCTAGTAGCAATGAAAAGCAGCTCCCTGAGCCACAGAATGCTATTTTGTCTTTGTACCACACAGCTGCATGTTTTTTATTCCTTCATCATACCACATGTATTATTGCTTTTCCTAATCATTTCCTCATTCTAATCCTATTTTAAGATCCATGAGGAAATTGTTGAAAATTATTATTATTACCCAAGTAAATGTATGCAATTGAATGCATCTGGTAAGATTACCGAAGCAAGCAACCTGAACAAAAATCAACAGAACAAACATATTTGGAGAAGAGAATTACAGAAATTAGCTGAAATATAAGTATACAACCGTGCCGATATAATAACTCCACTCAAACATTTTATATGAGACAAAGAGTTTAAAAGGAAAATGACAGCAGAAAGAGTAAGGGAATGGAGGCAAGCTGTAATGACAGTCAGATGGTCTGCAGAAAAGAGAGCTGCAAAGAAGGTAAATCCTTTGGGAGCACTTTTTAAAAAAGATTGTATTTGGTAGCACCTTTTGGAATCTTGGGACTCCTAATGTGTCTTACATTTTGTGAAATATAGTTGAAGAGTAGCCGCAGTAAGAAGTGAAGCCAATTTGTGTGGCAGAGTGTGGATGATCAGTTTCAGTGGCATTGATTGAGAAATAAACTGCTTAGGACACTTGTGAGAATTCATCTCCTCCTCTTCAAAAGTGCTGTGGGATCTTTTCTGTTTCAACAGAGCTTAATATTTCACCTGAATGGTGGCATCTTCAACATTCAAGTCTCTCTCAATGTTGCATTGGGGTATCAACCGAGATTTTGTGCTTAAGTGTCTGAAGCTACAGGCTTGTGACTCGAGATAACTGAACCATATCTAACATGAATGCTCAAGCCAGCTCTCCATATGTGTAGAAGGAAAGCAACAGCTGGTCTAGTACACTACTGCATTTTGAATGAGTTCAAATTGTGTGTGAAGATGAACAGCAGATTCAGATATAATTTCTTCTGCTTGTGTGACTCTGCCATATGTCATCATTTCCTGGAACTCTAGTACCTGTCTGCAAACATTCAATGCAGATCTCTCTCTCTCTCTTGCTGCACCAGGATTGTGATTTTCCTTACCGTGAAGTTAATGCTTTCACAATATTTCTGCCAATCTATTCATATTTTATCAAATGGTGAGAGGCTAGCGAAGCAAAATATTTTAGATGTCCATGTATGCAAATTATTGAAAGCTAATGTACCAATACAAGAAAGGTAAATGCAAAAGTGCAAAGCACAGTCAATGATTCAATGTCTGCTTTTATCACACGGCGTACAAAATAGAAAGAGGAGGAAGTTACTTTTCAGTTGCACACAGCCTTGATCAGAGTCCATTTGGATTTGGTTTTGGACAACAAGCCTGAGTATGGACACAGAGACAGTAGGAACTGCCGGTGCTGGAGCCTGAGATAACAGAGCGTGAAGATGGAGGAACACAGCAGGCCAGGCAGCATCAGAGGAGCAGGAAAGCTGACGTTTCAGGAAAGGGTCCAAACTCGAAACGTCAGCTTTCCTGCTCCTCTGATACTGCCTAACCTGCTGTGTTGCTCCAGCTCCACATTGTGTTATCTGAGCATGGATACATCAGCCTCAGAAGTGCACACAACACCCATTCTCTAGAATAACATCAGGGCTTGGCTGGGAAGTCAAAAGATTAAAGATCTGTGACCAGAACCGAAATCACTCGAAACTCACTCACTTTTGGCTTAAATGTTAGTGGGTCAAACAGTAGGGTATTAATTGTTTCAGGAGATGAGTTGATTTTTAAAACTATTTAAAGTGACATCATGATTCTGTTTGAATGAAACACTGTAAGTGGCATTGAATCACACTCAAAGGTGTCAGCTGCTGATGCAGAACGCAAGGGTTAAAATGCAATGTCAGTTACCAAAATGATATTTTACTTTGATTTTGTTTACTTAAGATGTATTACCCTTTTTAAAAAAAAATCACTTGGGTGTTACCCTTGAAACCATTGAGCAAGCCTGGCCTCCCTGGTCACCTATAGTTTCTGTGGTCATGAGGAGCCCTGGGTACAGACAAACATATGTTGTGTGAGGTTGTAGCCCCTATTCCACGATGTAAAGGGTCAGTTCCTAAAACTTCAGTTGTACTTCAGTTCCAGGCTCCTGACCATTGGCTGGGCTGGGAATCATAAATGTGTTTCTGGACCTGGCCACAGTGGGAATAAGCAATGGCCCAGACTGTAGGCTATTGCATGCATCCGACAGCCTGATTTCTTGCCTGGCTTTTCTAAAAATTTGATTTGATTAATTATTGTCATATGTACCTAAGCAGAGTGAAAAGTTTTGTTTTGTGTTCAATACAGGCAAATTATAGCATACAAGGTACATTGGGGTAATAGAACAGAGTGAGGAATACAATGTTATGGCTGCAGAGAAGGTGCACAAAGATTGAGATCAACATTAAATTTAAAATTTAGGACGTTCATTTAGAAGTCTCATAACAGCAGGGAAGAAACTGTTCTTGAATCTGTTGGTACATGTGTTTAAGATCTTTTATCTTTTGCCCAGCGAGTGAGGTTCGAAGGGATGATAACCAGGGTGGGAGGAGACTTTGATGATTTTGGCTGCATTTCTGAGGCAGCTAGAAGGGTAGATGGAGTCAGTGGATAGAAGGTTTGTTTGAGTGATTGTGTGGGCTGTGTTCACAATTCACTATAGTTTCTCATCGTCCTAGCCAGAACAATTACTTCCGTTGTCATATCTGCACTCATTTCCACAGAGAAGGCAAACACAGTGACTGCCAGTGAATTTGGCCAGTGAGCACTGCCAGGGTTAGAGTGTATCATTTACCTCCCCACAAAACATTATTTCAAATTAGCTTTAAAATTAGCTTCTCGTATTATGGAGTACATCAAACCCTCCTCATATTAAGAAGATGGCATAAACCCTAATGTTTTCTTATTTTACATGTAAGGTATTTCATTCCAGGTGTAATTCAATTTTGTCAAACTTGCTGACTTTAAGCAAAAATACATTACTTTTACACAACATTTAAAATGCCGATAAAAAAATAAAATAAAAGAATTGGCTTAACTGTAACTCTAACAAATGCTTCACAAAATAATAGATATATTAACAATTATTAATTAGCTCTTCCAATGTAGTAACATCTGATAGACATACCTTCGATAGAGGCAAATTCAATAAAATAGACTGTCTCCCACGCAATTCTAGCAACAGGAAGAGAACCCCAGCTTTTAGCTGTAACAGAGAGAGGAATAAGAGCTTCCACATCCAGCTTCAAGACCATTGCAACTGCAGAGAGCTAAAACTTAAAATCCTGATTCTGTGGCAGTTCGACTCCACACATTCAGGCTGCTTCTGTTACTCCAATTTAAAAAAAAACCCAAGGCTTCACAAACTTCAACTTCTTTGGCTTTCAACAGACTGCTTGGCACTCTTCCTCAAACTTTCTTCCAAAAAAAGGACAAAATATAACTCTTAAAGTGATAGTTTCAGCAAAGCTAAATAGCTCATTATCAACTCCAGGAAGAAAGGGGGAGGACACTCCACCATCTATATTAGTGGAATTGAAGTGGAGATGGCAGGGAATGTCAAGGTCCTAGGAGTGACGATAACCAGCAATCTGTCCTAGTCCTCCCATGTAGGTGTGACAGTCAATAAGGCACAACAATGCCCCTCCTTCCTCAGGAGGCTTACGAAATTCAGCATATCCATAAGGATCCTCACCAACATTTACAAATGCATCATAGTAAGCATTCTATATGGACGCATCATGGCTTGGTAAGGCAACTGCACTGCCCAGGACTGTAAAAAAATTCCAGAATGTTGTGAGCACAGCCCAGACCATCACACAAGCCAACCTTCTATTCATGGACACCATCTAAACTTCTCACTGCCATAGAAAAGCAACCAGCCAACCTCTCCACACCCCGTTACATTCTCTCCCGACCTCTTCCATCAGGCAGATGATACAGAGGTCTGAGCGTATGTACTAACAGGTTCAAGAGCAGCTTCTTCCCCGCTGTTATTAGACTGCTGAACTGACCTCTCTAATTTCAAATCTAATGTTGATCTTGCGATGTATGCCTTTCCATACAGATGTAACTCTGTCTGCTTCACGTTGTACAATCACCCAATGGCCTGCACATCCTTGTACATTATGATCTACCTGTACTGCATGCAAAACAAGTATTTTTGCTGTACTTTGGTACATGTGACAATAATAAATCAAACCAAATATAGTATTCATTCAAGTGGTTGTTCTGCTAATTAGTTTATTCTGTAATTGATATACACAAAACAGTATAAAGAAAGACAGAGACAGAAATGGAGTCTGGAGACATAAGGGCACAGAATGCCATAATCATCCCAACTTTCAAACCCATCAAGACATAAAGCACTCAGAGATAATGGGAACTGCAGATGCTGGAGAATCCAAGATAACAAAGTGTGAGGATGAACACAGCAGGCCAAGCAGCATCTCAGGAGCACAAAAGCTGACGTTTCGGGCCTAGACCCTTCACCAGAAGACATAAAGCACTGCCCACGTTTCTGCACTGAGTACAAACTACTATATATTCCATTGAAGAACTGGCATATAAATATGCTAGTTAAAGCTCAAATATCCTTATAAACCATCCCCCCACCTTACACATGTGCATGCACATGCACACACGCATTCACATACACAGGAAAACAAACTGAATGTTATGGACAGAGGGAGAACTGAAAAGCACATCAGTGATCTCTGTTCACAGGATCTGCTGAGATAGATCTTGTGCTGATTGGAATGCTACTTCTCAGTCCTCCGTCTCTGAATGCTTTTAATATTTTACAGGAGGCACAGTGTGGCTAGGTCATGCTTATAAAAGATTCCTAAATAATTAAGTAAAATTTGCAGCTTATAGTAACTGCTGAAGGGATTTTTTTTTTCTTTAGGCTTCAAGTGTTTTTTTTTACCATAGAGCAGAAAGAGCTCCTGAGCTGAAGAAAATCTGAAGGCTTTTCTAAATCTTGTTCACAGTCCCAAGTTTTTTAACTACCCAAGAACCAGTTAGATAGTTGTTGACAGGCAGACGGACTTTGCCATCAATCACTGGTCACTACTCCATAGACCAGTCAACTATTTGCAGTTGACTAATCTCCATAAACCATTTGCTCCTTCTACCACAATTACCTGAACCAGCAGCTGTGTAAGCAAGACTAACAATTAGAAGCAGGCTATCTGCTTTCAAAGCCTGCAGTAATGTTTCAGCAATCTTTGGGTTTTAAAACTGCTCTGTTTTCATTTCAGACTACAATCAAAAGTACAGAAAAATAAAAAGGCACAATCTTTAAATGTTTCAAAACTGTTGGTTATTTTTCGATTAATTCTCAGAGTGCAGATATCACTAATAATCCCTTCTTCCCTTGAAAAGTTGACGGTAAACATTTGCTTTTGAGCTAAATTTAGTCAACTTGGTGAAGAAACTCTCACTCCACTGCATGGTAAGGAATTCCAAGATTTTGACCCAGTGACCATGAAGAGAAAGCAATCATATAGATGTTGTGTAACTTGGAAATGAAATTGTAGATGATAGTGTTTACATATCCCTGTTGTTGTTGTCCTGGAGTTTGTGGATTTGGGGCACACTGCCAAAGTATCTTTGATGAGTTGTTGTAGTATGTCCTTTCAATTATATTATTACTGCAATAAAGTATTTTCACAGCATTATGGTCTGTAAATGAAGAAATTAAACCTGGCTAGTTCAGGAAGATAATTATTTCCAACGACTTGTTGTCACTATAATGAAAAGCCAATTTGATTTTTAAAAATGTGAGAATTATGTCAACAGTGTGACATAAGCCCTTCAGGAGTATTTTAAAATTTACTCAAAATTTGATTTCTGGCATATAAACCCAACAGATTTACAAACACAGAAGCAACCATTCATCTTACAGCTGTCACACAACTCCTCAATAATTACATTTAATTGATGTTTTAATCGTTGCACATAAGTTTGCTAGAGAAGGATAAAATTTAATGCAGCAAACAAATGTAATACCGCTAACATTGGGATCATAGCCCTAACCTTGTAGAATTAGCATTCAACACGATTATTATACTTGCATCAATCCTGGCACCTTCTCCTGTTGCATATGGATGTGTTTGTTTGAAACTGAGTTAGTAAAGTCCTCAAAAAGTTATTATAATTCAGTTCAGACAAAATATAGTCAAGATATCACAGATAAGATAGGAAAATATGGAGGTCACAGAGTCACACAGCATGGAAACAGGCCCTTTTTGACTAGCCAGTTCACACCAACCATGTTCCCAAACTAACCTGGCCCCAACTGCTTGTGCTTGTGCTTGGCCCATATCATTCCAACACTTTCCTATTCATGCACTTGTTCAGATGTCTTTTAAATGTTGTAACTGTACTCCATCTACCACTTCCTCTGACAGTTCATTCCACACACAAACCATTCTCTGTGTAAAAAAAGTTGCTCCTCATATTCTTTCTCAATCTTTCTCAATCTGAAGGGCTTATGTCACACTGTTGACATAATTATCACATTTTTAAAAATCAAATTGGCTTTTCATTATATTGACAACAAGTCGTTGGAAATATTATCTTCCTGAACTAGCCAGGTTTAATTTCTTCATTTACAGATCATAATGCTGAGAAAATACTTTATTGCAATAATAATATAATTGGAAAGACTTACTACAACAACTCATCAAAGATACTTTGGCAGTGTGCCCAAAATCCGCAAACTCCAAATCTTTCGCCTCCCACTTTATAAAAATATGCCCCCTATTTTGAACTCGCCCGCACTGCAGAAAAGACCCTTGTCTTTCACCTTATTGATGCTCCTCATGCCTCTGTAGACCTCGATAAAGGTCACCCCACAATCTCTTATGCTCCAGTTAAAAAGATCCCAGCCTTCCCAGGCTATTTTAATATCTCAAACCCCGCATTCCCGGGAACATCCTGATAAATCTTTTCCCTCCAGTTTAATTCTGCCCTTCCTATAACTCGGCGACGAGAACTGCACACGGTATGCCAGAAGAGGCCTTACCAATGGCCTGTACAACCTCACAATGACTTCCCAGCTCCTACACTCAAAGGTCTGAGCAATGCAGACAAGCATGCTAAACGTCTTCTCAACCACCCTGCCAACCTCTGACACAAATTTCAAAGAATATGTACCTGAACCCCCAAGTGTTTCTGTACAGCAACACGACCTAGGGCCCTACTATTAATTGTTTAAGTCCTTGTTTGTATTACCAAACTGCTATGCCTCACATTTATCAAAATTAAATTCCATCTGCCACTCCTCAGCTCATTGACCCAACTGATTTTCACTGTACACTCTACTACCAGTCTGGTGTCATCTGCAAATATGCTAACATGCTTCCTATGTTCTCATCCAAATCATTTGTATAAACGGACAAACAAAACTGAACCCAGTACCGATCACTGTGGAACAGCACTGGTCACAGACTTCCAGTCCAAAAAGCAACCCTCAACCACCATCTGTCTCCTACCATAATGCCAGTTTTGTCTCCAAATGGCAATAAATTTAAAGTGTACTACATTTCATTCATTTTAGAAAAAAATGGTCTACAATTCTTCCTCAAATGCATGAGAATACTGTGAAATTACTTTTCAAAATAAATTTTGATAGGTTTGAGTTGCATACAAGCAACAAGAGAATTGGAGCAAAAGCAGGTAAGTGAACTTGAGATACAGGTCAGCCATGACCTGAACTGAATATATTATAGAATCCATACAGTGTGGAAGCAAGCCATTCAGCCCATCAAGACCACACCAACCCTCCAAACAGCATCTCACCCACACCCATCCCTCCTTATCCCTGTAACCCTGCATTTTCCCATGGCTAATCCACCTAACCTGCACATCCTTGGAAACTATGGGCAATTTTGCCTGGCTAATCCAGCTAACGTGCACAACTGTGGACAGTGGGATAAAACCGGAGCACCCAGAAGAAGCCCATACCGATGTGGGGAGAATGTGCAACCTCCAGTTAGTCATCTGAGGGTGGAATTGAGCCCAGGTCCCTGCTGCTGTGAGGCAGCAGTGCTAACCACTGAGCCACCGTACCAACCACTGAACTTGCTCTAGGAGCCAAGGTGCTTACTCTTGCTCAAATATTCTTATGTTCGGGTCAGAGCTAGTAATAGTTCATGCATAGTCACTGTTTACATTGAATCCATTACAGATGTATAGTTTTGCTATTTTGCATGAGTAAAAGGTCAAGGTTTAATTGGAAGTAATATGAACTCTGATTTCCTCTGAAATTTCAGGAAAAGCATCCATAAAATTGTTTATTCCCTTCTGACCAAAACTCAGACTTGGCAATATGAGGGTCTGCATCTATAGCAGTACTATGCAAATTTCTTTCTGTTCATACCATAGTAACATCACAAATGTGATGTCTGGCTATTTTTGTATTTAATTTTTAGCCTGTGGGCTATCTAAATTGGATTTTCTTTAAAGGGTTCCGGATTAGATAATGCTACAAATTCATATGCGATTTTGCAATTGGTTATGTAAATCAAGACCTGGCACATCATCAGAAGTGAAATGATATCAGCCTAAAATGTCTTTTTTTTCCTCTCTTTTGCAGAATGCACACCCATTAAAGTAATAGAGAATCCCCAACACTATAAGAACTATGCAATTGACTTTATAGAAAGAGCATTATTCATTACTAAGGCAGGAGCAAAAGCAGCTGTTAACTGCAAAAGTTACGACATAATAGTCTCCTGAAGATTGAACTCAGCAACTAAACCTTGATGCAGGTTGAATGATGTTAACTAAAATCAAATTTGGAATTGCTTCCAAGTGTAACAATTGCCTTGGTCACAGCATCATCAAATAACACTGGAAGTGTGTGGTCAATACATAGGGTGCACTATTGGAAAAAGTCTGAAAAGAATACCAGTGGATAAAAGTATTGAGAAAACTCTCACTTGAAGATTCTGAATTAAAAGGATAACTTTAGTCAACCAGGAAAATCAACTTGTTTGAGTGGTCAGAACTCAGAATCAGTTATTTACAGAGATCCTTGTAGAGAACTGCAAAGTCTACCATATCCATTTCTTTTGCAATATTATACAAGTTGGATCATCAAATCAGAATTTAGGGTAAAATCTCCTTTCTTATTACTTTGTGTTGGATGCATCATGCACATATTTAAAATATCTCCTAAAAAATTCCGTGAAGTCATGGCCCCTTCCTTAGATTTCATTGAGTATAGAATTCCTATTCTAAACTCACCAAATTTCAACATCCATCTCCTAACCTAAATCAGTCTTTAAAATTGAATGCTGCAACCAAATTTTTAGCTTGGCATTTATTATTTTCTTCACACCACTCTCCAGATCATTTCTAGATATTTCTTGGCAGCACTGTTGCCTGTGACACGGACATACTGCTTTCAGATCCCACTCCATAGATTTCAGCTCATAATGTGACTCATGCAATACTGAGGGAGTGGCATCTTTCAGACAAGATGCTAAACTGAAGTGAATGTCCTCTCAGTGGAGGAGAAGATACCATGGCAACATTGCAAGGAAGGGAAGTTTTCGTCCATATTCTGACTGTCTTCCTTTCCACTCACAGGTAAAATCATATTAACATAGGACATTGTTGGTGTTTACTGACCACAACTTGGCTGCTGTGTTTCTAACATCTTAATAGTGTCCACAGTTCAAATATACTTTCTTTACATTGGGTCATCCTCAGCTCATGAATCATTCTGCATAAATTCAAGTTCTGTATTTTGTATAAATGCAGCCGCCTGTTGTTCTGCTACATCACCGCCATCAGTTCTCCCTGCTGAAGATAGGCTCTTGACAATTATTTGCTGAACCATAGCTTTTTATTATGGATAGTTTGAAAAGACCGTCCCCAAGTTTGTCTCAGTCTGAATCGCACACTGACCACCCGACCAATTCAGCTAACCCAGCCTCCACAGAAAAAACATTTCAAAACGTTTTGCAAAAGAAAACTATTTTTCCCATCAACACTTAATAAGTGCTTTAGTGGGCAATTGAGTGAGTTATCTTGTCAGTGAGGATGGTACATTCGAAACTACCTAATGCACAGCCCCACCACAATTTTATCAAACTTTCACCCACAGGATGAAAAATGGATCACTGTCACCCACCAGCTGCCCTTCACTTTGTTGTGGAGGTTCAAATACAGACAGTGGACTGCCACAGAATGAGGGCATCGTGACTGCTATTGGGGTCCTGAACATTCACCAGAATGATACAGTAAATAGGCTTTCTCATCAGGTGAATGTGGAGGCAGTAGAATACACTTCAATCATGGCGTATCTGAGCTTTGGCACATAGCAGCCAGGAAGCAATGCGTATCAAGTTAATGGCACTCTGAAACCTGCAGTCCTTGTGAAGGTGTGAACTCTCTCTGCCGGCTTTTCTCAAGCAAGATAGAATGAAAAGTATTCCATTCTCTCACAGTACACAGCCTCACAAACCTCCCTTTTTCACCCACTGAGCTACAAATGTGAGACGATGCAAATATCACTTTAAACTAGGAGTACTGGGTATTAACTTTCATCGCTATACTCAACTGTACACTGGAAATTAATGACCTCACAATGGGATTGTGTGTATCATTGCAACTGATAAATCGCTCCTCACTGAGATTCAGGTTGGAGAACTATTGCCTGCAGATCCTGGCAGATGTTATCTCCAGCTGAGAAAACCTTTTGCAGACACTCAGCCTTTAAATTGCCAAGGGGAAATTTTGTTAAGCAGGTCCATATCTGTTTGTGCAATGGAGGTGCTATACCGAGATGCTCCTCATTGATTGACCATGACTATATCCTACACCTCCCCCACTCCATATGTTTTATTGGGACAGGGGTCTCGGATTGGTTCGGCATGAATTATTATGAAATATTATATAAGATCCAAATGATTCCTTGATTCCTTATCCCATCTGATGCTGCAATTTCAAGTTACAGAAAGCCTTTTTTTTACCCCTTCGGTACACTATTGAGCTACAATTTGCCTCAATTACTCAAGGTGATACATCATTTTTCACCCAGTAATACAAAAATATGCCAGAAACATTTCAATCACATGTTGGATCTCAGAAGAAATAAATAAGCCTGTGTGATTGGCAATTGTCTACTTTTAGAAAGTCTTTCTCTTACTTGAGGTGTGTATTCCGTATAGAGATTATGAAAGCCATCAACATTCTCAGCAACTTTTTCTGTCAAAATGATTCCTTTCATATAGTACACATTAATGAATTCATCTATCTTACCCTAGCAAGTGGAAGTTGTTAAAATTGAAACAGATTTTCTGTTTAGCTTGGTTTTCATAGCCTGGATAGGGGAAAACAAATCATTATACAACTAAATTAACTGTCAATACATTTATATTAGTCATTTTATATGCATGGTATTTGCTCCAGCAATATACAACCCAATACATCATCTCAAAAGGTTCCTGAATCAAAATGTATGGAGTAGCCATCAAGACACATGAAGCTATTTTGATCCTCCATTTAAAGATTGCTAAATTAATCTATGAAAAATTTGTTTGATGAAAACAAATTGTTGAAATAACTTGCAATTAATTGTATGCAACAGTGGTCATTCAGAAACCTTGGTGTAAAGCTCAGTGAAAAGATTTATCTGCAGAAATTTGGGGCGTTACAAGAAAAGTGTGGGGTAAGAATTCCTCTGGCTGCTCTTTATGAGTTATGTCATCAGCAAACACCCAACTGCCCACCAATGCACTTATTAAGAATTGATAGGCAAGTAAGGGTGAGTTTCTCATACTACTAGAAGCCTGAAACTTGGCAACTTCTGGGTCCTAAAATCGACCCTAACTCCAAGAGGGAGGTTCAGTGGTGAGAAGCTAAATTCCTTTTTTTTCTCTTCATGGGGTGGGAACCACCAAAAATTGGTATCAGAGATGGTCAGAAGCGAGGGCAGGGAAGTTCTGTTCAGAGATCACCTGCTTGCCTATTCCTATACCTCACATTATCTCTGGGGAGGCAGCCAGTCAGGAGGCTGGAGAGGTGTGGCCTGTGCCATCAATAAAACGCTCCTTGCAACACCTCCCCCAGCGCTAATTGTAAATGTGACAAGAAGGGGGTAAGTTTACCTCCAAGGCAAATTTCCTCTTCCCTCCACATCCAGGGAAACACGTAACGAATGGCATAAATGAATAAAATTTGTCCCGATACAGGACGTGTGACCAGCAGAATGTCTAAATGATACTTCTTCTGCCTGGAACTCTCTGGAGGACCCTATGAACTGACACCAATAAACAAAATGTCAATTCCCCATTTGTCAACACTCAATATCTAACATTTCCTCTGTTACTAACCATCATAACATTTACTTAAATAATTCAACTCAAAATGCACAATCCACCTCAAATTTGAAAATCAAACCTTATTGCATAGAATCATCAACCATTTGCCTTTGTACATTCCCCAGATGTCTGTCTTCATT
The DNA here is from genome assembly GCF_030684315.1 of Stegostoma tigrinum. NCBI lineage: Eukaryota > Metazoa > Chordata > Chondrichthyes > Orectolobiformes > Stegostomatidae > Stegostoma > Stegostoma tigrinum. Next base: position 4,184,809 of record NC_081359.1, on the reverse strand, counting down.
TGCTTATGCTTCTCCTCGTGATTCTGTGTGCACTAATCCTGTGGTTGCAGTACGGCAGGTGGAAATTTTATTTGCGGAGAATAAATGCATTTTCAAGAATGATCTTGAGCAGTTCTGTGTTAGAAGGCTGAAACAACCCTTAACTTGGGTGGCAGCAGTCTGCACTGGCCATTTGACAGATGGCCATCAGCAGGAACAATGGTGAAATGCCAATGCTGAGTGTGTATCTGCAAGTGGACCACAAGTTAACTTCGTCAGTTCCTTGTGCAGCATTTTACCACTTAAAAGTTTTATTGTTGATTGCTACCATAGAAAGGTCACAGTGAATCTGTGCAGGGATCCACTTGCTGCCCAACATTGAAATGCTGTGCTTATGTGAAATGCAAAACAAAACCAAAACATAAGAAATAAAAAGGAAAAGCCAGCTAGAAATATCAAGCAGATGATGAGTTTCTATAAGTATTTAACAAGCAGTTAATAAAGTGAGTGTTGGTGAAGGGAGTCTAGAGAGTTAATAATGGAATATATGGAAATGTCACATGAATTGAACAAGTTATTTTGCAACATCTCCACTAAAGAGGATATCAATGACATCTTAAAGCAGGTAAAAATTAGGAAATGCATGAGAGGGAAAAACTCCGGGTTACTACAGTCACCAGAGGAGTGGTACTGAATAAATTGTTTCAGGCTTACAAGTGCCTGTTTCCTGTTGGTCTGCATCGTAGGGTCTGAAAAGAAGTGTTCAGTGAAATGAGTGATAATTTGGTTTCAATTTTCTAAAGCTCCTTAGCTTTATTTGGGAATTAGAAGATCATTTGATTAGTACATAGCTCTTCATTGAAAAAGGGAGACAGAGACCGGGGAACCTCAGTCCAGTGAGCTGAACATCTGACCTATGGAAAACGTTCAAAGGTATTATTAAACAATTTATAGAAGGGCACTTCAGTGCAGTCCTTGTAATTATCCATAGTCAATATGGTTTTGTGAATGGAAATCATATTTAACCAATCTTTTGGAGTTCTTTGAGGAAGTAACATATGGTATGGATAACAGGGAGCTGGTGAACGTACTGACCTTAGATTTCAAGAAAGCATTTGATAATTTGCCACACCAAGGTTACTGTAAAATATCAAAATTCATGGTGTACAGGATAGGATATTGACATGAACAGAAAATTGACCTGAAAGTGGGAAGCAGAGAGTAGGCACAAATGTGTATTTTTCAGTTGGCAGAATGCAAGGAGTGGTGTGCCACAGGATTGGGACTTCAGTTCACAATTTGCACAATAACGTGGATGAAGGGGCAGAAAGTGCAGTTGCCCATTTTATTGATGATGCAAAGATAGGAAGGAAACTAGACTGTGATGGTGATGTAGGAAGGCTACAAAAAGATATAGATAACACAGTGTGGAGCTGGAGGAACACAGCAGGCCAGGCAGCATCAGAGGAGCAGTGAAGTTGATGTTTTCGGTTTGGGACCCTTCTTCAGAAATGGGGGGGTGGGGTGTTGGGGGAGAGGGTTTAGGTAAGGGAGCTTAGAAATAAATAGAGAGAGGAGGGGCAGGGCTGGGGAAGCTAGGTGGGAAGGTCATAGGTGAGTACAAGTAGAGAGTGGTGGGAAGGGGTCAGTGAGGTGGGAGAAGTGGATACGAAATTGGCTTCAACATTTTCCCACCATACCCACTGCTTCCCCACCCCCCACCTGGCCTCATCCCATGACCATACCGCCTCTCATCCCCACCTGCTTGACTGACACAACCTGCCCTTCTTCTCTAAGATAACAAGGTACAGAGCTGGATGAATGCAGCAGGCCAGGCAGCATCAGAGGAGCCGCAAAGCTGACGTTTTGGGTCTGGACCTTTCTTTAGAAAAATCTGTAATTCCTTCTGTCTTTCTGAAGAAGGGTCCCAACCTGAAATGTCAGCTTTGCTGCTCCTCTAATGCTGCCTGGCCTGTCATGTTCATCCAGCTCTACACCTTCTTGTCTCGGGCTCCAGCATCGGCAGTTCCTACAATCTCTGTCCATCTTCTCTCCCAGCTATCATCCCCTCACTGACCAATGCCCAACACCCGCTACTTGCACTCATCTATCACCATCCCACCTCCTTTCCCCAGCCCGACCCCTCCTCTCTCTGTTTGTTTCAGAGCTCCTTTCCCACACCACCACGATTTCTGAATAAGGGTCCCGACCCAAAACATCAACTTTCCTGCTCCTCTGATGCTGCTTGGCCTGCTGTGTTCATCCAGCTCCACACTATTATCTCTGACTCCAGCATCTACAGTTCTTACCACCTATAAAAAGATATAAGTATTTAAGTGAGTGGGCATAGCTCTGGCAAGATAAGCCTAATGTGGGAAAGTGTAAAATTGACCTGGCAGAAAGAATGAAATAAAACATGTTGTCTAAAAAATGAAACATTGTAGAGCTCTGAGGTGCAGAGTGATCTGGGTGTCCTAGTGCATGAAAGGGTAAGAGGCAGACACAACAAGTGATTAGGAAAGCCAGCAGTTATCGTTTATGGTGAGAGGAACTGATTACAAAATTACCCAGACTATGTTGAAGTGATACATTGACAACAACTGAAATATGGCATATAGGATGGTGACCTTATTTAAGTAAGGATTTAAATATGTTGGAAGCAGTTCAAGGAAAATTGGCTCGACGAATACCTGGAATGGAGTGATGAAATTTGAAGGAAATAGAGTAATTCAGCATGGAAACAAACTCCTCAGACCAACTCATTCACGCCAACCAGATATCCTAAACTGACCTGGTCCTGTTTGCTTGCATTTGGCCAGTAATCCTCCAAACCCTTCCTATTCATGTACACTTTCAAATGCCTTTTAAATGATGTAATTGCACCAGCTTCCACCACTTCCTCCAGCAGCTCATTCCATACACACACCATCTTCTGCATGAAAAAGCTACCCCCAAGATCCCTTTAAGTGTTGGACAGGCTCGGCTTGTATCATTGGAGTTTAAAGGAGTAACAGGTGACTTATTTGAAACATTTAAGATATCTGGATAGAGTAGATTTGAAGAGAATTTTTCTCATACGGGAAAATTTAAAACAAGAAGTCAATGTTTAAAAATAGTAGCTGCCAATTTAAAACAGATTTAAAATTTAAAACTGTTTTAAATAAGGCAAATATTTTTTCACAGTGGGTAGTGAGTGTTTGGATCTCCCTTAATGAAAGGGAAACGCAAGCAGGAACTTTGCACATTTTAAAGCAGAGTTAACAAATCTCGGTAAGCAAGCTAATAAGCAGCATGCATGAATGGGGATCTAAGGTGATAAACAGATCAAACATGATTTTGTCTAAAGACAGGGCAGGTTGAATGGGCCAAATGGCCTACTTCTGCTCCTTGTTTGTATTAGGTATGTTGGCAATATGTTGGAGGGCACATTGTTTGACTTCTATGGCAGCCTGCAAGTGCCATGAAGCACTGATACCTACAATGTTGATGACAGCAGCATGACTTTGTGCAACAGTGAGATGAATGTTCCTGGTTTTGCTTTCAGCTTTTACCAGAACAGTCAAACACTGAGCAACATTTTATCAGGCCATGCAGCCATACCTTGGGTGGCACAGTGGATCAGTGGCCAACACTGCTGCCTCACAGTGCCAGGGGTCCATGTTTGATTCCACCTTCCGGCAACTGTCTTTGCGGAGTTTGCACACTCTCTCCGAGTCTGTGTGGGATTCCTCCAGGTGCTCCAGTTTTCTCCCATAATCCAAAGATGTACAGGTTAGGTTGATTGGCCATACTAAATTGCCCCATAGTGTCAAGGGTGGGAAATACAGGGATAGGGTGGATCTGGGGGGTTGGTGTGGACTCAAATAGCCTACTTCCAGACTGTAGAGATTGCATGATCTCTTGCTCCTATTGATTCAGTGCTTCCACTTCTAGTTATTTGTCTCTTTGTCCTGAAAGTGTGTCAGTGAGTACCAAGCAATATTTTTGAATGGTGTGGAAGTCATGTTTGAGTAGCTGGCAGGATAAATTGGAAAGTTAACGGGAAAGGAATAATATTTAAGTTACAGTGGCTCCACACATTTTATTGATGGCACACACAGCTTGTGGGTGGAGACTCAGCCCTGATTTTGGTTGCTGTGTTGAATTCTAACACTTGCGCTATTTAAAATTTATCACTTTTTTTCTATATTAAGATATTCAGGCCAGCTTGAACTTTTGCCAGCCTCTCATAGTTTTGTTTTATTATCAGATGGTCTAGCCCAGTTCCCAACACAGCCTGTCCCACTGGATCAAAAATGGGGAGTAGGGTGGGGGGTGTGTATTGTTGCACAGGGCCATATAGCACAGAAATAGACCCTTTAGCCCAACCAGTCAATGCTGAACATAATCCCAAACTAAACTAGTGTTACCTGCCTGCTGCAGGCCCATATCTCTCCAAACCTTTCCTACTCATGTGCTTTTTCAAAAGTCTTTCAAACATTGTAACTGTGCCCTCATCTACCACTTCCTCAGGATGTTCATTTCACACAGGAACCACCCTCTGTGACCATTTCTAAAGGTAGAGGCCCATGGAGCTGGGATTTCTCTCATCTCTGTTCACTCAGCCTAGGAACCAAAATCAGGCCATTGTCTCCACCTGCAGATGGTGTGGAACATCAATAAACTAGATGGACCCTTTGTCACTTCAGAACCATGAACTTGTACAACATCAGCCACTCAACCTGAGTTATTAATGTATTGTCACTGATACCTAGGTACAGTAAAAAGTGGATAATGCCACCAGGCTCTAGAGCCATCTTGAATTTCAGAAAACTGAATAAATTGTATTAATAGTAAGGTACTGAATAAATCTATATCAGATTGACATTGCTAAAACTGAGACAGCTTCAAAGCTTCATCTTTCCCTTTCTATTGCCGTCACCCTCGCTGTGCCTCTAGTCACTGTTGTCCAATATTGTTCCAGGGCACTGGCAATCTGCTCTTTTCTGCTGCCACGAGCACCATTGCTTCCATGCCTGCTGCATCTGAGATGGAGACAGACATGCTGTGCAAATATCACACCTCCTCTGGCGCTGGGCATCAACCAATGGGGTCCTGGCTGCGTGCTGACCGATGGGGTCCTGGCTGTGTGCTGGCCGATGGGGTGCTGGCTGTGTGCTGACCGCTGGGGTCCTGGCTGCGTACTGACCGATGGGGTCCTGGCTGTGTGCTGACCGATGGGGTCCTGGCTCTGGGCTGACCGATGGGGACCTGGCTGTGCTGACCGATGGGGCCCTAGCTCTGGGCTGACGATGGGGTCCTGGCTCTGGGCTGACCGATGGGGTCCTGGCTGTGTGCTGATCGCTGGGGTCCTGGCTATGTGCTGACCGCTGGGGTCCTGGCTGTGGGCTGACCGATGGGGTCTTGGCTGTGTGCTGGCCGATGGGGACCTGTCTGTGAGCTGACCGCTGGGGTCCTGGCTGTGTGCTGACCGATGGGGTCCTGGCTCTGGGCTGACCAATGGGGACCTGGCTGTGTGCTGATCGCTGGGGTCCTGGCTATGTGCTGACCGCTGGGGTCCTGGCTCTGGGCTGACCAATGGGGTCTTGGCTGTGTGCTGGCCAATGGGGTCCTAGCTGTGTGCTGACCGCTGGGGTCCTGGCTCTGGGCTGACCGATGGGATCCTGGCTCTGGGCTGACCAATGGGGTCCTAGCTGTGTGCTGACCGCCGAAGTCCCGGCTCTGGGCTGACCGATGGGGTCCTGGCTGTGTGCTGGTCGACGGGGACCTGGCTGTGTGCTGACCGCTGAGGTCCTGGCTGTGTGCTGACCGATGGGGTACTGGCTCTGGGCTGACCGCTGGGGTCCTAGCTCTATGCTGACTGATGGGATCCTGGCTCTGGGCTGACCAATGGGGTCCTAGCTGTGTGCTGACCGCCAGGGTCCTGGCTCTGGGCTGACCGATGGGGTCCTGGCTGTGTGCTGTCGGATGGGGACCTGGCTGTGTGCTGACCGCTGGGGTCCTGGCTCAGGGCTGACCAATGGGGACCTGGCTCAGGGCTGATCGATGGGGACCTGGCTCCATGCTGACAAATGGGGACCTGGGTCCATGCTGACCAATGGGGTCCTAGCTGCGTGCTGACCGCTGGGGTCCTGTCTCTGGCTGACCGATGGGATCCTGCCTCTGGGCTGACTGATGGGGTCCTAGCTGTGTGCTGACCACCGGGGTCCCGGCTCTGGGCTGACCGATGGGATCCTGACTCTGGGCTGACCGATGGGGTCCTGGCTCAGGGCTGACTGATCGGGTCCTGGCTTTGGGCTGACCGATGGTTTCCTGGCTGTGTGCTGACCGATGGGGTCCTGGGCTTTGGGCTGACTGATGGGATCCTGGCTCTGGGCTGACCGATGGGGTCCTGGCTCTGGGCTGACCAACGGGGTCCTAGCTCTGCGTTGACCGATGGGGTCCAGGCGCTGGGATGACCGATGGGTTGCTGGATCTGGGCAGATCGATGGGGTCCTGCTTCCGGGTTAACCGATGGCGTCCTGTCTCCAGGCTGACTGTTGGGGTCCTGGCTCAGGGCTGACCGATGGGGACCTGGCTGTGTGCTGACCGCTGGGGTCCTGGCTGTGTGCTGACCGATGGGGTCCTGGCTCTGGGCTGACCAATGGGGACCTGGCTCAGGGCTGATCAATGGGGCTCTGGCTCCGGGTTGACCGATGGGGACCTGGCACCGTGCTGACTGATGGGGTCCTGGCTCAGGGCTGACTGATGGGGTCCTAGCTCAGGGCTGACTGATGGGGTCCTGGCTGTGTGCTGGCCGATGGGGTCCTGGCCGTGTGCTGACCGATGGGGACCTGGCTGCATACTGACCGATGGGGTTCTGGCTGCGTGCTGACCGATAGGGTCCTGGCTCCGGGCTGACCGATGGGGACCTGGCTCCATGCTGACCGATGGGAACCTGGTTGTGTGCTGTCCGATGGGGTCCTGGCTCTGGGCTGAAGATGGGGTCCTGGCTCAGGGCTGACCGATGGGGTCCTGGCTCCGGGCTGACCGATGGGGACCTGGCTCCATGCTGACCGATGGGAACCTGGTTGTGTGCTGACCGATGGGGACCTGGCTCTGGGCTGAAGATGGGGTCCTGGCTCAGGGCTGACCGATGGGGTCCTGGCTGTGTGCTGGCCGATGGGGTCCTGGCACAGGGCTGGCCGATTGGGTCCTGGCCATGTGCTGACCGATGGGGATCTGGCTGCGTGATGACCGATGGGGTCCTGGCTGCGTACTGACCAATGGGGTCCTGGCTGCGTGCTGACCGATAGGGTCCTGGCTCTGGGCTAACCATTGGGGACCTGGCTCAGGGCTGACCGATGGGGACCTGGCTCCATGCTGAGCAATGGGGACCTGGCTGTGTGCTGACCGATGGGGTCCTGGCTCTGGGCTGAAGATGGGGTTCTGGCTCTCGGCTGACCATTGGGTCCTGGCTCTGGGCTGACCGCTGGGGTCCTGGCTCCGTGCTGATTGATAGGGTCCTGGCTTTGGGCTGACCGATGGTTTCCTGGCTGGGTGCTGACCGATGGTTTCCTGGCTCTGGGCTGACCAATGGGGTCCTGGCTCTGGGCTGACCGCTGGGGTCCTGGCTCCGTGCTGATTGATAGGGTCCTGGCTTTGGGCTGACCGATGGTTTCCTGGCTTTGGGCTGACCGATGGTTTCCTGGCTGTGTGCTGACCGATGGTTTCCTGGCTTTGGGCTGACCGATGGGATCCTGGCTCTGGGCTGACCAATGGGGTCCTGGCTGCGTGCTGACCTATAGGGTCCTGGCTCTGGGCTGACCAATGGGGACCTGGCTCAAGGCTGACCGATGGGGACCTGGCTCCATGCTGAGCGATGGGGACCTGGCTGTGTGCTGACCGATGGGGTCCTGGCTCTGGGCTGAAGATGGGGTTCTGGCTCTGGGCTGACCGATGGGGTCCTGGCTCAGGGCTGACTGATAGGGTCCTGGCTTTGGGCTGACCAATGGTTTCCTTGCTGTGTGCTGACCGATGGGGTCCTGGCTTTGGGCTGACCGATGGAATCCTGCCTCTGGGCTGACCGATGGGGTCCCGGATCTGGGCTGACCGATGAGATCCTGGCTCCGGGCTGACCGATGGGATCCTGGCTCCGTGCTGACCAATGGGGTCCTGGCTCAGGGCTGACCGATGGGATCCTGGCTCTGGGCTGACCGATGGGATCCTGGCTCCGTGCTGACCAATGGGGCCCTGGCTCAGGGCTGACTGATAGGGTCCTGGCTTTGGGCTGACCAATAGTTTCCTGGCTGTGTGCTGACCGATGGGGTCCTGGCTTTGGGCTGACCGATGGGATCCTGGCTCTGGGATGAACGTTGGGTTGCTGGATCTGGGAAGATCGATGGGGTCCCGGCTCTGGGCTGATCGATGGGGTCCTGCTTCCGGGTTGACCGATGGCGTCCAGTCTCCAGGCTGACTGTTGGGGTCCTGGCTAAGGGCTGACCGATGGGGTCCTGGCTCTGGGATGACCGATGGGTTGCTGGATCAGGGCAGATCGATGGGGTCCTGGCTGTGTGCTGGCCGATTGTGTCCTGGCACAGGGCTGACCGATGGGATCCTGGCTCCATGCTGACCGATGGGGTCCTGGCTCAGGGCTGACGGATGGGGCCCTGGCTCTGGGCTGACCGATGGGGTCCTGGCTCTGGGCTGAAGATGGAGACCTGGCTCAGGGCTGACCGATGGGGTCCTGGCTGTGTGCTGGCCGATGGGGTCCTGGCACAGGGCTGACCGATGGGGTCTTGGCTCCGTGCTGACCGATGGGGTCCTGGCTCAGGGCTGACTGATGGGGTCCTGGCCATGTGCTGACCGATGGGGACCTGGCTGCGTGCTGACCGATGGGGTCCTGGCTGCGTACTGACCGATGGGGTCCTGGCTGCGTGCTGACCGATAGGGTCCTGGCTCTGGGCTGACCATTGGGGACCTGGCTCAGGGCTGACCGATGGGGACCTGGCTCCATGCTGAGCAATGGGGACCTGGCTGTGTGCTGACCGATGGGGTCCTGGCTCTGGGCTGAAGATGGGGTTCTGGCTCTCGGCTGACCATTGGGTCCTGGCTCTGGGCTGACCGCTGGGGTCCTGGCTCCGTGCTGATTGATAGGGTCCTGGCTTTGGGCTGACCGATGGTTTCCTGGCTGGGTGCTGACCGATGGTTTCCTGGCTCTGGGCTGACCAATGGGGTCCTGGCTCTGGGCTGACCGCTGGGGTCCTGGCTCCGTGCTGATTGATAGGGTCCTGGCTTTGGGCTGACCGATGGTTTCCTGGCTTTGGGCTGACCGATGGTTTCCTGGCTGTGTGCTGACCGATGGTTTCCTGGCTTTGGGCTGACCGATGGGATCCTGGCTCTGGGCTGACCAATGGGGTCCTGGCTGCGTGCTGACCTATAGGGTCCTGGCTCTGGGCTGACCAATGGGGACCTGGCTCAAGGCTGACCGATGGGGACCTGGCTCCATGCTGAGCGATGGGAACCTGGCTATGTGCTGACCGATGGGGTCCTGGCTCTGGGCTGAAGATGGGGTTCTGGCTCTGGGCTGACCGATGGGGTCCTGGCTCCGTGCTGACCGATGGGGTCCTGGCTCAGGGCTGACTGATGGGGTCCTGGCTCAGTGCTGACCGATGGAGTCCTGGCTGTGTGCTGGCCGATGGGGTCCTGGCACAGGGCTGACCGATGGGGTCCTGGCTCCGTGCTGACCGATGGGGTCCTGGCTCAGGGCTGACTGATGGGGTCCTGGCTCAGTGCTGACCGATGGGGTCCTGGCTGTGTGCTGGCCGATGGGGTCCTGGCCATGTGCTGACCGATGGGGATCTGGCTGCGTGATGACCGATGGGGTCCTGGCTGCGTACTGACCGATGGGGTCCTGGCTGCGTGCTGACTGATAGGGTCCTGGCTCTGGGCTGACCATTGGGGACCTGGCTCAGGGCTGACCGATGGGGACCTGGCTCCATGCTGAGCAATGGGGACCTGGCTGTGTGCTGACCGATGGGGTCCTGGCTCTGGGCTGAAGATGGGGTTATGGCTCTCGGCTGACCATTGGGTCCTGGCTCTGGGCTGACCGCTGGGGTCCTGGCTCCGTGCTGATTGATAGGGTCCTGGATTTGGGCTGACCGATGGTTTCCTGGCTGGGTGCTGACCGATGGTTTCCTGGCTCTGGGCTGACCAATGGGGTCCTGGCTCTGGGCTGACCGCTGGGGTCCTGGCTCCGTGCTGATTGATAGGGTCCTGGCTTTGGGCTGACCGATGGTTTCCTGGCTTTGGGCTGACCGATGGTTTCCTGGCTGTGTGCTGACCGATGGTTTCCTGGCTTTGGGCTGACCGATGGGATCCTGGCTCTGGGCTGACCAATGGGGTCCTGGCTGCGTGCTGACCTATAGGGTCCTGGCTCTGGGCTGACCAATGGGGACCTGGCTCAAGGCTGACCGATGGGGACCTGGCTCCATGCTGAGCGATGGGGACCTGGCTGTGTGCTGACCGATGGGGTCCTGGCTCTGGGCTGAAGATGGGGTTCTGGCTCTGGGCTGACCGATGGGGTCTTGGCTCCGTGTTGACCGATGGGGTCCTGGCTCAGGGCTGACTGATGGGGTCCTGGCTCAGTGCTGACCGATGGAGTCCTGGCTGTGTGCTGGCCGATGGGGTCCTGGCACAGGGCTGACCGATGGGGTCCTGGCTCAGGGCTGACTGATAGGGTCCTGGCTTTGGGCTGACCGATGGTTTCTTGGCTGTGTGCTGACCGATGTGGTCCTGGCTTTGGGCTGACCGATGGAATCCTGCCTCTGGGCTGACCGATGGGGTCCCGGCTCTGGACTGACCGATGAGATCCTGGCTCCGGGCTGACCGATGGGATCCTGGCTCCGTGCTGACCAATGGGGTCCTGGCTCAGGGCTGACCGATGGGATCCTGGCTCTGGGCTGACCGATGGGATCCTGGCTCCGTGCTGAACAATGGGGCCCTGGCTCAGGGCTGACTGATAAGGTCCTGGCTTTGGGCTGACCAATAGTTTCCTGGCTGTGTGCTGACCGATGGGGTCCTGGCTTTGGGCTGACCGATGGGATCCTGGCTCTGGGCTGACCGATGGGGTCCTGGCTCTGGGTTGTACGATGGGTTGCTGGATCTGGGAAGATCGATGGGGTCCCGGCTCTGGGCTGATCGATGGGGTCCTGCTTCCGGGTTGACCGATGGCGTCCAGTCTCCAGGCTGACTGTTGGGGTCCTGGCTAAGGGCTGACCGATGGGGTCCTGGCTCTGGGATGACCGATGGGTTGCTGGATCTGGGCAGATCGATGGGGTCCTGGCTGTGTGCTGGCCGATTGTGTCCTGGCACAGGGCTGACCGATGGGATCCTGGCTCCATGCTGACCGATGGGGTCCTGGCTCAGGGCTGACGGATGGGGCCCTGGCTCTGGGATGACCGATGTGGTCCTGGCTCTGGGCTGAAGATGGAGTTCTGGCTCTGGGCTGACCGATGGGGTCCTGGCTCTGGTCTGGCCAATGGGGACCTGGCTCAGGGCTGCCCAATGGGGTCCTGGCTCTGGGCTGAAGATGGGGTCTGGCTCTGGGTTGACCGATGGGGTCCCGGCTCTGGGCTGACCGATGAGATCCTGGCTCCGGGCTGACCGATGGGATCCTGGCTCCGTGCTGACCAATGGGGTCCTGGCTCAGGGCTGACCGATGGGATCCTGGCTCTGGGCTGACCGATGGGATCCTGGCTCCGTGCTGACCAATGGGGCCCTGGCTCAGGGCTGACTGATAGGGTCCTGGCTTTGGGCTGACCAATAGTTTCCTGGCTGTGTGCTGACCGATGGGGTCCTGGCTTTGGGCTGACCGATGGGAACTTGGCTCTGGGCTGACCGATGGGGTCCTGGCTCTGGGATGAACGATGGGTTGCTGGATCTGGGAAGATCGATGGGGTCCCGGCTCTGGGCTGATCGATGGGGTCCTGCTTCCGGGTTGACCGATGGCGTCCAGTCTCCAGGCTGATTGTTGGGGTCCTGGCTAAGGGCTGACCGATGGGGTCCTGGCTCTGGGATGACTGATGGGTTGCTGGATCTGGGCAGATCGATGGGGTCCTGGCTCTGTGCTGACCGATGGGGTCCTGGCTGTGTGCTGGCCGATTGTGTCCTGGCACAGGGCTGACCGATGGGATCCTGGCTCCATGCTGACCGATGGGGTCCTGGCTCAGGGCTGACGGATGGGGCCCTGGATCTGGGCTGACCGATGGGGTCCTGGCTGCGTACCGACCGATGGGGTCCTGGCTGTGTGCTGACCGATAGGGTCCTGGCTCTGGTCTGGCCAATGGGGACCTGGCTCAGGGCTGACCGATGGGGCCTGGCTCAATGCTGAGCGATGGGGACCTGGCTGTGTGCTGACCGATGGGGTCCTGACTCTGGGCTGAAGATGGGGTTCTGGCTCTGGGCTGACCGATGTGGTCCTGGATCTGGGCTGACCAATGGGGTCCCGGCTCTGGGCTGACCGCTGGGGTCCGGGCTCTGTGCTGACTGATAGGGTCCTGGCTTTGGGCTGACCGATGGTTTCCTGGCTGTGTGCTGACCGATGGGGTCCTGGCTTTGGGCTGACTGATGGGATCCTGACTCTGGGCTGACCGATGGGGTCCTGGCTCTGGGCTGACCAACGGGGTCCTAGCTCTGGGTTGACCGATGGGGTCCAGGCACTGGGATGACCGATGGGTTGCTGGATCTGGGCAGATCGATGGGGTCCCGGCTCTAGGTTGATCGATGGGGTCCTGCTTCCGGGTTGACCGATGGCGTCCTGTCTCCAAGCTGACTGTTGGGGTCCTGGCTGTGTGCTGACCGATGGGGTCCTGGCTCTGGGCTGACCGATGGGGACCTGGCTCCATGCTGACCCATGGGGACCTGGCTCCATGCTGACCAATGGGGTACTAGCTGTGTGCTGACCGCTGGGTTCCTGTCTCTGGGCTGACCGATGGGGTCCTTGCTCTGGGCTGAAGATGGGGTCCTGCCTCCGTGCTGACCAATGGGGACCTGGCTCCGTGCTGAACAATGGGGCCTTGGCGTTGTGATGGCTGATGGGATTCCGGCTCTGGGCTGACCGATGGGGTCCTGGCTCAGGGCTGAAGATGGGGTCCTGGCTCAGGGCTGACCGATGGGGTCCTGGCTGTGTGCTGGCCGATGGGGTCCTGGCACAGGGCTGACCGATGGGGTCCTGGCTCCGTGCTGACCGATGGGGTCCTGGCTCCGTGCTGACCGATGGGGTCCTGGCTTAGGGCTGACCAATGAGGCCCTGGCTCCGGGCTGACCCATGGGGTCCTGGCTCCGTGCTGACTGATGGGGTCCTGGCTCAGTGCTGACCGATGGAGTCCTGGCTGTGTGCTGGCCGATGGGGTCCTGGCCATGTGCTGACCGATGGGGACCTGGCTGCGTGCTGACCGATACGGTCCTGGCTCTGGGCTGAAGATGGGGTTCTGGCTCTGGGCTGACCAATGGGGTCCTGGCTCTGGGCTAACCGATGGGGTCCTGGCTTTGGGCTGACCGCTGGGGTCCTGGCTCTGTGCTGATTGATAGGGTCCTGGCTTTGGGCTGACCAATGGTTTCCTGGCTGTGTGCTGACCGATGGTTTCCTGGCTGTGTGCTGACCGATGGGGTCCTGGCTTTGGGCTGACCGATGGGATCCTGGCTCTGGGCTGACCAACGGGGTCCCAGCTCTGGGCTGACTGATGGGGTCCTGGCTCTGGGCTGACCGATGGGGTCCTAGATCTGGGCTGACCGATGGGGTCCTGGCTCTGGGATGACCGATGGGTTGCTGGATCTGTGCTGTCCGATGGGGCCCTGGCTTTGGGCTGACCGATGGGATCCTGGCTCTGGGCTGACCGCTGGGGTCCTGGCTCTAGGCTGACCAACGGGGTCCTAGCTCTGCGTTGACCGATGGGGTCCTAGCTGTGTGCTGACCGCCAGGGTCCTGGCTCTGGGCTAACCAATGGGGTCCTGGCTGTGTGCTGGCGGATGGGGACCTGGCTGTGTGCTGACCGCTGGTGTCCTGGCTCAGGGCTGACCAATGGGGACCTGGCTCAGGGCTGATCGATGGGGACCTGGCTCCATGCTGACCGATGGGGACCTGGTTGTGTGCTGACCGATGGGGTCCTGGCTCTGGGCTGAAGATGGGGTCCTGGCTCAGGGCTGACCGATGGGGTCCTGGCTGTGTGCTGGCCGATGGGGTCCTGGCACAGGGCTGACCGATGGGGTCCTGGCTCCGTGCTGACCGATGGGGTCCTGGCTTAGGGCTGACCAATGAGGCCCTGGCTCCGGGCTGACCCATGGGGTCCTGGCTCCGTGCTGACTGATGGGGTCCTGGCTCAGTGCTGACCGATGGAGTCCTGGCTGTGTGCTGGCCGATGGGGTCCTGGCCATGTGCTGACCGATGGGGACCTGGCTGCGTGCTGACCGATGGGGTCCTGGCTGCGTGCTGTCCGATACGGTCCTGGCTCTGGGCTGAAGATGGGGCTCTGGCTCTGGGCTGACCAATGGGGTCCTGGCTCTGGGCTAACCGATGGGGTCCTGGCTTTGGGCTGACCGCTGGGGTCCTGGCTCTGTGCTGATTGATAGGGTCCTGGCTTTGGGCTGACCGATGGTTTCCTGGCTGTGTGCTGACCGATGGTTTCCTGGCTGTGTGCTGACCGATGGGGTCCTGGCTTTGGGCTGACCGATGGGATCCTGGCTCTGGGCTGACCAACGGGGTCCCAGCTCTGGGCTGACTGATGGGGTCCTGGCTCTGGGCTGACCGATGGGTTGCTGGATCTGGGCTGACCGATGGGGTCCTGGCTCTGGGATGACCGATGGGTTGCTGGATCTGTGCTGTCTGATGGGGCCCTGGCTTTGGGCTGACCGATGGGATCCTGGCTCTGGGCTGACTGCTGGGGTCCTGGCTCTAGGCTGACCAACGGGGTCCTAGCTCTGCGTTGACCGATGGGGTCCAGGCGCTGGGATGACCGATGGGTTGCTGGATCTGGGCAGATCGATGGGGTCCTGCTTCCGGGTTAACCGATGGCGTCCTGTCTCCAGGCTGACTGTTGGGGTCCTGGCTCAGGGCTGACCGATGGGGACCTGGCTGTGTGCTGACCGCTGGGGTCCTGGCTGTGTGCTGACCGATGGGGTCCTGGCTCTGGGCTGACCAATGGGGACCTGGCTCAGGGCTGATCAATGGGGCTCTGGCTCCGGGTTGACCGATGGGGACCTGGCACCGTGCTGACTGATGGGGTCCTGGCTCAGGGCTGACTGATGGGGTCCTAGCTCAGGGCTGACTGATGGGGTCCTGGCTGTGTGCTGGCCGATGGGGCCCTGGCCGTGTGCTGACCGATGGGGACCTGGCTGCATGCTGACCGATGGGGTCCTGGCTGCGTGCTGACCGATAGGGTCCTGGCTCCGGGCTGACCGATGGGGACCTGGCTCCATGCTGACCGATGGGGACCTGGTTGTGTGCTGACCGATGGGGTCCTGGCTCAGGGCTGAAGATGGGGTCCTGGCTCAGGGCTGACCGATGGGGTCCTGGCTGTGTGCTGGCCGATGGGGTCCTGGCACAGGGCTGACCGATGGGGTCCTGGCTCCGTGCTGACCGATGGGGTCCTGGCTTAGGGCTGACCAATGAGGCCCTGTCTCCGGGCTGACCCATGGGGTCCTGGCTCAGGGCTGACTGATGGGGTCCTGGCTCAGTGCTGACCGATGGAGTCCTGGCTGTGTGCTGGCCGATGGGGTCCTGGCCATGTGTTGACCGATGGGGTCCTGGCTGCGTGCTGACCGACGGGGTCCTGGCTGCGTACTGACCGATGGGGTCCTGGCTGCGTGCTGACCGATACGGGCCTGGCTCTGGGCTGACCATTGGGGACCTGGCTCAGGGCTGACCGATGGGGACCTGGCTCCATGCTGAGCAATGGGGACCTGGCTGTATGCTGACCGATGGGGTCCTGGCTCTGGGCTGAAGATGGGGTCCTGGCTCTGGGCTGACCAATGGGGTCCTGGCTCTGTGCTGATTGATAGAGTCCTGGCTTTGGGCTGACCGATGGTTTCCTGGCTGTGTGCTGACCGATGGTTTCCTGGCTGTGTGCTGACCGATGGGGTCCTGGCTTTGGGCTGACCGATGGGATCCTGGCTCTGGGCTGACCAACGGGGTCCTAGCTCTGGGTTGACTGATGGGGTCCTGGCTCTGGGATGACCGATGGGTTGCTGGATCTGGGCAGATCGATGGGGTCCCGGCTCTGGGCTGATCGATGGGGTCCTGCTTGTCTCCAGGCTGACCGATGGGGTCCTGGCTCAGGGCTGACCGATGGGGTCCTGGCTGTGTGCTGACCGATGGGCTCCTGGCTCCAGGATGACAGATGGGGTCCTGGCTGTGTGCTGACTGATGGGCCCTGGCTCCCTGCTGACCGATGGGGTCCTTGCTCCAGGATGACAGATGGGGTCCTGGCTCTAGGATGACCGATGGGTTCCTGGATCTGGGTGGATCGATGGGGCCCCAGTTCACCTTCAGATGCAGCCACCTGAGATGGAGCAGGGATGGAGATCCACAGGAGGACAACAGGGACGAGGCCCCAGAGCAACTAAAAGACAACAAATGTTACTGAACTGGAAAGGCAATGATGGAGCCTTCTGGATGCACCAGAACACGCTATGTGAGCCATGAACAGCCAAGCCCTGTGTTCAGGAGCCGAAAGAAGCTAACCCTGCTGCCCTCATCTTGGAAGTAAGTGTTCCGTATCTCAACAATACACTTCGAGCTAAACAACACAATCATTTAAATAAGAACACAGTATAGAGTTTGCTTGTTCCCGATATCAGAAGCAAGTTAATTCCGCATCACAAACCCCACATTAAGATAACAAAGTGTGGAGCTGGATAAACACAGCAGGCCAAGCAGCTTCACAAACCCCAGGTTTTAAGGGCCACCCAGGTTTGCAGCTACAAGGTCTTGAATGAGTGTGTTTGGTGCGAAATTGTATTGCAGAGAGAGATAGTTACAGCTGTGCCATCAACCCAGGGTCTGAGCTGAAAATTGTCTTATACACCAGCCAATCATTACAGTCTATTTATCTCAGTCCTGCTGTGCTGCAGTGAAGAGATAAAAATTAAAATACATGCTTCATGAAATGAGAGGGATGTTGGCAATGTCACCAAACTCAGACTCATTCTCATTAAAAAGCAGTTTAATGTCAGTGTTTTAAATCTCTAGTCACCTATATCCTCATCTCTAATGTCAAATTGACAGGCGAAGAGCACACCACTACGTGATAACGATCAACCGTCAGCAGCAATATTCACAGAAGTGTTCACTCATTTGTAGATAGTGATTATTTAGATAATGATGAAGAAGAAGCTGTATATTTATCATGGATTTTAGGCATGGAATTTGCATGAAACAAAGAGATAACATATACTTTGTAATTATATAAAAATGAAAGAATCGCATATATCACATCCTGATCATTATCTACGATTGGCTTAAGAGATTTTTTTAATTATCCAGAACTCCTGGGCACATGTGAACACAATGCTGTTGTAAATTTATAGAGCTGCTTCAGCCAAACAAGGCACTGACCGAAACACAAAATCAATCAATTTATATCTTAAAGATTCAACCAATGAGATTCCATTACAATTACCTCCGGTAGCTGTACTACCAAGAATCAGATTTCAACACTGTAACACAAAAAACTTCTAGAAATATCTTTGGAGGGTTATTTCTGATTGGTCATTTTGACAACATAATTGAACATATTCAGTGAAAAATCTTTCTGTTGCATACACCAAGTTATGTTTCCCCTTTTCAAAGAGCATTTCCTGGAAATAAAATTTCAAATTGAATAGAAACATAAAAACAGCAGCCACAGATTTGTTACAGCACAGGATAAGGCCATTCAGCCCACTGTGGCTGCACCAGATCTCAAAATGAGCAATTCACCTCATGCCACTCACTTAACCCTTTCTCCATAAGCTAGAACAGAGAGACACAGAATCAGTATACTGCTAAAGGAAGCCAGCTATCCAAACATGCCTCTTCATATTTGAATGTAGTATCGATTTCCTGCCTTTTCCCCATTAATCTATACATTGTTCTTCCTTAAATAATCATCCTACACCCTCCAAAATGCCACAGTTGTACCTGTCCCCAAAGCAATGCATTTGATATTCAAACTGTTTGTAGTGTAAAAATTTTTTCTGCACTTTCCATTTGCTTCTTTTGCAAAATGCTTTAAGACTGTGCCCTTTGATCTTGATCCCTTTACAACAGATAGCCACTTCTCCCTAATCATCCTGTTGGACTATAACTTGGTGTTGTGTAACTTTTGACCTCTTCCGCACTCTCTCCAGTGCATTCACATCTGTCCTGGGTATGGCACCCAGAACCGAGCTGAGGTCCAACCCATGTCTTATCAAAGTTCGACCTACTCTCCCTGCTCATCTACTCTGTATCCCTGTGATGAAGCCTAGAATGTCGATTAGTTATTAACAACTCTCTGGCATTGCTCTTCTTCAAAAAATACTGTTCAAAATACTGAGAACTGCAGAAGCTGAAGCTCTGAAACAGAAATAGAACTTGCTGGAGAAACTCAGTCAGTCCAGCAGCATCGGTAATAATAATAATTCCCTCTTGAATAGCTTGTTTGAACCTTGCTCCAACATGCTGTCAGCAAGCACATTTCAGGTCTTAACCATTCACTCTATTGCACATTTTCCTCAAGTCTCCATTGCTCTTTTGCCATTTACTTTGCATCTATCCCTCTTGTTCTTAATCATTCCACTAACAGGAATAATTTTTTCCTTTCCTTCCTCCTTACCTCCCACCACTTCAGTTGGAATTTCACCATCAAGTTCCTCTCAAACCTTTCTTCACCAAGGCAAGCAGTCTGAAGATTTCCAACCTATTACATAACTGAAGTTCCACTCTCTTGAACCATTCTCTTGAATCTTTTCTGTATTTTCTAATGCCTTTACAACCTTCCTAAAGCATAGCACCTCGAACCACATGTACTGCTTCAATGAGACTGAATTCTGTTTTATATAAGTTTACCATAAGGCTTGGACCAATGACCTTTGTAGTCTATGCCTCTATTAATATGGTCAAAGATTCAATTTGCTTTATTAACCACTCTCTTAACAATGCTGTGGCATTCAACGACTCACACACTTACAAAACTAACTCTCTCTACGTCTTCATCCTCTTTAGAGTTGAATCCTTTGTTAAATCTGTTCATGTTCCTTCAAAAAAATCAATCACTTCTCTCCATTGAATTTCATCTGTCACTTTTTCATCCATTCCACCAAACTGTCTATGCTCTTTCAAATGCTGAGCTATCTTTCTCAATGTCCATAATAACTGCAAATTCTGTATCATTCTCAAAATTTGAATTGTGCATTGAATGCAAGGGCCTGGGTGAGTAATATGTATATAAGGAAGAGTAAGGATCTTAACAATGCGCCCTGGAGAACTCCATTGCAAACCTTCTTATGATCATATTAAACAATCAGTTCTATTTACTGTCACTCTGTCCATATCATATCCATGTTGCAACCACCTCGTTTCCTCCATGCATTGTAGGTTTTCCCATAAGTCTGTTGTGCAACAGATCAAATGTTTCTTTGGAAGTTTATGCACTGTACCTCATTTAGGGCAGTATGTTGGCTCCATGCTTAGCACTGCTACCTTACAGTGCTATGGACCTGGGCTCAATTCCAGCCTTGAGTGACTGTCTATGCAGAGTTTGCATGTTCTGCCCATATCTGCATGAGTTTCCTTCCATCGTCCAAAGATATACAGGTTGAGTGCATTGGCCATGCTAAATTGCCATTAATACCCAGGGATATGCAGGCTAGATGGGTTGGCCATGGGGAATACGCAGTAGGGGTGTAGGTCTGGGTGGGATGCTCTTCAAGGGTTGAATGGGCTTGAAGGGCTGAATGGCCAGCTTTCAATCTGTAGAGATTCTATAACAGCATTACCCACATAAACCCTCTCTGTTATCTCATCAAAAAGGTAGTTAGTTAAGCATGACCTATTCTTTAAATAGCCCATATCTGACCAAGTGACCAGTAATTTTGTCCCAGACAATTGTTTGTAGAAGATTTTCTATCAACAAAATTAAACCGACTGATCCAACATAGCTGGGTGTATCATCATAACATTTTCTGATTGCCAGTGTAACTTTTGCAACTCTCCAGTTCCCTGGGACCACCTCTGAATTGAAAGAAGGCCATCACTGAGGAAACTTATACGCAGTGCATCCATTATTTCCACCTTCTCTTCTCTCAGTATCCTTTGATCCATATCATTGGTCATGGTTTCTTTTCAACTTTTAAGTACAGGTAGCCTAACCAAATTTGCTCCCTATCAAATTTAAATCCTCAATGTGCCTCATTTACCTTATATTTCGTTATAAACTGGATTCATAAAGGCAGGTGCAAAATATTCATCAAATAGCTCAACAATGTCCTTTGCTTCCATCTATAAATACTCCTTTTAGCCTTGAATCAACCTTAGTCTGCTTTTTATCATTGTTTCTTCTTATGCTAGCTGTCAGTCTCTTTACATACTCATTATGCCTTGCTTCATTACTTTTTAGTTTCACAGTACCTTCTACATTCAGATAACAAGGCGCAGAGGTGGACAAACACAGCAGGCCAGGCAGCATCAGAGGAGCAAGAAAGCTGACGTTTCGGGTCTGGGCCCTTCTACAGAAATGGGGGAGGGGAAAGGGGGTTCTGAAATAACTAGAAAGAGGGAGAGGTGATGGTAGAAGGTGGATAGAGGAGCAGAAAGGTGGGGAGAAGACAGACAGGCCAAGGAGGCAGGGATGAAGCCCATGCAGGTGAGTGTAGGTAGAGAGTTGGGACTGGGGTTGGTCAGTGAGGTGGGAGGGGTGGGAAGGTGGGAGAAAAGATGGACAGGTCAAGGATGCTGTGACAAGCTAGGCTGCTCTTGGGATGAGATCAGGGTGGGGAGACTTTGAAGCTGGTGAAGTCCACATCGAGACCATTGGGCTGCAGGGTTCACAAGCGGAATATGAGGCGTTGTACCTCGAGCCTTTAGGTAACATCATTGTGGCACTGGAGGAGGCCAATGATGGACAAGTCATCTAAGGAGTGGGAGGGGGAGTTGAAGTGGCTCGCGACTGTGAGGTGTTGTCATTTCCACGCCTCCACTTGGTTTCCCAGATGTAGTGGAGGCAACACCGGGAACAGCGGATACAGTGTACCACATTAGCAGATGTGCAAGTGAATATCTGCTTGATGTGGAAGGTCTTCTTGGGGCCTGGGATGGGGGTGAGTGGGTAGGTGTAAGGGCAGGTGTAGCACTTCCTGCGGTTGCAGGGAAAAGTGTCGGGTGTGGTGGGGCTAGTGGGGTGTGTAGAGCAGACATGGGAGTTATAGAGAGAGTAGCCCCTCCAGAAGACAGATAAGGGTGGGGAGGGAAATATATTCTTGGTAGTGGGGTCAGATTGCAGGTGGTGGAAATGGCGGAGAATGATGTGTTGAATCTGGAGGTTGATGGGGTGGTACGTGATGACAAGGGGAATTCTGGCTTTGTTGTTATTGCGTGGAGAGATGTGAAGGCTGAGGTGCAGGGAAACATGAGAAATGCGGTCGATGGCATTTTTGATAGCATGGGCCGGAAATTGATGTCCAGGAGTGGAATGCCTTATCTTGGGAGCAGATGTAGCAGAGACAAAGGAATTGGGAGTAGGGGATGGCATTCTTGCAGGAAGTTGGGTGAGAGGAAGTGTACTCTAGGTATCTGTGGGAGTCGGTGGGCTTGAAATGGGTATCGGTTTCTGGGTGGTTGCCCAAGATGGAGATTGAGAGGCCCAGGAAGGTGAGGGAGGTGTTAGAGATAATCCAGGTGAACTTAAAGTTGGGGTGGAAGGTGTTGGTGAAGTGGATGATCCGTTCAAGCTCCTCATGGGAGCACGAGGCGGCGCCGATACAAGTCATCAATGTAACGGAGGAAGAGGCGGGGTTTAGGGCCCATGTAGCTGTGGAAGTGGGGCTGTTCCACATAACCTCCTCAAAGAGGCAGGTGTAGCTTGGGCCCATGCAGGTATCCATCGCCACCCACTTTGTCTGTAGGAAGTGGGAGGAATTGAAAGTGAATTTGTTGAGGATAAAGTGGAGTTCGGCGATGAGGGTGTCGGTGGAGGGGGGCTGGTCGGGTCTGCGGGACAGGAAGAAGCAGAGATCCTTTAGGCCATCTGCATGGGGAATGCAGATGTATAAGGACTGGACGTCCATGGTAAAGAAGAGGTGTTGCGGACCAGGGAATCAGACTCCCCTCCTGCCCCACCACCCCTAGAACTTTCCCCTGCCCCGACACTACCCCTCTCACCCCCATCCCGGGCCCCAAGAAAACCTTCCACATTAAACAGATGTTCACCTGCTCATCACCTGCAGTACAATGTGGTATATTGTATCTGCTGTTCCCGATATGGCCTCCTCTACATCAGGGAAACCAAGCGGAGGCTTGGAGACCGCTTTGTGGAGCACCTACACTCAGTTCACGACAAACATCTGCACGTCCCAGTCGCGAACCACTTCAACTCCCTCTCCCACTCCTTAGACGACATGTCCATCCTGGGCATCCTCCAGTGCTACCATGATGCCACCCGCAGGTTGCAGGAACTGCAACTCATATTCCGCTTGGGAACCCTGCAGCCCAATGGTATCAATGTGGACTTCACCAGCTTCAAAATCTCCCCCCAACCCGGCCTCATCCCAAGACTGGCCCATCTCGTCCCTGCCTCTTTGACTTGTCCATCTTTTTTCTCACCTTTCCGCTCCACCCACCTCATTGACCAAACCCAACTCCTACTTCCTACCTACTAGCCTCATTCCCACCTCCTTGACCTGTCCATCTTTTCTCCACCCCACTGCTCCTCTATTCACCTTCCACCATCGCCTCCCACTCTCTCTAATTATTTCAGAGTCCCCTCCTCTCCCCCATTTCTGAAGATGAGTTCAGACCCAAAACGTCAGCCTTCTTGTTCCTCTGATGCTGCCTGGCCTGCTGTGTCCATCCAGCTCTACGCCTTGTTATCTCCAGCATCAGTAGTTCCTACTACGTTCTATATTCACCTTAGTTCTCAGTTGTATTATTCATCTAACAACTACCAAAACCACAGTTTTCCTTCTTTATCTTATTTTCTGTCTGTTTTGTCATCCAGGACTTTGTAGAATTATTTACGATACATTTTGCTTTTGAGAGAATATACCGTGAATATACTAAACTATCTCTATCAAACTATCAATGCTGTGATATGCAGTGCCCAGGCACCGCTTATTGCAATGCTCCCGCGAGAATATTCAGCACACAGCGACAACACCCAGCTCATGGCTTAGAGATGGCTGCAAATCAGGACTACTGAATAATCTCTCAGCACTCATTTATTTTCACGCTCACAGCATCCCAATCTTGCCTTGCCTTATGTTTTCTTTGCATTTTGTCCCCTCAGTGTGACAATACTATTGCTTTAAGAGGTGTGTTTTCTCATTTTTTAATGAGGGAAGGTTGAGACTGAGGTATCAAACAGTCATTCAAAGCCAATAAAGTAAACACCTTATGATCCCTTGTTTTTATTTTAAGTTGAAATAATAGAAGTAGCCTGAATGGGTGGGGTCAAGGTCCTCAAGAACCAGGACTTTTAGTTTTAACTTTCAGCAGTTGCTGGGATCTTGAAGCTGGATGTGGAAGTTTTTATTTTTCTCTCTGTTCCAGCTAAAAGCTGGAGTTCTCTTCCTGCAGCGAGAATCGCATGTGAGGCAATCTATTTTACTGAACTTAACTTTGCCAAGGAAATGTTTATGGGGTGTTACGATATTGGAACAGATAATTAGTAACAATCAATACATTTTATTTTGCTAATCATTTTGATAGAGTTGCACTTAGGCCAATTCTTTCCATTTATTTTTATTTTATGCGTTTTAACTGCAGTGTAAAAATAAAGTGAGTTTTATTTAAATTCAAAACAGTATGATAACTCTATGTGCATTTGAAAATCAATGTCTTACATTTAACATTAAAATAGGAAAAAGATAAAATCTAGGCTATCTTCTTAATAAATTATAATACTGCGAGAGGAAGGGATAGGGTGTACACAGTATTACAGGAGGGTGGGACAGGGTGTACACAGTTTTGCAGGAGGGTGGGACAGGGTGTAACAAGTATTGCAGGAGGGTGGGACAGGGTGTACTCATTTTTACAGGAGGGTGGGACAGGATGTACACAATGTTGCAGGAGGGTGGGACAGGGTGTACACGGTGTTGCAGGAGGGTGGGACAGGTTGTACACAGTGTTGCAGGATGCTGGGACAGGGTGTTCACAATATTGCAGGAGGGTGGGACAGTGTGTACACGGTGTTGCAGGAGGGTGGGACAGGGTGTACACAGGATTGCAGGATGTTGGGACAGGGTGTACACGGTGTTGCAGGAGAGTGGGACAGGTTGTACCCAGTATTGAAGGAAGGTTGGGACAGGATGTACAAAGTATTGCAGGAGGGTGGGAGAGGGTGTACACAGTATTGCAGGAGGTTGGGACAGGGTGTACACGGTGTTGCAGGAGAGTGGGACAGGTTGTACCCAGTATTGCAGGAGGGTGGGACAGGATGTACACGGTATTGCAGCAGGGTGGGACAGGGTGTACACAGCGTTGCAGGAGGGTGGGACAGGGTGTACACAGTATTTCAGGAGGGTGGGACAGGTTGTACACTGTTTTGCAGGAGGGTGGGACAGGGTGTACACGGTGTCGCAGGAGGTTGGAGCAGATTGTACACAGTATTGCAGGAAGGTGGGACAGGGCGTACACAGTGTGGCAGGAGGGTCGGTCAGGGCTTACACAGTATTGCAGGAGGGTGAGGCAGGGGGTACACAGTATTTCAGGAGGGTGGGACAGGGGCTACACAGTGTTGCAGGAGGGTAGGACAGGGTGTGCACAGTATAACAGGAGGGTGGGACAGGGTGTAAACATTATTACAGGAGGGTGGGACAGGGTGTACACAGTATTGCAGGAGGGTGGGACAGGGTGTACACAGTTTTGCAGGAGGGTGGGACAGGGTGTACACAGTATTGCAGGAGAGTAGGGCAGGGTGTACACAGTATTGCAGGAGGGTGGGACAGGGTGTACTCATTTGCACAGGAGGGTGGGACAGGGTGTAAACAGTGTTGTAGGAGGGTGGGACAGGGTGTACACAGTGTTGCAGGTCGATGGGACAGGGTGTTCATAATATTGCAGGAGGGTGGGACAGGGTGTACACATTGTTGCAGGAGGGTGGAACAGGGTGTACACAGTGTTGCAGGTCGATGGGACAGGGTGTTCACAATATTGCAGGAGGGTGGGACAGTGTGTACACGGTGTTGCAGGAGGGTGGGAGAGGGTGTACACAGTGTTGCAGGAGGGTGGGACAGGGTGTACACAGTGTTGCAGGTCGATGGGACAGGGTGTTCACAATATTGCAGGAGGGTGGGACAGGGTGTACACGGTGTTGCAGGAGGTTGGGGCAGATTGTACACAGTATTGCAGGAGGTTGGGACAGGGTGTACACGGTGTTGCAGGAGAGTGGGACAGGGTGTAAACAGTATTGCAGGAGGGTGGGACAGGGTGTACTCATTTTTACAGGAGGGTGGGACAGGGTGTACACAGTATTGCAGGAGGGTGGGACAGGGTGTACATGGTGTTGCAGGAGGGTGGGACAGGTTGTACACAATGTTGCAGGTTGATGGGACAGGGTGTTCACAATATTGCAGGAGGGTGGGACAGTGTGTACACAGTGTTGCAGGAGGGTGGGACAGGGTGTACACTGGATTGCAGGATGTTGCGACAGGGTGTACACGGTGTTGCAGGAGAGTAGGAATGGTTGTACCCAGTATTGCAGGAGGGTGGGACAGGATGTACACGGTATTGCAGCAGGGTGGGAGAGGGTGTACACAGTGTTGCAGGAGGGTGGGACAGGGCGTACACAGTATTTCAGGAGGGTGGGACAGGTTGTACACTGTTTTGCAGGAGGGTGGGACAGGGTGTACACGGTGTCGCAGGAGGTTGGAGCAGATTGTACACAGTATTGCAGGAGGGTGGGACAGGGCGTACACAGTGTGGCAGGAGGGTCGGACAGGGCTTACACAGTATTGCAGGAGGGTGGGGCAGGGTGTACACAGTATTTCAGGAGGGTGGGACAGGGGCTACACAGCGTTGCAGGAGTGTAGGACAGAGTGTACACAGTATAACAGGAGGGTGGGACAGGGTGTAAACATTATTACAGGAGGGTGGGACAGGGTGTACACAGTATTGCAGGAGGGTGGGACAGGGTGTACACAGTTTTGCAGGAGGGTGGGACAGGGTGTACACAGTATTGCAGGAGGGTGGGACAGGGTGTACTCATTTGCACAGGAGGGTGGGACAGGGTGTAAACAGTGTTGTAGGAGGGTGGGACAGGGTGTACACAGTGTTGCAGGTCGATGGGACAGGGTGTTCACAATATTGCAGGAGGGTGGGACAGTGTGTACACGGTGTTGCAGGAGGGTGGGACAGGGTGTACACATTGTTGCAGGAGGGTGGAACAGGGTGTACACAGTGTTGCAGGTCGATGGGACAGGGTGTTCACAATATTGCAGGAGGGTGGGACAGTGTGTACACGGTGTTGCAGGAGGGTGGGAGAGGGTGTACACAGTGTTGCAGGAGGGTGGGTCAGGGTGTACACAGTTTTGCAGGAGGGTGGGACAGGGTGTACACAGTATTGCAGGAGAGCAGGGCAGGGTGTACACAGTATTGCAGGAGGGTTGGACAGGGTGTACTCATTTGCACAGGAGGGTGGGACAGGGTGTAAACAGTGTTGTAGGAGGGTGGGACAGGGTGTACACAGTGTTGCAGGTCGATGGGACAGGGTGTTCACAATATTGCAGGAGGGTGGGACAGTGTGTACACGGTGTTGCAGGAGGGTGGGACAGGGTGTACACATTGTTGCAGGAGGGTGGAACAGGGTGTACACAGTGTTGCAGGTCGATGGGACAGGGTGTTCACAATATTGCAGGAGGATGGGACAGTGTGTACACGGTGTTGCAGGAGGGTGGGAGAGGGTGTACACAGTGTTGCAGGAGGGTGGGACAGGGTGTACACAGTGTTGCAGGTCGATGGGACAGGGTGTTCACAATATTGCAGGAGGGTGGGACAGGGTGTACACGGTGTTGCAGGAGGTTGGGGCAGATTGTACACAGTATTGCAGGAGGTTGGGACAGGGTGTACACGGTGTTGCAGGAGAGTGGGACAGGGTGTAAACAGTATTGCAGGAGGGTGGGACAGGGTGTACTCATTTTTACAGGAGGGTGGGACAGGGTGTACACAGTATTGCAGGAGGGTGGGACAGGGTGTACATGGTGTTGCAGGAGGGTGGGACAGGTTGTACACAATGTTGCAGGTTGATGGGACAGGGTGTTCACAATATTGCAGGAGGGTGGGACAGTGTGTACACAGTGTTGCAGGAGTGTGGGACAGGGTGTACACTGGATTGCAGGATGTTGCGACAGGGTGTACACGGTGTTGTAGGAGAGTAGGAATGGTTGTACCCAGTATTGCAGGAGGGTGGGACAGGATGTCCACGGTATTGCAGCAGGGTGGGAGAGGGTGTACACAGTGTTGCAGGAGGGTGGGACAGGGTGTACACAGAATTTCAGGAGGGTGGGACAGGTTGTACACTGTTTTGCAGGAGGGTGGGACAGGGTGTACACGGTGTCACAGGAGGGTGAGACAGTGTGTGCGCAATATTGCAGGCGGGTGGGACAGGGCGTACACAGTGTGGCAGGATGTTCGGACAGGGCATACACAGTATTGCAGGAGGGTGGGACAGGGTGTGCACAGTATTTCAGGAGGGTGGGACAGGGGCTACACAGTGGTGCAGGAGAGTAGGACAGGGTGTACACAGTATTACAGGAGGGTTGGACAGGGTGTACACAGTATTGCAGTAGGGTGGGACAGGGTTTACACAGTATAGCAGGAGGGTGGGACTGGGTGTACACGGTGTTGCAGATCGATGGGACAGGGTGTTCTCAATATTGCAGGAGGGTGGGACAGTGTGTACACGGTGTTGCTAGAGGTTGGAGCAGAGTGTACGCAGGGTTGCAGGAGGTTGGGACACGGTGTAAACAGTCTTGCCGAGGGTGGGCCATAGTGTACACAGTATTGCAGGAGGGTGGGACTGGGTGTACACAGTTTTGCAGGAGGGTGGGACAGGGTGTAACAAGTATTGCAGGAGGGTGGGACAGGGTGTACTCATTTTTACAGGAGGGTGGGACAGGGTGTACACAATGTTGCAGGAGGGTGGGACAGGGTGTACACGGTGCTGCAGGAGGGTGGGACAGGTTGTACACAGTGTTGCAGGTTGATGGGACAGGGTGTTCACAATATTGCAGGAGGGTGGGACAGTGTGAACACGGTGTTGCAGGAGGGTGGGACAGGGTGTACACAGGATTGCAGGATGTTGGGACAGGGTGTACACGGTGTTGCAGGAGAGTGGGACAGGTTGTACCCAGTATTGAAGGAAGGTTGGGACAGGATGTACACAGTATTGCAGCAGGGTGGGAGAGGATGTACACAGTATTGCAGGAGGTTGGGACAGGGTGTACACGGTGTTGCAGGAGAGTGGAACAGGTTGTACGCAGTATTGCAGGAGGGTGGGACAGGATGTACACAGCGTTGCAGGAGGGTGGGACAGGGTGTACACAGTATTTCAGGAGGGTGGGACAGGTTGTACACTGTTTTGTAGGAGGGTGGGACAGGGTGTACACGGTGTCGCAGGAGGTTGGAGCAGATTGTACACAGTATTGCAGGAGGGTGGGACAGGGCGTACACAGTGTGGCAGGAGGGTCGGACAGGGCTTACACAGTATTGCAGAAGGGTGGGGCAGGGTGTACACAGTATTTCAGGAGGGTGGGACAGGGGCTACACAGTGTTGCAGGAGTGTAGGACAGGGTGTACACAGTATAACAGGAGGGTGGGACAGGGTGTAAACATTATTACAGGAGGGTGGGACAGGGTGTGCACGGTGTTGCAGGAGGGTGGGACAGGGTGTACACAGTTTTGCAGGAGGGTGGGACAGGGTGTACACAGTATTGCAGGAGAGTAGGTCAGGGTGTACACAGTGTTGCAGGAGGGTGGGACAGGGTGTACTCATTTGCACAGGAGGGTGGGAGAGGGTGTAAACAGTGTTGTAGGAGGGTGGGACAGGGTGTACACAGTGTTGCAGGTCGATGGGACAGGGTGTTCACAATATTGCAGGAGGGTGGGACAGTGTGTACACGGTGTTGCAGGAGGGTGGGACAGGGTGTACACATTGTTGCAGGAGGGTGGAACAGGGTGTACACAGTGTTGCAGGTCAATGGGACAGGGTGTTCACAATATTGCAGGAGGATGGGACAGTGTGTACACGGTGTTGCAGGAGCGTGGGAGAGGGTGTACACAGTGTTGCAGGAGGGTGGGACAGGGTGTACACAGTGTTGCAGGTCGATGGGACAGGGTGTTCACAATATTGCAGGAGGGTGGGATAGGGTGTACACGGTGTTGCAGGAGGTTGGGGCAGATTGTACACAGTATTGCAGGAGGTTGGGACAGGGTGTACACGGTGTTGCAGGAGAGTGGGACAGGGTGTAAACAGTATTGCAGGAGGGTGGGACAGGGTGTACATGGTGTTGCAGGCGGGTGGGACATGTTGTACACAATGTTGCAGGTTGATGGGACAGGGTGTTCACAATATTGCAGGAGGGTGGGACAATGTGTACACGCTGTTGCAGGAGGGTGGGACAGGGTGTACACTGGATTGCAGGAGGTTGGGACAGGGTGTACACGGTGTTGCAGGAGAGTAGGAATGGTTGTACCCAGTATTGCAGGAGGGTGGGACAGGATGTACACGGTATTGCAGCAGGGTGGGAGAGGGTGTCCACAGTGTTGCAGGAGGGTGGGACAGGGTGTACACGGTGTTGCAGGAGAGTGGGACCGGGTGTACCCAGTATTGCAGGAGGGTGGGACAGGATGTACACAGTATTGCACGATGCTGGGACAGGGTGTACACAGTGTTGCAGGAGAGTGGGACAGAGTGTACACAGTATTTCAGGAGGGTGGGACAGGTTGTACACTGTTTTGCAGGTGGGTGGGACAGGGTGTACACGGTGTTGCCTGAGGGTGGGACAGCGTGTACATGGTGTTGCATGAGGGTGGGACAGTGTGTGCGCAATCTTGCAGGAGGGTAGGACAGGGCATGCACAGTGTTGCAGGTGGGTGGGACAGGGCGTACACAGTATTGCAGGAGGGTGGGACAGGGTGTGCGCAGTATTGCAGATCGATGGGACAGGCTGTCTGGTCTGGTGTTCTCATAAGGGCAAAGATGTGTCAGCCACGCGACAGAAGTACCCTGAGAATTAGTTTGTCAATAATGTTCGGCGACAGCACAGTGAGGAGCATCTTCAGACAGCTTACTCTTGGCAAGGATAATGATTGAGATTCAAAGGTGGTACCAGGGATCCTGGTGTCCCCTCGCAGTAACACATACTTCTGCCGATGACAGTGTGGTTCTCAGCCCAGAATCAGCTGAGCTGGAAGCCATACAAACATGGTATACAGCTAATGAGGTGAATTTGGCACGAGAACATGGGAAAACGCACTGAGCCTCACAGTGAGAAACCCGGTGTGAAAACTGAGGAAATGAAACAGATTCAGCTCAATGCCATAAAAACGCGAGAGATCTGAATATGAAATCCATGAGGTTTACCTTGTGATGCATGTAATTTTTTAAAGTACAACTTTATGTTTTCCACTGAATCCAATTTTCCAGTTAGTTTCTGTGTGCTTTATGTTGATCTTTATTTGATTGTTACAGGAAAAGATTGTCCCTTGATTTCTACCATCCTGTTTGTTTGCTTCAAGTTATTGGACTCTGTGGGGCCACAACAATACTCCCACATCATTCTAGTCTCATGCCTGAAATCCAATTGGACCTTAATGTTTCCCTTCCTTTTGGCTTTTCAGGTATACCTCAGTCTTATGAAATACAAACGTATGATTCTAAACAGCACTAAAAGAATGGCTGATTTATCAAGCTGGCCCAATGCCATGATGGCTGGATCATCTCAAATCAGGATTTCAGTAATGACTGCAGCAAGGCCAGGCAGGTGGTCTTCATGGGATGACTTCCCCAATTAGCATTGTTAAGCTGCTCCACCCACGGAGCCCTGGCTGACAGATATAAACAGGAGTATCAGAGGATCTGCTCACTCTGAGGGAGCTGGACCAGTATCAAATGCAGTACATTTATAAATAAAGGGTGAGGTGATGATGGGATACCCGCCTCTCTGTGGAGTTGTTTCAACTTTTTCCTGATTGTTCGAAATCCCATTTGCGCATGCAATCATCCTTTAATCTTCTGGACCAGGCAATATAAGTAGAGTTTCACAAAAAAACAAGTGAACCTAATAAATATTGACCCAAGTTTGGGCTGGCAGACATGCCCACCATTAGACATAGCCCTGTACTCTCCTCATCTTGGGTGTGTGAATATAAATGTGAACTCAATTTTTACCATCTGTAAAATCTGCCACTGAAATAACCATTAGAAAAAGTACAAATGTTTGACAAACATAATTACAGAGTTTCAATTGGCAACAGAGTATCAACAATAGCTAAGATAATTACATACCAAAAAAGAAATGGAAATTTTTGATAGGTCACATTGATTTCGACAGATAAGTGATGCTCTGATGATATCTTGCACAATTTTAAAATTCTGTTTTATTATTAAGAAAAGGCAAAAACAAATAAAAAGGTATTTCCTCAAGAAAGAATTGAAATCTGTGAGTGATAGTGACTCCAAAAGTAGTCTGAAGAAAAAGAAATGGGTGACAATAAATGAAAAAGGGGAAAGTGAAATTTTTGTATTTAATGCTTTTTGTTAATCTAGGGTCCCGGGTTCAAATCTTCACATGGCAGGTGTTGAATTCAATTATCTTTTAGAAGAAAGGTTTGGAATTAAGCCTCATAATGACCATGAAACATTGTCAACTGTTAAGAAAAATCCATCTGGTTCACTGATGTCCTTCAGGGAAGGAAATTGACATCCTTATCTGATCTGGTCGATATCTGATTCCAAACCCACAGCAATGTAATTGACTCTTTACGGTCCCTGGCTAATTAGAGATGGGCACTGAATGTTGGCCTGAGCCGTGATGCGCTCACCCTGTGAATGATTTTTTTTCAATCACAAATCACTTATCTGAACATTGCTGGGGATGGTGTTTAGATTTTATTGAAATGTTTGCCAGTTTTATTACAAATAGCTGTCAAGTAATCAAACATAGATAGAAAGACAATCCGAGATTGTCTTTCCAGGTCATAATCCTTCTATTAACATGTATGTAGGGCAGTTGGAAATTCAGCACTTCAATATTTCAATAGGAAGTTGGAGAACTAAACTCATAGCACAAAGACAGAGGTATAACTCTAATTATATTTCAGAAAATGTTATAACATGGGCCATCTAAATACGTAATGATATTCCTAAATTCAGAAA
The DNA here is from genome assembly GCF_030684315.1 of Stegostoma tigrinum. NCBI lineage: Eukaryota > Metazoa > Chordata > Chondrichthyes > Orectolobiformes > Stegostomatidae > Stegostoma > Stegostoma tigrinum. The sequence goes on along the minus strand of NC_081359.1, from coordinate 4,152,248 downwards.
AGAGTGATCAATATCTTTAAGTAAGACATTCAAAAATCGCTGGTTTAAAATTCAATGAACTTTATCACTTCCATCTACAAGTTCATTAAATAAAAATACTCCTTAAACTTTCTCACAGTAAAGATGATTAAGTGATTCAAGTATCTTAAAGATAATTTATTTGAAACAATAGCTTAGAAGAGTATCAACCAAAGGTAGACCAGTGAGTCAGCATTGCCTTTTCTTTATTTGCATCTGGAGGAAGTTGCCTTCTTGTGTCTTTGAAACACCCAATTTCAAGGTTCCCAGGTTAAACATGGAGACATGCAGAGCAGAGTAATACTGTGAGAAATGAAGCATTACATTCCATATGATTTGTAGGTTATGGAATCCTACAAATGGCACTTTTTGCTTTTCTATCAAAGAATGTTTCATCAGATTAAAATTAACTACAAAAACCTATTATCTTTTTTGTGCTATAATAGAAAATAGATTTTGATAGCAAAATAATTCTGAATGCCAACTGGATGAATCATAGTATACTTTCTTACTTCTGTATTATAAAATTTCTGAATCATAAACATTGTAAAAATCACTTTGAAAGTGCTTGAGTTTTCTTTTCACATGTGCCATTCTGCAACGCCATGGCAGCACGGTGACTGAGTGGTCAGCACTGCAGCCTCACAGCACCAGGGACCCGGGTTTGATTCCACTCTATCTGTTTGGAGTTTGTGCATTCTCCCTGTGTCTGTGTGGGTTTTCTTTGAGTGCTCCAGTTTCCTCCCATAGGCTAAAGATGTGCAGGTTAGGTAGATTGGCCTTACTAAATTGCGCCATCGTGTTCAAAGGTGTGCAGGCTAGCTAGGTTAGCCATGGGAAATGTGGGATTACAGGGCTATGGTAGGGAGGTAATGGTCTTTGGAATGTGAGTGTGGACTCAATGGTACAAATATTCTGCTTCCACACAGTAGGAATTCTACAATTCTCTATGAACACCAGATACTTTTAAAATTATTTCATATACCATTTCCTTGTCTGACATATATTTCAATTAGTTTTCTCTCAGATATGTTTATAAGCTTCATTGATAAGCGATAATTATTTTTTGAATCATATTTTGAATTATGGATAAAGTCACTGTATAAGATTCACTGGCAACTAAACTTCAGCATATCCCATAGCTATAATAGGTTTGTACACACAACAAAGACGCAATGTCAAGAGTCACGACAAGAAAGGAATCAAAATGGGTTTCTGAATTCAATACTTCCACGCAGCTAAAATGAAACCTGTTGCAATTTCGCCCAGTTGAAATAGCCTACAAAGAAGATGAAATCCATTAGTTCTTTTTTTTGTTGAATAATCAAAGCCACTTCTCTCATCCAGTGCAAAAGAAGCAAGTATTCTCCTGTTCTCAGCGACTGACATTCAACGAATGTCAGAGTAGACCGTGCGCTGGAATCAATATGCATGTTCTCAGCAGGGAGGGCTCGTAAAATAGGTCAGGTGACATGTGACCACTTCCATAGCCAGCTCTGAACTGGTTTCTACAGACTAATGTTTTCTGGTGAGAGTATAGGTATTGTCACCTCAAAGAGCCTACAACGGACTCCACAGTAATGCAGTTGACTGCTCTCTGAAGTGTTTCAACAGTCACTTTGTTCAAGGGGCAATAAGGGACAGAAGAAAGATGCTGGTCTTGCAGGTTAAACGCACATCGCATGAAATAAAATCTCAAAATTGTTTGATAACGGAGCCTGGCTCTGCCCAAGTTTGTTTCAGTTCCATGTATCCAACTTGAAAGCTCTGAGGTTGGCTCTCGGATTGTCTTTCTATCTAAGTTTGAGACGTCCTGTGGAGTGGATTTTAATCCTCAGTAGTTGAGAGAGTTCTTCCTCCTAGTATCTAAGAATGATCCATGTGACCAGCCCAGCTAAGCTTAAGCCTGGTAAGCATGCTCTCCATGCCCGTTCTGCAACACTACCATCTGATGTTGCAAAAGGACCATGGGCAGCAAAGATGGAATGCCTCCAGTAGCTTAATGATGTTGGCAGGCTGTCTAAGTCTCACATCCATAACCACGCGATGTAAGAACCACTGTCTGGTAGGCTTTGATCTTCTGCTGAGATAAGCTCAATGGCTCTTTGCAAATTCAAGGACAGCTTGTCAAATGCTGAGCTTGCTTTTGCCAACCAGTAGCTTATTTTGTCATCTACTGTATTGTTATTAGAACATAGAACATAGAACATAGAACAGTACAGCACAGAACAGGCCCTTCAGCCAACGATGTTGTGCCAACCATTGATCCTCATGTATGGACCCTCAAATTTCTGTGACCATATGCATGTCCAGCAGTCTCTTAAATGACCCCAATGAACTTGCTTCCACAACTGCTGCTGGCAACACATTCCATGCTCTCACAACTCTCTGTGTAAAGAACCCGCCTCTGACATCCCCTCTATACTTTCCTCCAACCAGCTTAAAACTATGACCCCTCGTGTTAGCCATTTCTGCCCTGGGAAATAGTCTCTGGCTATCAACTCTATTTATGCCTCTCATTATCTTGTATACCTCAATTAGGTCCCCTCTCCTCCTCCTTTTCTCCAATGAAAAAAGTCCGAGCTCAGTCAACCTCTCTTCGTAAGATAAGCCCTCTAGTCCAGGCAGCATCCTGGTAAACCTCCTCTGAACCCCACTCCAAAGCATCCACATCTTCCCTATAATAGGGCGACCAGAACTGGATGCAGTATTCCAAGCGTGGTCTAACCAAAGTTTTATAGAGCTGCAACAAGATCTCACGACTCTTAAACTCAATCCCCCTGTTATTGAACGACAAAACACCATATGCTTTCTTAACAACCCTGTCCACTTGGGTGGCCATTTTAAGGGATCTATGTCTCTGCACACCAAGATCGCTCTGTTCCTCCACACTGTCAAGAATCCTATCCTTAATCCTGTACCCAGCTTTCAAATTCGACCTTCCAAAATGCATCACCTCGCATTTATCCAGGTTGAACTCCATCTGCCACCTCTCAGCCCATCTCTGCATCCTGCCAATGTCCCGCTGCAGCCTACAACAGCCCTCTATACTGTCAACGACACCTCCAACCTTTGTGTCGTCTGCAAACTTGCTGACCCATCCTTCAATCCCCTCACCAAGTCACTAATAAAAATTACAAACAGTAGAGGCCCAAGGACAGAGCCCTGTGAAACCCAACTCACCACTGACTTCCAGGCAGAATATTTTCCTTCTACTACCACTCGCTGCCTTCTGTTGGCCAGCCAATTCTGTATCCAGACAGCTAAGTTCCCCTGTATCCCATTCCTCCTGACCTTCTGAATGAGCCTACCATGGGGAACCTTATCAAATGCCTTACTGAAGTCCATATACACCACATCCACAGCTCGACCCTCATCAACCTTTCTAGTCACATCCTCAAAGAACTCAATAAGGTTTGTGAGGCATGCCCTGCCCCTCACAAAGCCGTGTTGACTGCATTTGATCAAGGCATGCTCTTCCAGATGTTCATAAATCCTATCCCTCAGAATCCTTTCTAACACCTTGCAGACGACAGACGTGAGACTTACTGGTCTGTAATTGCCGGGGATTTCCCTATTTCCTTTCTTGAAGAGAGGAATTACATTTGCCTCTCTCCAGTCCTCAGGTATGCCTCCAGTGGAGAGCGAGGATGCCAAGATCCTCGCAAGTGGCGAAGCAATTGCATTTCTCGCTTCCCAAAGCAGCCGAGGACAAATCTGGTCCGGGCCTGGCGACTTGTCAATCTTAATTTTTGACAAAATTTTCAGCACATCAGCTCCCTCTATCTCTATCCATTCCAGCATGCACACCTGCTCTACAAAGGCTTCATTCACTACAAAGTTCGTTTCTTTCGTAAAAACAGAAGCAAAATACTCATTTAGGGCTTCCCCTACCTCCTCAGACTCCACACACAAGTTCCCTATGCTATCCCTGATCGGCCCTACTCTTTCTTTGACCATTCTCTTATTCCTCACATAAGTGTAAAATGCCTTTGTGTTTTCCCTAATTCGTTCTGCCAAGCCTTTCTCGTGCCCCCTCCTGGCTCTCCTCAGACCATTTTTGAGCTCTTTCCTTGCCTGCGTGTAATTCTCTCTAGCTGAACTTGACCCTAGCTTCCTCCACCTTATGTAAGCTACCTTCTTCCTTTTCACAAGAAGCTCCACCGCTCTCGTCATACAAGGTTCATTTATCCTACCCCTTCTTGCCTGTCTCAGAGGGACATATTTACGCATCACTCGCAACAACTGTTCCTTAAACAGTCTCCACATGTCTATAGTGCCCTTACCATGGAACAATTGCTCCCAGTCCATGCTTCCTAACTCATGTCTAATCGCGTCATAGTTTCCTCTTCCCCAATTAAATATCCTCCCATTTTGCCTAATCCTCTCCTTCTCCATAGCTATGTAGAATGTGAGGCAGTTATGGTCACTATCTCCAAAATGCTCTCCCATTAAGATTGACAAGTCGCCAGGCCCGGACCAGATTTGTCCTCGGCTGCTTTGGGAAGCGAGAAATGCAATTGCTTCGCCACTTGCGAAGATCTTTGCATCTTCGCTCTCCACTGGAGTCGTACCTGAGGACTGGAGAGAGGCAAATGTAATTCCTCTCTTCAAGAAAGGAAATAGGGAAATCCCCGGCAATTACAGACCGGTAAGTCTCACGTCTGTCGTCTGCAAGGTGTTAGAAAGGATTCTGAGGGATAGGATTTATGACCATCTGGAAGAGCATGCCTTGATCAAATGCAGTCAACACGGCTTTGTGAGGGGCAGGTCATGCCTCACAAACCTTATTGAGTTCTTTGAGGATGTGACTAGAAAGGTTGATGAGGGTCGAGCTGTGGATGTGGTGTATATGGACTTCAGTAAGGCATTTGATAAGGTTCCCCATGGTAGGCTCATTCAGAAGGTCAGGAGGAATGGGATACAGGGGAACTTAGCTGTCTGGATACAGAATTGGCTGGCCAACAGAAGACAGCGAGTGGTAGTAGAAGGAAAATATTCTGCCTGGAAGTCAGTGGTGAGTGAGGTTCCACAGGGCTCTGTCCTTGGGCCTCTACTGTTTGTAATTTTTATTAGTGACTTGGTGAGGGGATTGAAGGATGGGTCAGCAAGTTTGCAGACGACACAAAGGTTGGAGGTGTCGTTGACAGTATAGAGGGCTGTTGTAGGCTGCAGCGGGACATTGGCAGGATGCAGAGATGGGCTGAGAGGTGGCAGATGGAGTTCAACCTGGATAAATGCGAGGTGATGCATTTTGGAAGGTCAAATTTGAAAGCTGAGTACAGGATTAAGGATAGGATTCTTGGCAGTGTGGAGGAACAGAGGGATCTTGGTGTGCAGATACATAGATCCCTTAAAATGGCCACCCAAGTGGACAGGGTTGTTAAGAAAGCATATGGTGTTTTTGCTTTCATTAACATGGGGATTGAGTTTAAGAGTCGTGAGATCTTGTTGCAGCTCTATAAAACTTTGGTTAGACCGCACTTGGAATACTGCGTCCAGTTCTGGCCGCCCTATTATAGGAAAGATGTGGATGCTTTGGAGAGGTTTCAGAGGAGGTTTACCAGGATGCTGCCTGGACTGGAGGGCTTATCTTATGAAGAGAGGTTGACTGAGCTCGGTCTCTTTTCATTGGAGAAAAGGAGGAGGAGAGGGGACCTAATTGAGGTATACAAGATAATGAGAGGCATAGATAGAGTTGATAGCCAGAGACTATTTCCCAGGGCAGGAATGGCTAGCACGAGGGGTCATAGTTTTAAGCTGGTTGGTGGAAAGTATAGAGGGGATGTCAGAGGCGGGTTCTTTACACAGAGAGTTGTGAGAGCATGGAATGCGTTGCCAGCAGCAGTTGTGGAAGCAAGGTCATTTGGATCATTTAAGAGACTGCTGGACATGCATATGGTCACAGAAATTTGAGGGTGCATACATGAGGATCAATGGTTGGCACAACATTGTGGGCTGACGGGCCTGTTCTGTGCTGTACTGTGCTATGTTCTATGTTCTATGTTCTAATATTAGGCAAGTTAAAGTCACCCATATTGGGGAGAATACTTTCAAAATAGCAAAGCCTCTGTATTAATGAGGTCCTCTATCACTGTTGGGATTTGGAAAATCGCATCACTGGTGGGTTGACATCAGATCACTGCCTTCTCCAGAACTATTGTCAGACCAAAGAACTGTGAGGAGAGAGAAATGATACCATGGCTTTAAGAGGTATATTTTGTTCCGTACTTTTTGAAGAGAATTTTTAAGACAGAGATGCCAAATAGTCTACTTGAAGCCAATAAAGTAAACAGCTTGTGAGAATTCTGTTTTTTCTTTAAAGTTGGAACAATAGAAGCTGCACAAATGGGTGGAGTCAGGCTCCCACAGAACCAGGATTTTAGTTTTTAGCTAGAGTCTAAAATTAAACTTTATTTGGGGTTATGAAGTTAACTGTGGAAGCTGCAATTTCTCTTTCTGCTGCTAGAATTACATGTGAGACAATCTGTTTTATTAACTTTGCCTTTGCCAAGGGTGTGTTTGAGATGTTATTATATTGGAACAGTAGCTGTTCAGTAGTTAAATAATCTATTACTCTGTTAAGTTTTCCAATTATGTTAAAGTTATGCTATTTCTTCTTTCTGTTTATTTGTAATTTTTATTGTAGGGTAAGTATGAAATGGTTACACAATTGCTTTAGGCTACACAATTGAAGTACATCTAGAGCACAGCGCCCTTGTACTTGCCTTTAAATAAGATAAAATTTAGGATTTAGGCTATCTTGTTGATATACTTTAAAGGGGGTTCGGAATGATTCACAGCAGCAAAGTGGTCAACAAGCAATTAAATGGCCTCCAGAGTAGGTGCAACAAGAGCACAGTTATCCATGAAAACAAAAGAGTCCCCACAGTTTCAGTTCATTCTTTGTGCTTGTCTTGAGCCTTTTTTTAATTGAAAAGATCGTCAACCGTCCTGAAATGAGTGAGTAGCCTTATGTCAAGACCTTTGCATGTTGGAGCACTGCCAAGAAGTTTTTTTTTATTTATCCCTTGGTTGCAGGAGCTGCTGGTTAGGCTAACATTTTATTGTCCATGCCAAATTGAACTTGAGAAGGTGGTAGCAGGCTGCCTTCTGGAACTGCTGCAGTCCATGAGGAGTGGTACTGTTAGGAAGGGAATTTGAAAATATCAAACCGGTGACAGCAAAGGAACAACAATATAATATGAAGTCAGGGTGTTGTGTAGCTTGGAGGGGAATTTGATTTGGAGAGTTCCTTTACACTAGTTGTCCTTGACATCTTTGGTGTGGTGAAGTACATAAGTTTGGATGGTGCTTTAGAAGCAGCCTTGGTGAGTGCAGCAGTTCATATTGTGTTTTGTATACAGTGCTGTCACTGTTCACCACTGACCGAGGAAGTAAATGTTAAAGATGGTGAACAGGATGCCAATCAAGTGGGCTGCTTTTTCCTGGATGATGTCAAGCTTCCTGAATGTTGATGGAGTTGCAGCCCTTTAGGTGTGTGGGCCAACAGGCAGCTTTGCAGAGCCAGGAGGTGAGTTATTCGTCAAAGTATTCATAGCCTCTGACCTGCTTTAGTACTGGTTGGGATATCCTGGTATTGAAGAATCTGATAGGCCTTTATTGCAGCTAACTGTTATCTATAAACATTATATTCTTCAGAAACATAAGTGACTGAGCTATCATTTAAACTGTGATGTCACAAAGAGCAACATACTACTCATCGAGTTCCATGCTTCAAGTAGTCTGAGTGGAACGGATTATCCCCTCAAGTCATGTGTTATGATAAAGTGGTGATAATATGATAATGTCTCTTAAACATATACTGGCAAACCTGCAATAAAATTTAACACAACAGGTTAATTCTACAGTTGACTTGCTGAGGTCATCGTGGGATGATTCTCTGAACTCAAACCCATATGTCATTATTAACACGTTGGAACTAACGAGTCGTGCTTCCTGGTTATTGGTAAGTCTGAAATGGGGAACCATAAGAAAAGTATTGATATCTAAATAAGTGAATCAAATTTGCTGGAATCAGATCCAAACACAAAACCACACCTGGCTGTCTGGCTGGTCCTTGATTTTGCTAATCCAGTGGAATATATATCTTGTACCAATGTCCTTTTAAGTTAAAACTTCACACCAAGGCTTATTTTGCTTTAGCCAGCTGAGTCAATAACATTCTGGCCATACATGGGATTTTGCATCTGATCTAATATTGTTGACTGGAAGTGTTCTGACTTTAGTTTCAGTCCTAATTGATGATACCGGGCATTGAAATCTAGCTTGATAAGGTTTACTTTTCAGTTTGGTTACCATGGTAACCTGTGTCTCATTTGTGCCTGTTTAGAAATCTGACAACAGAGAGCTATGGGGTCGGGGTCCTTGTGTATATTTAAGGCTGGGATAGGCAGATTCTTAATGAGTAAGAGAATCAAGGGTTACAGGAAAATGCAGAAACGTAGGAATATGAGATCAGCCATGATCCTAGTGAGTGGTGGAGCAGGCTTGACGAGCCAAACAACCTGCTCTTCTTCCTATTTCTGATAGTGTAATGATGGTTATACATTGACTATTGGCACCATGGTGTGAATATGCTTAATTAACAAAAGAGCACAAATTTTACCACACAAAAGGAAAGACTCATCAGAATGTGTATGGTGGCTCCATGGTTAGCCATGTAGTCTCATAGTGCCAGGAACTTGGGTTCATTTCCAGCCTTGGCTGGCTATATGTATGCAGTGTGCACATTCTCCCCATGCCTGCGTGGATTTCCTCCCACAGTCTAAAGACGTGCAGGGTAAGTGAATTGGCCGTGAGAAGTACAGGATTACATGGATAGGGTAAAGGTTAGGTCTGGGAGGAATGCTCTTCAGAGGGTTGCTGTGGACTCAGTGGGCAAATGGCCTGCTTCAACGCTATAAGGATTTTATTTATGTACATATATGATAATTTAGATTTTAAAATCGAGTAAATACAAATATTTAACAATTTTCCTTGCTATATCCTTTGTGTTATCCAAACCCAGTGAAGTATCAATCTTCTCTTAACGTTTAGAGTTCTTATTCAAGTGATTTCTTCCAGTTTTTATATCCTATGGTCTTTTTTCCCAGATTTGATGGCTTAGATTTATTTTCTGTCCAGAGAGCCTAAACATATTTTCAGTTCTCACAACCTGAGGATTCCACCAAATGCACACAACCGGAGATTTCAAAAAAAAGCTTCCCTGCTGCTGATATGGAACAGTCCTTCTGAGCTGAAACCTGATTCTGGTCTCAGTGTAGGTAATAAAATTCGCCATTGTAAATCATTCTAAACTCACCATTCAGCAATTAATTTTGTATATATCTGACTGAAGCATTCAACTTGCATCATATGTTTCCTTGGAAACGATGCTTTTTGTTCACTGTTTCAAATAACTAACTGACCTATTTTAAAAAGAATAAGCCTCCTTCAAAACACAAACCAAAATCTGCTTTATTTTTACTTCAAAATGTAAATTCCAAAACGATGGTAACATCCTTTAAACTTTTATCACAACATAAAAAAGAAAGGCATGAGAAGAATCTACATCAAAGGAAAAAAAAGAAATCTTGCAAAGAAAGGCAAGATTACCCACATTATGATTAAGAGAAGGTCCTTGGGCTACAGAGGCTGAAACTAAATGGTGAGCACTTGTAGCTGGTTGGCACATTATTTCTAATTTGGCTTTGTTGATTCTCTCCACACAACCACAGAAATGACTTGGGCTGAAATCTCAAATTGTGAAAGAGACTTCAGCATGGCTGGTTCGGTATAGTTCCTCCTCCTTGCACTGCTGTTTCCCCATCAGCACACAGTCTAACACAAAGACAACTTTTTTGGGCAATCCATTTTCATGACTGTTATGCTAAGCAGCTTGCATGTTGTCTGAACAGACAGGACTCTTTCAGAGCTGAACTTTGAATGGTTATGTGGGAGGTTTTTCTGTGCACCCTTTTAGAATTGTTCCTAACATTATCTCAGCAATGACAGAATGTTGTGAAATGAGCTGAAAGGTATCATTATCTCTGGGCGAGCAACATTTTGACTTCAAAGGTATTAGCTGTGGCTGAATGGCAACACTCTCAACTCTGAATCAGCGGGTCTTAGGTTCACTTTCCACTCCAGACACTTGAACACAAAATCGACACTGAAGTGCAGTGATGAGGATAAATTGCACTTCTCCTCATGTTGTTTAATTGGTGGCATAATTTATTTTCTAATGCTTCTGAGAAGCTTGAGAGTTCTTTTTACATTAAAGGTGTTATGTAAATATCATCCTCAATTTTCGATCACTTGTACGAAATGCTAAACCAAGGCCCTGCCCACCTCCTTAAATACTGCGTTGTGGGGTTGAGTAGAAATAAAAGACACCGTGCCAATATTTTAAGGAAAAAACGTGAAAGTTCTCTCTCAGGTCTTTCAACCAACTTTATAAAAGCAGATTACAGTGTCGTTGTCACCATATTTCTGTTTGTGGATTTGTGCTATGGATATATTGTCCGTGTGTTTCCTAAATTGTAATACAAAATGTACTTACAACCTATAACATCTTTCATAACCATACACTCATAGAGCCACACAGCACAGAAACAGACCCTTCGGTCCAACCTGTTCATGCTGACCATAATACCAAAGTAAACCAGTTCCACCTGCCTACACTTGACCGATATCCTCCAAACATTTCTTAAACACATAATTATCAAAATGTCTTTTAAACTTTGCAACTTTACCCACAGCCATCACTTCCTCTGGAAGTTCATTCTACCATGAACCACTTTCTGCAAAACAATTTCCCCTCATGTCTCTCTTACATATTTCACCGCATCTTAAAAAAAATGCCCCTTGGTCTTGAAATCCCCCACCCTAGAGAAAATGCATCTGCCATTCACCTTATCTAAACCCTTCATTATTTTCTAAATGTCTGTCCGGTTACCTCTCGACCTCATACACAATTTCAGAGTCATACAGTCTGGAAACAGGTGGTCCTATTCATCTGTGCCAACCAGAGATCCCAATCTGACATAGTCCTACATGCCAGCATTTGGCCTATATCCTTCTTAAACCCTTCCTATTCATGTACCCATTTAAATGCTGCAATTGTACCTGCTTTCCACACTTTTTCTGGCAGCTCATTCCATACTCACACCACATCTGTGTTGTAAAAGTTATCCATCTGGTCCCTTTTAGATATCTTCTCTTCTCTCACCTTAAACCTATGCCCTCTAATTTTGGTCTTCTTCACCCTGGGCAGTTGAAAAGGTTGAACCAGCTCCCTTCTCTTCAATATTTTTGCTTGATCATGGCAAAGCATTAAATTATTTTTAGCTTGCGGTTATAAGTCCTTCCAATTAAAATGTGGTTGTTTATTTTTACTTGAGGCAATCTCACAGGATTTTCTTAAGTTAAAATAGCAAATCACATGGACATGACTAACTGATCTGTGAATTCTATTGGCCAAATTAATACCTGGGGCATTCTTGAGCTGATGTCATTTTTGAAATGAACCGAAACATTGACTTAAAATGGCCACAGGAATCCTCTGTTCCAGTAGGTTGGCGATGTTTCATGAAACTGATATGAATTAGATCAAAAGAGTTTGACGCAAGTTTAACATTTTCTGCAAGGGCAACAAAATTAATCAGACAGGTCCCTCTTTGGAAGCGTAATATGTTTTCATATCTTATTTGATTTACACCAATATGAAAATGTTCACATGTTGGAGATTGAAGCTTGCCCACAAATATCAGATCCAAAAATGCAGCTATAACAAACATAGAAGATCCACATTAGTTGCTATTTCAAGGATTTTTTTGGGCAGACCAGACAATATAGAATGTAGAATGCAGAACTGAACACAGACAGATAAGTCTCCCTCCTTCAAGAAGAAGCAGCTCTGGTTGGAAAGGAGCATCAGAGAATGAGCAATTTTAAAAGATAACCACAATATTTTCTCTTACAATTAGTCCAATTTGTGGTTACAGCAATAGCAGTTGGGAAAAATGTTAATTTCAGATCAGATTATCTTTGTCTTTAGTCTAAGCCACATTGGTTTCCTGAAACATAGCCAACCTATGACATTTTGAAATGAATGTTTCGTCTCGCTTTTGTCATCCATGAAAATCCCAGTTATTAAACCAGCCTATGGAGTTCAAAGTTGAATTATTTATTTTATATTATCAATAACAAGTGCTGAGCATAAAAAATCTTACACATTTTTTTTGATCTCTGTCATGAGAAGAGTAAGAATCACAAACTACATAAAATAAACCTTACAATATTCATTTGTCCAAGGAACAATTTCATTCCTTGCTCGGTGACAAACCATCTGTTTAATAGATTATAAAGTTTTGTAAGCTACAGGTATGAACAAGTTGCTCATTATAATCCCTCTTGTGATGCAATCTATGTGTGTCCCTAACTCTGGACCGGGAGGCCTGTGTTCAAGTCCTAGCTGATTCAGAGGCATGTAATAACAACTCTGAACAGGATAATTGGAAAAAAACATACAATTTCAGAGCTCTTTATCAGAAAGGGCAAACTTTTAAAAACAAAATGGGTGCACTTCTCATTTAAGTGTTACAAATAGAACTGTTTTATATTTAAAAACTTTGGTCCTTGTCATGGTACAATTTGTTGTGGAAAAACCACGCATTTTATACATCAATAATGGTTAAATATATATTCTTGCATTTTGAGTTGAGATCTTTAGATATTATGAATGTTGCTTCTTGTATTGGCTTTTAGTTTTATTTCTCCCTCTGGAAATTCAATTTTCACTTGTTGTGAGTAGCTTTACCCTGTGTCAGTATACAATTATCTCTCAAATACTTAGATGGTATGATATCTGCATCCATTTTTCATTTTTGAGTACTGACGATAATCTGATAGCTAATATAGCTATCTGCCTGAGAGCTTTTTTAGATTATGTCCTGTGTTGCTAATTTGTCAGACATTATGCGAGTTTCAAAATTTTATGGGGTTTGATAGAGGAAATTGAACAAAGTGGGCATTAACCACAAGTCTTAAAAATAAGAGAACTGGCGACTGAACTGTCAAAGAGATGAGGAAACATTTGGTTTTAGACAGCTCTTAGAATCTGGAACACTTCACTGGAAAGGTTGGTGAAACAAATTCACCTGTAATTTTCAAAGGGACCTGGATAGATATTTGAAGGTAGGACTTATGTAGGACTCTGGAGAAAGAATAGAGTAGTGAAATTAATTGCATTGTCTCTATGTAAAGAGCTATGAGCCAAATGGCAGTCTGTGCTCCGTGATGAAATGATTTCCACAAACACGTTGTATATTCTTGTAGACCATTAATTACCAATGCAGACATCTTGCATTTTGTTGAAATGTCTTTCAAATCACAGCTTTTTTTTCTGAAAGATGTTCTCTCACATTATTGTCTTTGTTAAAAAACATATTATCTTTATCAGTAAATATAGTATCAGGTTGCACATTTGGCATCATACCAGATATTGGGTGAACTTGACAGAAAACTGTTCAGCAAAGCTCCGATAACTAAAAACAGAGTTTGAAACCATGTGGTTAGGGATAAATGAGCTGATGTTAGATAGTGTATGACAAAAGGCTGGTTTTTAATTTTGTGAATGAAGCTAATCTAAAAGCACAATAACTAATCAATTGCACATGACATCTTTACAAATGGAATGAAATGCCTATTTAATGTAATACCCTTTATCCGTTGATATGGTATATTTGGCCAACTGAATATCGTTTTAATCTTCAATGATGAATATATTCAGAAACTTTCATTTTTTTTGTTTCCATTGGGTCTGATGCGAAGATCTTGGCTTTGTCTATGTAAAGAGACATTTGGCAGACAGTGGTGAAGTGAGTCTCCAGAATCTAAAATGCTACTGGAATAATTTACGTGATGGTGATGACGTGTAATTTCTTTGAGGTGCATTACTCAGGACCTCAAAATACATTAACTCCTTTGCATATGGCCCATAATGATTGATTATTTAAACATCATTCTAACATAGTAATATTTTATCTGCTAACAGATTCAATAGTTTTGAACATATTCCTCATTACAAACAATAGCAATTAGTTAATGGCATGTTGTAGCTATTTTTGTAAGCTTATAAGTAGTCACTTCATTTTCTCCAAAGTCACTTAGTCCTTTTAGAATGAATCATATAATACTACAGTCCACAAATGGTTGTCCTCCATGTTATTACCTCTTCATCGTTCAAAGCTGTTTATGGCTGATTTGTTCAGTTCAAAGGAAGGACGTGAACTTGCAATTTTCAACCTATATTGCAAAATTCACCTTCACTAAATTATACTGTCTCAAGCCTTCCATCAAAAACTTAACATTAACATTTTATTCTGCATTTTCATGCTTGTGCAAAGGCAAGAAATCTTTCTGTCAGCTTGCCAATCAGAACATTTAATGTTGAAATCTCACAGATTTTTACTGCAATTATTAATGCATGCAGAGTCCTAATACCATGATATTAAAGCCCAATCATCATAATATGTCATTTCTTTCTATTCAAAATGATTAATCATAATGATACTAAATTCATAGTTAACATTTGGGTCATTTTTAATTCATAAGAAAACAGTGAATAGCAGAAACTCTAAATCAATTCCCTTTCCTTTTCCCTATGTTAATTGTTTTTATATCTCTAATAATCTATATCAAATAAATCTTCAAAGTTCCCTAATTGAAGAATTCATCAAAGACCTCCCATGAATACCATTTGCATTAAACTTACATATTTCGCCTTTTCATAATTTTCCATCACATTAATAATCACAAAAAAAATCATTCTTTCAACTTTGGGATTGCTTGTGAGGATGACTTTCAAGGATTACCACCCCAGTTGTTGTGAAGGTGAGTCTGCAGCGTTTTTACAGTCACAACTCCTCTCCGTTAGGATTTCGCACAACTCTGAAGGATGGCATGGTGTACATATTTTTGTAAGTTTAGATGCTAGGAGGACTATAGGCTCCCAACCAAAGATAAAAAGCCACTCAAGGGTGTCACCTTTTTCTCAGAAGTTGGAAGTAGAATTTTTATTTAGTTAGATCGCAATTGTCCTGAGTATTGTAAGAGTCTGGGTGAAACTCTTTAGAAAATATTCCAAAGGTCATAGGTGTTGGGTTCACTGAGCAGTAGATACTAAGCATTGCATAAAACTGTTTAAGTTGTTGTTTTCACTTTAAACTTAATGTTACAACAAAGGTTGCAATTTCATTTGTTACACAAAAAGTGTAAATTACAAAACTAAACAATATCCTGGAAAGATGGTTCATTCCTATTTCTGTGAGAGAATCCAAACTTTGACCTTTTACTTAATATCAATACAAGAATGTAAAAGAAATCAAAAATGTCCATCAAATAGCAAAGTAATATTGCCTTGTTCCCTGAGGAGAATGGAATTTGTTAGGTTGAGAATGAAACTTAAAGTGGAAGTGACCGTGACCAATAAATCTCCCCTTATGAATCTAATCATTTATATTGAGATATTTAGAATGCACTTCTCAGCGTAATGTGATTAAAAGGTGCCATGAATGATGATCATTCAGTGAATAATGGAACATCTATAATCATTCATCCAGATCGGGTAAGAAGACCCTCCCATTTTCTTGTGGTTGCCGGTTCAATTTCCAAGAATGTTTCCTAGCCCTAGATCTTCAAGGATACATTTTTAAAACAATCAGGTTGGTCAACTTTGTGGTTTTCTGATTTTGTTTTCTGTTGTCTGGACTATCATTGCACCCTAGTGCTTGCAACCATCACAAGGATCCCAAGGGTAGCAACTTTTTTATATGTGTAATCTTTACCAGCAATTTCACATCATTGTGACTGATACTATTGTTATTGTTGTCTGTAGAAGAGTGCATCTTTCTGGAGGTTTTATGGATTAATAACTTATAGGTTAATTTCTCATTTCCATCCCATTCTTTTTAGTCCTTATTCCTTCTCAGTTGTAGATCTTATTGAATTGCCAGTTCCAATGGTGATGAGTTCCCGCAATGTTGCACTCCAGCATTTTAATCTAGCCGTAGGTAAGGAACTGTATCCTAACTCAAAGTCCGGATGGCATGTGACTTTGAGGGGGGAGAAACAGGAGCTGATCTGCTGCCTATACACTTCCTACCCTTGTCCTTCCACTTGGAGGAAGTTGTAGATCTGAGTCCTTAGGAAGGAAGCCTTGACATGTTTCTGCAGTGCAGCCTGCAGATCATGTACACTGCAGCCAAACAGTGCAAACAGTGGTGAGTATAGAAGCCACTTAAAGTCTTTTTTCTCACATTTCCTTTCTCCAACAATAGCAGTAGACATTGATGAAGCAGACCTTCCAGCTGCCTGTATTCAGTTCCTTGTAATGGAATGACAATAACCAATAATCTGTCCTGAATATCCCATGTAGATGTGATGGTCAAGAAGGCACAACCAACACATCTTCTTCTTCCTCAGACAGCATAGGCAATTCTTCATAACGACAAGGACCCTCACCAACTTCTACAGATGCATCGTAGAAAGCGTATTATCCAGGTACTTAATGACCTTCTACGGCAACTGTTCTGCCCAGTACCGTAAGAAACTTCAGAAGGTTGTGTGCACTGCCCAGACCATCACAGAAGCCAATCTCCCATCCATGGACTCCCTTTACACTTTTCATTGCCGCAGAAAGGCTGCCAACATCATCAAAGACCCCTCCCAGTCCTCTAATGCTCTCCTACAACCTCTTCCATCAGGCCGAACATACAGAAGCTTGAACACATGCACCAACAGATTCAAGAACAGCTTCTTCCCTGCTGTTATTAGATTGGCTCTCTCTAACTTTAAATAGTATTGATCTTGTTAATGTTGATCTTGCTTTGTGCACCTCCTGTGCAGTGTAACCTGTATGCCTCACTCTGACTAAGCACCCTATGAACTGCCTGTACTGCTCGCAAACAAAGCTTTTCACTGTCCTTAACTACATGTGATTACAATAAATCAAATCAAATCAGGATCTCTGAGATCAGTATACCTGCTAGGGTCAAGGGAATTTGCATTGTTTTGGTAAAACCTGCTTCCATCACTGTGTAACTGGACTCTACATCAGAGAGGGATGGTATGGTGAAGAAGTTGTAGCCTTATGTGTTTAATGCCAGACTCTTGAGTTTGTGTTCCTTACAGACAGGTTGATGAGAAGATAAAGTTAACAACTATCTTTAAACTTAAACTTAAAGTCACACAGTATTCATTTACACGAATGCAAAATACTGCCATGCATAATAGTCCTAGTTATAGCAGGCCCTGATCTCAGTTACATTAGATAAGGACTAATCTATATTTGTTTGAGTGTTTGTGTCCTTGTTCATTTTATAGTTTTGTCTAGTTTCTAAAGAAGGGTCACTGGACGCAAAATGTTAACTCTGCTTTCTCTCCAAGGCTGCTGCCAAACCTGCTGAGTTTCTCCAGTATTTTGTGAGTTTGTGTGATTTTACTGTTTTACCAGCCTGGGGAAGGGAAAGGGTTTTCCAGTTTTGCCCTCTTGCTTCTGGAAGACTTCTTGCTGTGGGTCTAATGTGTGCTCAGAGCCCTGGTCCAGTCTGAACCCTGATAGCCTTCTGGACGATAATTGAGATGAATGTGCATTGTACAGTTTCCTAAGTAGGAATGGCAGGGTGGATCAGTGGATAGCATTGCCGCCTCACAGTGCCAGGGACCCAGGTTCAATTCCACCCTTGGGTGACTGTCTATGTGGAGTCTGTATGTCCTCCCTGTGTCTGTATGGGTTTCCTCTGGGTGTTCTGGTTTCCTTCCCACAGCCCAGAGATGAGCTTGCTAGGTGGATTGGCCATGCTAAATTGCCTGTACTATTCAGGGAGATGTAGATTGGGTGGGATGCTGAGAGGTTAGGTGTGGTCTGATTGGGCCAAAGGGCCTGTTTCCACACTGTAGAAATTCTATGATTCCAAGCAGGTTGTATTGACAATAATCCCAGAGATCTCTGCTTGTGTTTGCTGACATTCATCTTTGCACAACAAAACAACTTAACTGATAGCTGCCTGAACATTCCATAATTTGCCCTTTTGTCTCTCATTAAAGATTTTAAGATTTTGTGGCTAAAGGTATTTTTCACAACACAGAACATAGTACAGCACAGTACAGGCCCTTCAACCCAGGATGTTGTGCCAACCTATTATCCTACTAAGGTCAAAACTAACCTGCATACCGTTCATTTTACTGTTATCCATGCCCCTATCCAAGAGTCGCTTAAATGTTCCTAATGTATCTGAATCTACTACCACTACCAGCAGCTCATTCCACACACCCACCACTCTCTGTGTAAAGAACCTACCTCTGACATCTCCCTTATACCTTCCTCCAGTCACCTTAAAATTATACCCCCTTGTCATTGTCATATCTGTTCTGGGAAAAAGTGTCTGACTATCCTCTCTATCTATGCCTCCAACGAGAAAAGTCCTAGCTTCCCCCAGAGACCTGCACTCCAGCCCAGGCAGCATCCTGGTAAATCTCCTCTGCACCCTCTCTGCAGCTTCCACATCCTTCCTGTAATGAGATGACCAGAACTGAACACAATTTTCCAAGTGTGGTCTAACCAGGGTTTTATACAGCTGCAGCATAACCGCACTGCTCTTAAACTCAATTCACGCCAACGCACCATACATCTTCTTTACAACCCTATCAACTTGGGTAGCAACTTTGAGCGGTCAATTGACATGGACACCAAGATCTCTCTGTTCTTCCACACAGCCAAGAATCCTGCCATTAACCTTGTATCCAGCATTCAAATTTGACCTTCCAAAATGAATCACTTCACACTTTTCTGGGTTGAATTCCATCCTCCACTTCTTTTCCCAGTGCTGCATCCTGTCACTGTCCCATTCCAACTTAAAACAGCCCTCCACGATGTCCACAATTCCACCAACCTTCGTGTCTTCGACAAACTTACTAGCTCAGCCTTCCAAATCCTCATCCAAGTCATTTATAATGATCTTTCTTTGCCCAAAAGTTAGCCTGCGCAGAGAGAAATCCAATTCATCCATTATGCAGTGGATTAGTATTTATTTGCTCATGTGCCTGTGTGTCCTGCATGTAACTGTACAATCTTCAGCACATTTCACACAATTCAGATTGTGAAGCAATCCATGTGCAAATGCAGCAAGACCTGTACAATACCCAGGTCAGTCCTGAAAAGGTGACAAGTAACATTTGTGCCACAAAATTCCCAGACAATGGCCATCTCCAATAAGAGACCATCTCAACACTACCCTTTAATATTGAATGGCATCACCATTACTGAATTCCCCCACTCTTAATATACTGTGGGTTACCATTGAGCAGAAACTCAATTGGACTCACCAAAAATGGCTATAAGAAACAAGAAACACTGTGGTGAGTACCTCACTTGTTATAGAACATAGAACATAGAACAGTACAGCACAGAACAGGCCCTTCAGCCCACAATGTTGTGCCGACCATTGATCCTCATGTATGCACCCTCAAATTTCTGTGACCATATGCATGCCCAGAAGTCTCTTAAATGACCCCAATGACTTTGCTTCCACAACTGCCGCTGGCAACGCATTCCATGCTCTCACAACTCTCTGTGTAAAGAACCCGCCTCTGGTATCCCCTCTATAATTTCCTCCAACCAGCTTAAAACTATGACCCCTCGTGTTAGCCATTTCTGCCCTGGGAAATAGTCTCTGGCTATCAACTCTATCTATGCCTCTCATTATCTTGTATACCTCAATTAGGTCCCCTCTCCTCCTCCTTTTCTCCAATGAAAAAAGTCCGAGCTCAGTCAACCTCTCTTCATAAGATAAGCCCTCCAGTCCAGGCAGCATCCTGGTAAACCTCCTCTGAACCCCACTCCAAAGCATCCACATCTTTCCTATAATAGGGCCACCAGAACTGGACGCAGTATTCCAAGTGCGGTTTAACCAAAGTTTTATAGAGCTGCAACAAGATCTCACGACTCTTAAACTCAATCCCCCTGTTAATGAACGACAAAACACCATATGCTTTCTTAACAACCCTGTCCACTTGGGTGGCCATTTTAAGGGATCTATGTATCGGCACACCAAGATCCCTCTGTTCCTCCACACTGTCAAGAATCCTATCCTTAATCCTATACCCAGCTTTCAAATTCGACCTTCCAAAATGCATCACCTCGCATTTATCCAGGTTGAACTCCATCTGCCACCTCTCAGCCCATCTCTGCATCCTGCCAATGTCCCGCTGCAGCCTACAACAGCCCTCTATACTGTCAACGACACCTCCAACCTTTGTGTCGTCTGCAAACTTGCTGACCCATCCTTCAATCCCCTCACCAAGTCACTAATAAAAATTACAAACAGTAGAGGCCCAAGGACAGAGCCCTGTGAAACCCCACTCACCACTGACTTCCAGGCAGAATATTTTCCTTCTACTACCACTCGCTGCCTTCTGTTGGCCAGCCAATTCTGTATCCAGACAGCTAAGTTCCCCTGTATCCCATTCCTCCTGACCTTCTGAATGAGCCTACCATGGGGAACCTTATCAAATGCCTTACTGAAGTCCATATACACCACATCCATAACTCGACCCACATCAACCTTTCTAGTCACATCCTCAAAGAACTCAATAAGGTTTGTGAGGCATGACCTGCCCCTCACAAAGCCGTGTTGACTGCATTTGCTCAAGCCATGCTCTTCCAGATGGTCATAAATCCTATCCCTCAGAAACCTTTCTAACACCTTGCAGACGACAGACGTGAGCCTTACTGGTCTGTAATTGCCGGGGATTTCCCTGTTTCCTTTCTTGAAGAGAGGAATTACGTTTGCCTCTCTCCAGTCCTCAGGTACGACTCCAGTGGAGAGCGAGGATGCAAAGATCCTCACAAGTGGCGAAGCAATTGCATTTCTCGCTTCCCAAAGCAGCCGAGGACAAATCTGGTCCGGGCCTGGCGACTTGTCAATCTTAATGTTTGACAAAATTTTCAGCACATCAGCTCCCTCTATCTCTATCCATTCCAGCATGCACACCTGCTCTATAAAGGTTTCATTCACTACAAAGTTCGTTTCTTTCATAAAGACAGAAGCAAAAAACTCATTTAGGGCTTCCCCTACCTCCTCAGACTCCACACACAAGTTCCCTATGCTATCCCTGATCGGCCCTACTCTTTCTTTGACCATTCTCTTATTCCTCACATAAGTGTAAAATGCCTTTGTGTTTTCCCTAATTCGTTCTGCCATGCCTTTCTCGTGCACCCTCCTGGCTCTCCTCAGACCATTTTTGAGCTCCTTCCTTGCCTGCGTGTAATCCTCTCTAGCTGAACTAGACCCTAGCTTCCTCCACCTTATGTAAGCTACCTTCTTCCTTTTCACAAGAAGCTCCACCGCTCTCGTCATCCAAGGTTCCTTTATCTTACCCCTTCTTGCCTGTCTCAGAGGGACATATTTACTCATCACTCGCAACAACTGTTCCTTAAACAGTCTCCACATGTCTATAGTGCCCTTACCATGGAACAATTGCTCCCAGTCCATGCTTTCTAACTCATGTCTAATCGCGTCATAGTTTCCTCTTCCCCAATTAAATATCCTCCCATTTTGCCTAATCCTCTCCTTCTCCATAGCTATGTAGAATTTGAGGCAGTTATGGTCACTATCACCCAAATGCTGTCCCACCACAAGATCTGATACCTGCCCCGGCTCGTTTCCGAGCACCAAGTCTAGAATGGCCTCTCCCCTCGTCGGCCTGTCAACGTACTGCGTTAGGAAACCCTTCTGAACACACCTTACAAAAACAGTTCCATTCAAATCTTCTGCTCGAAGGAGGTTCCAATCAATATTAGGAAAGTTAAAGTCACCCATTACATCAACCCTACTACGTCCACACTTTTCCAAAATCTGCCGACCTATGCTTTCTTCAATCTCCCTGCTGCTATTGGGGGGCCTGTAGTAAACCCCTAACGAGGTGACTACTCCCTTGCTGTTCCTAATTTCCACCCACACTGACTCAGTAGGCAGATCTTCCTTGACAATGGAAGCTTCTGTAGCTGTGATACCCTCTCTGATTAGTAGTGCTACACCCCCTCCTCTTTTTCCCCCCTCCCTATTCTTTTTAAATGTTCTAAACCCTGGAACATCCAGCAACCATTCCTGCCCATGAGAAACCCATGTCTCTGTTATGGCCACAACATCATAGCACCAGGTACTGATCCATGCTCTAAGTTCATCACTTTTATTCCTGATACTCCTTGCGTTAAAGCAAACACACTTTAACTGATCCCTTGGTTCCTTCCCGCTAGCTGGTCTACCTCTTGCTACTGCCTCACCTGCATCAAGTCTCACCTCCGGTATACAGCTCAGGTTCCCACCCCCCTGCCATACTAGTTTAAACCCTCTCGAACTACTCGAGCAAACTTCCACCCAGGGCATTGGTCCCCTTCCAGTTCAGATGCAACCCGTCCTTCTTGTACAGGTCCCACCTTCCCCAGAAGGCATCCCAATTATCTACATTATCTACATGTTATCTCCCCAAAGCCTGCACATCATCTATAAGGCATAGATCAGGAGTGTGATGGAATATTCCCCACTTGTCTGAATGGGTGCAGCTCCAAAAACACTCAGAAGCTTGACACCGTAGGGTGGGGAGTTCAAAACAAGTGGTCAAATATTTAAGATGGGAGGAGAAAGATTTAAAAGGGATATGAGGGACAGCTTTTTCACGCAGAGGGTGTTTCATATGTGGGATTAACTAGCAGAGGAAGTGATGGAGGCAGGTACAGTTACAGCATTTAAAAGACATTTGGATAGGTACTAGAATAGGAAAGGTTTAAAGGGTTATGGGCCAAATGCATGTGTATGGAACTAGTTTAGCTTCAGAAATTTGGTCAGCTTGGATGAATTGGACTGAAAGGTCTGTTTCCAAGCTCCACAATTCTGTGCCTCAATCTATCACCTATGCTCAATAGCAGCAGTGTGTACTATTGACAAGATGCACTGCAGAAATTCACCAAAGATCGTCAGACAGCACCTTCCAAACCCACAACCACTTCCATCTAGAAGGACAAGGGCAGCAGATACATGGGAACGCCACCACCTGCAAGTTCTCCTCTAAGCCACTCAGTATCCTGACTTGGGAATATAATCGTCGTTTCTTTACTGTCACTGGGTCAAAATCCTGCAATTCCCTCCCTAATGGCATTTTGGGTCAATGCACAGCACATGGACTTCAGCGGCTCAAGAAAGCAGCTCACAACTAATTTCTCGAGGGCAACTGGGGCAGGCAATAAATTTTGTTGGAGCCAGTAATTCCCATGTTCCACAAATGAAGAAAAAAATCCTCCCATCTTAATTTCAGTAATATTCTTCGCCATGGAGCTTAATTGCTTTCTCCACATCTGCTCCTGTGCCAAAATTCCTTGACTGCAATAAAGTTTGCCTCTGATCTCCTTTTCCTCCCCATTGCATCAAAATCAACCTTGCACACTAACTCTTCTCTCCTGATCAGTTCCAACCTTAAGCCTCAAAATTATTTTGCTCTGTTAGTGGAATCCATTCCCACCATCACTCACTACCAACTCCCTCTCTTAACATTTATAGAAACAGCAAAAACAAAATAAAAACTGACAGCACAGAATAAGGCTATTCCTCCCATCATGTCTTCACTGACCAGAAAAGAGCTATCCAACCCAATCCCAACTTTCTTAGCAATTGGGTATATTGCGCAACAGACCATGGACCTTAAAGTGCATGTCTTCACTTCGCTAAGCCTTATTTTCAGTTACTATTTTGATGGCCCTGACACTTTAATATTTTACTTTTCATACTGCTGTGTTGTACACACCTAAACATCACCCTGGATAAAAAGAAACCCTCAGCAGATTTACAGGGATTTTTAACTACTCACTTTGCTCATACATTGCATGTGAAAAAATATCAGAAATAAACTACTTTAATGAAAAACAGAGTTGACATCAACTTGTCGACATTGCCTTCCATTATCGCTTTGAGAAGCCCAATTACTTCTTCCAGCAATTGCATAATATATATTTTTTGACAGTAGGTATTTAGAATAAGTACTTCTAAGTGTACTAAAGTGATTTTTGCTTTCTTCTTGACACTGTAGCTTCAACCAACTTAATATCAATTATGATAATTATGGCAATACTGAAATAATAACAATAATTACACTAATGCAGCTGATGACTTGCATTGTGAATGCATTAAGGTAATACAAAGATTCTTTTGTAAAGTTTTCCCTTTTGCAGTCACTTTTCTCAACCCAATCAAAATCACAGTTTCCTATCGTAGAACCATTTTCCTGTGCATTCTGTATCTTTTCCTTTGCCTCGTTTCCACCATTTATGCTGTATCAATGTTGACTCTGTGGTAGGAATCTTGCTACTGAGTTCAATACCCGTACATTCAGTTCCCACTCTAAAGACTTAATGTAGGCTGACACTTCGGCACAGTACTGAGGGAGTTTGGCACCATACTGAGGGAGATGCCACCTTTGCGATGGAAGGTTAAATTGAAGCCCAGTTAACTCTCACAGGTTGCCATAACAAAAAGATTCCATAAAACTATTCAAAACAGAAAAGAGGAATCCTCTCTGATGTCCCAGTTAATGTTTATTTGAAAGCCGATATATTGTGCAGATGACATGGATATTCATTCACTTGCAGTTTATGGGAGTATACATTCATTGCTTTGCCTTGTAAATCAAACCATTCGCTATACTTAAAAAGGGCTTATTTACCGCAGAGCATGTGGCCATTTTTACATAAAACACAAGTAAACCAATAAACAATTCACCTCTGGCTAGTCCCTTCATAACAAAGTATTTAACAATGATGTCAGACCAGCCTATCAATATAAACTCCCACATCACCTATCTCACTTGTGTATTCTCTACCTCCTGTTGACTGAACATCCATGTGGTAGCAGATAATGCCAGCAGAGCTAAAGAAATACGGAGAGTACATTGTTTTCATCCATTGTATTAGGTCCAAAGGTTATATATAACTATGCCAAG
Organism: Stegostoma tigrinum; assembly: GCF_030684315.1. NCBI lineage: Eukaryota > Metazoa > Chordata > Chondrichthyes > Orectolobiformes > Stegostomatidae > Stegostoma > Stegostoma tigrinum. The sequence continues at coordinate 4,127,177 of NC_081359.1, read as the reverse complement.
ATGCTTGAATCCAGGCTGACTATCCATTGTAGTTCAAGTGAAAGCTGAACTCGTGAGAGTTCCATTTGATTGTTGCGAAATAAGGCTTCACCTGCCCAGTTAGTTTGACTTAAAAGATCTCATTGCACTATATTGAAGATAAGCGGCAGTGTTCTCCCAATGTATCATTATTATTTATTTTTTAACAAATAACATGAAATTGGGTTTGCTTACATATTTACATTTAATACTATTTAATATTCAACAACTCTCCCTACCCAGCCGCTGAATCTCTGACTTCACAAATTCAGGCATTCAGAAAACAAGTTATATTCAGACTGAGAAGACTGGTAGATTTCCAGATGAAGACTGTTGATTTGATTCTGTTCCTGACAGCAGGAGGACTGAAAATTCTTTTCATTTTTACATTTCCCATTTGGCTTGCCCATTAAAATAGTGGTGGAAACCAGATTCTCAACGACATGAAATTCCCGCAGTTCCTTCACACAATTCCTTCCCTGCATGGAAAACACAGGATGGTATGCAGCTCCAAGATTGACATTTCCTTTCCTGCTAAGTTTTCTCTTGCACATGTATTCTTTCAAAGGAGAACATCAAAAGGGAGAGCCAAAACCATTGAATTTGTGGGTGTATCCTTGTTAATTCTTTCTGATTTAACAGGGAGACTGTGGTTTGTCTCTATGGCTACTTTCAGACCAAGGGGATAAGTTCTGAAAATCTCTTAAAGGGTCAGTTAGAGGACAGAGTTATTCAATTATGACAGACTGGCTTTTTGTGTTGACAAGGCCCACAATACATAGGGAAGTGGTTAACCCCATATGTCCTAATGCACCTGGAGGGGCACTGTAGCCTGCAGCTGAAAAGTCAACAATTGTGATGCATTGGACAGGACTGATTTTGTCATGGGCTAGAATATCCATGGATATCACAGTTCAAAATCCTTTGAAAAATATCTTCCTACATTTCAATCCATCTCTGTTTTTTTCTACAGGACATAGAAGAAACTTCTATAATATTTACCAAGTGAGGCAAAGCTTTGGTCATTTGGTTTACTGTCCCGAAAAATCTTTGTAAAGTGTAAACTGAATTTGGAGTGGGACAAGGGCTTTTTCTTCCTGTGGGTCTGCTATTGTTCCATCATTATTGACAATGTGTCCAAGAAATAGAGCCCTAGAAGAAGTCATCCCCAGTAATAAGGGTGAGTCCTTCCACTGTAAGAGCGTCAAGATTGCACACACTCTCTGGTCATGTTCTTCAATGTTTCACCAAGTGGCAGTCTGTCACCCATATGACAAACAACACATTAATGACTTTGTGAAATTTTGGACACAGTCCATTGAAAAATCATCGGTGCTGAGGGGATCCGAAATGGAAATCTGTTGAAACAAAACTTCAAATGGAGTTGCAAATGTAAAAAGTATTCTTGATTTATTGTCTAATGACACTTAACAGAATTCACTGTTTTTTTTCCTAGAAAACACTGCTATTGAATAACTTAGCTGCAGATGTAGAGTAGATTTCGATCACCAATGCATACTTGAGTGTGGGTTGTTAGCAGAAATGCGGATGAATCCTTCAGGGCTGGGTACATTAGCCATCCATGTGTATAATCAGTTGGTTTAAATGGTGCCCATTCTGGTCATTATTGTTTCTCAACTTGTTTCATTTAGGGATGTAGAAACTTCATGGGGATGTGAACAGACATAACGGTTTTGTCTCATTCATCATGGTGTGACGCTGCGTTCAGTAATGAGTATTCCTTAGATCATTATTAATTTATGACACCCATGTTCGAAGAATATCTTTATTTTCTGCTGTTTAACCACTTTAACATTTTAAAGAAAGCTGAGGCAAAAACATGAATTCCTGCTCAAGATTGACAACTCCTGATTGTGAAGAACCTATAAGCTCTCTACTCTCTGACCTGTGTGTTGGAGAGTTGTTAATCTTAATCATTATACCTCCTCAAATTTATAATTGCATTGTTGGTAGCTGTAAATAGTATTTTTTTTCAAGTATGGTTCATATTCTGATAATATAATTATATTTGTCCCTACATTAAGCTTGAAATTAGTGAGATGCTTCTTGACACATTAACCCTCTTGGCAATAAGATCAGGTCTCCATCAGCATTCCTGCTAATTTTGTTTTTGTCTGTGCCAATTTCTGAGGTGTATGCATGACGGAGACTTCGGGAATCATGAGTAAATGCTGTGGAGGGCGTTAACATGCCTATCACTCTGTGTGGACCCTCCAAGCAGCTGCATAGCTTAGAGGGAAAGCTGGTCTCCATCATCTATTGCCCTGGGGAATACTTTAGGCTTTTCTTCTATTGTCGTCTGTTTTCATTAACCTCTTTGAGAAGGCAGCTCTTTGACTTTGTGCTGTACTGTGACTGTGATCTACTTTGGAATGTTTCCTACAAATGATCCATTGTATTACAGATAAAATATTCCTTTTTGATAACAGGGCACTATTTGCTAAATAAAGGATTTTTAATTTGCCGTAATCGTAGTGCTGCTTCTCTTGTGATGCTACTGAATGGTTTTCCCACTATTTGCATCTAAATAGAGGTTCTTACTGAAGGATTCTCCTGCGGATAAAATAGAGATTTCTGCCTTTCTTGTTGCTTCTCTGGACGAATTTCACTATTTGAAGCCTAAATGAATTATTGTGATTCCCTTAATAACTTTGCTGAATGAATCTCACCGCCTGTGGATCCAATACTGATGTACATTTTAATCATGTTTTTACTTTTTGGCTGTTTCCCACTGGCTATGACTTTAAAAATCCCCCGTGTCTTTGAGAGATAGTAGGAACTGCAGATGCTGGAGAATTTGAGATAACAAGGTGTAGGACTGGATGAACACAGCAGGCCAAGCAGCAGAGGAGCAGGAAGGCTGTTGTTTCAGGCCTAGACCCTTCTTCAGAATTTTTCCTGCATGATTTCCCTGTCTGTGGCTAAATAAATGCTGTGTTACTTTACCAGTATTTTCTTTATTTTTAAGCTTTCCCAGCCTGTGTATTTTTTTTTTAATTTTCCAATTTTCCCTTGCCTGCCAGGAATTTTAACTTTACTCAAGAAATGTTTGATACCCATTCACTCTTTGGCCAAGCCCTGACTCCGTACAGCTCCTAAGGATTCGCAGCACCTGAATGTGATCTGCAAATTGCTGGAGTAATTAGTGTCCCTGTTCCTGAGTCTCCTGACGCAATATATTTTATCAGATCTGTAAGTTTTTGAGTTTGTTTGTTTAAGTTAATTCATAGGCTGTGGTCATCATTGGCTAAGCTGGTATTTATTGCCTTTCATTTATTGCCTGCCCTTAATTGACATTCGGAATTTAGGGATGAACTACCCTGTTGAACTTTTGCAGTCCATGTTGTGTTCTTACGACCGCAGTGCTGTTAGTGAGGCAGTTCCATGATTTTGACCCAACGCCAGTGAAGAAGTAACAATATAGTTACAAGCCAGGGTGGTGTGTGGCTTGTAGAGGAACTTGCAGGTGCTGGGATCCCTATGCATCTGCTATCTTTGTGCATTTAGGTGGGAGAGGTCACTGGTTTGGAAGGCATGATTGGATAAGCTTTCGTGAGTTACTGCTCGTGTGAGTTTGTGTCCAATAGTATTTAACCTGAAACAGCAATGCTAATATGAGAATCTAAATGTGGATACTGTGGTACCAAAGAATCCAATACTCTCTTATTCCAATTAGCTACCATGCATAAATTCTACATACCTCTTACACATAAGGGACGGGGATAATGTTAGGCTACGACAGAGGAGCATGCTTTTAATAGAGTGTAATGCTTTGAGTAACCCAAAATAAGGTGGAGAATGAGTGCCTCGTATCTTCAAAATATCAGGGGCATGACATCCATGCCATGTGGTTGATGATGGAGATATGATGCGTTGAGCAGTTTGAGAAGTGTGCTGAACATGAGGGGGGATGTACAAATGCATTTAATCACTTTGGCCACCTGGGTAAGATTTTTAAATAAGTGTGAACATATATTGGCACAGTCTGGCTGTTAATCATCCTTCTGAGGTTGTGCCTTCTGGCAGAATGGCCCCTCACTTGATCTCTACCAATTTGACCAATGCCATCAAAGGCAGGATTGTTCAAGCAGGGAGCCCTTCCCCAGCAGAGTATGATATTTAACTTATGGCCCTAAGTGTTACAAAGCCATAATCCAAGATTAGTGAATTAATTCTGGGCCTTCAAAAAGGCAACACAGTGGCTCAGCGGTTAGCAAGGCAGCCTCACAGCACCAGGGACCTGGGTTCAATCCCACCCTCAGGCAACTGCCTGTGTGGAGTTTGCACATTCTCCCCATGTCTGTGTGGGTTTCCTCTGGGTACTCTAGTTTCCTCCCACAGTCCGAAGATGTTCAGGGTAGGTGGATTGGCCACGCTAAATTGCCCGGAGTGACCAGGGATTTTTGGGTTGATATGCGGAAATCCAGGGGTAGGAGAATGAGTCTGGGCGGGGTGCTCTTCGGAGGGGTAGGTGTGGACTAGTTGGGCCAAAAGGACTGTTTCCACAATATAGGGATTCTATGAAAAAGGAAGGCAGCATCACACTAGAATCATGGAAATAACATAAAGACATTGATTTTGGTAGCTGCCTACCTTGTTTGGAACTAGTTTTCAGAGCCCATATATCCAACAACCAGAGGAAATGAACTTGCCTCTCACTGCCTCTGTAATCACATTGTCAGTATTATTCCCCACTTTTTCAGGGAGAAACAGGGCCTACAATTGAAATAACATGTACAATAAGACAAAATGTATTTGCTAAATAAAAACTGAAAGAACTGCGGATGCTGTAAATCAGAAACAAAAACAAAGTTGTAGGAAAAACTCAGCAGGTCCGGCAGCATCTGTGAAGGGAAAAACAGAGTTAACATTTCGGGTCCGGTGACCCTTCCTCAGAACTGATGGTGGCTGGGAAAACGTCAGTTTATATGCAGAAAACAGGGAGGTGCGTGGAGCAGGGAGAAAACAATAGGATAGAGCCCAAAGAGAGAGGAAGACAGCTGGACTGACAAAGGAGTCACTAACAATCAGGCTGGGAGGGTGAATAGTTGTTAATGGGGACTGTTAGTGACTAACAACAGGGAGTGTGTAATGGCAGGCTGTGTGGTAACAAGGCCTAGGCAAAACATGAGATAACAAGGTGTAGAGCTGGAAGAACACAGCAGGTCAAGCAGCATCAGAGGAGCAGGAAAGCTGACGTTTTGGGCCTAGGCCCTTCTTCAGAAATGGAGCTTGGGAAGGGAGTTCTGAAATAAATAGGGAGAGAGGGGGAGGTGGATAGAAGATGGATAGAGACCCAATGAGGCTTTTCCAGAGGGAGGAGGGTAGCTTCTTCAGAGTAGGCATCCTTAGAAGAGGCTTCGCAGTGGGGTTAAAATTGTTCCAGAGATAGTAGGAACTACAGATGCTAGAGAATCTGAGATAACAAGGTATCGAGTTGGATGAACACAAGCAAGCAAAATGTATTTGCTATTCACTGAAGAATGCTGCTGTGACCTTGACCAACTCATGAGGATTACAATCTGTAGACTTTCAGCCACAGAGACACTGCCAATGAGTCAGCTATAATTTTTAAAACCAAAGAATGTGTTCGAAAAAAGAAATCACACTGTGTCCAGAGAGAAATGCCCATTTGATATCAATGAATCCTGTCATAATATTTTTGATTAAATTAAGAGCTTGCCTGTTCAAGTCATCTAATGTAACCAAATCAAATCAAATTTTAGATAATATTTCTTTAGAAGTGACAAGTGTCATTCTCTCCTACCTTTACATCTTCAGATGTGTGGCTCAGAAATCATATTTGTGATAAATGAGAAAACAATGAACATTTAAACGTCCAGAACTTTCAATGTGTAAGCTCCATTCGCTAAATAACTCTTAGAGTCTGGTTGGTTTGTAAATTGCCAAATAGAGATTGTGCTCTAAGTATGTCCCAAGACCAAAGCCAGATGGACTAGCCAAAATTAGTGAGAACAATGGGTAAAATGGCAATACGTGGAGACTGTGAAAAGCTATTTCTTCAGTAAGAAGGTCCTTTTATATAACAACAAAAATGAATGATGAAAGTAAACTACGAACAATGATGAAATATTATCCATTATTTCTTCTCGTTGAGAACATTGCAATGGCTTTGCCCTCTTACAATCCATATCAAGGTCTTGCTCTAATTCATAGATGCCTTTGTGGAAGAGATAGGAGCAGTTGCATTAGTGAATCAAACCAAAGAAATAAATCCAGTTATACAACCTGTCTCTATCAATCATTCCTACCTCACCTTGTTACTCAGTGGACAGCCTTGCTTCAATCAATGATCTTGCTGAAGTCAGCAAAACAAGGCAATTGTTCAAATCAAACAAACTGCTTAGATTGCTTAAATTTGGATTTAAAATTCCACACTCAGACTTAAAAATGTTATTGAGTCTTCATTCTTATTTAGTATTTGATGAGTTGACCAAAAGGAAGATGAGAAAGTATCAGCTAATTCTACACACGTCAGGTGGTAAGTTTTTCGAATAGAATTCTTAAGTGCCTGCTTAAATTGTTTAAATCTAAAGATCGTGTTATTAGTCTTACCATACAAATTACCTCACAAAGATCAGTAATACAATACAATCTTTTCAGGGTGTAAAGCTCATTATTGACTTTAGATAGATATTCATTATCACATATATCGACTATAGTGGTTGTCATGACATCTAGAATACCAAAGCTATGATGTTCAAAACAATAAAACTGCTTCATACATTGCTATGCTACAAACACACTGAAAGAAGTTCAAACTTGTGATAAAGAAACCAACAAAATTCACTTTTATAATTTGTTTAGACTACATGAAGACACTGACATTAATTGTTCTCCGTTGTGACAAACCTTTGCTGACTTACCTCTGTAAGATGCATAATTATTGAGCTGCGCACATTTTGAAAGTTGGAGAGATGAAATTTCAAAAGCAGGTTAAATAGCAAAACATTTCACTGCACTGGATAGAGCAAGTAAAAGTTAGCATAAATGAATTGAATATAATGAACAACATTGAGACATTTCCACTGAAAATAAAAAAGAAGCTGAAATAAATTATGTTTGTCCTTCGGTCAATAGCATTTATGTGAGACACATTGAATAAACCAGTAGGCATTCACATGTTGAGAAATTCTGTAAATGTTGCGTCAAAACTACTGAGTTAATATTCCAGCACTTGTTTATTTTCATATTGTGGGCATTTCTGGCAAAGTATATATTTATTGCACATTCTTAATTGACCATGAGAAGGTGGTGGTGAGCTGCCTTCCTGAGATATTGCAGTACTTTTGCTGTATGTAGACCCCACAGTACTCTGGCTTAGGGAGAAAGTTTCAGGTTTTTAACACAATGAAAAAACGCAATATTGTTCCACGTCAAATGGAGTATGACCTGGTGGGTAATTTGGTGATGGTCGTCAATGCACCTCCTGTCCTTTTCTTTCTCCATGTTGGAGATTATTTTTCTGAATTCATTATGAATTTGGAGGTTTTGTTGAAAATGAATCATGAAATTCTGATTTTATAATGTTAAAAGTTTGTGCGATTATATAGTTTATTCAATGTCTGTCTACATTTATAAATCTATTTTATTATAAAACAGGCATGTCAAGGTTTAAAGGCAAAGCATGATGGTAATTTAACTGGACATTGTCAATGTTAGTAGTGTATGTATGTGTGAAACTGCACAGTGCTCACAGTGAAAGGGGGAACGAGTTATACAGAGGGAATGAGGCAAAAGTGCCAAATTAAAGGGGAATATGTAGGTGTTACAGACGACAACACCTTGGAAGGTATAGAGCGTTTAAATAATTTAGCTAATTATATGCTTTGTGTATCAATATATATTAAATACATTGCTTTATTATAAAGTTGTTTGTCAAGGCTGTAAGCTGTAAAAAATCTTTTTTGTCTAAGATCAATTTAAGAGATAAGATGGGGATAATAACAGAAAGACAGGAAAAGATGAACGTAACACTGCAGAATTACAGAAGTGATCAATTACAGAATTCTGAATGTTTGAACCTTTAAAATAACAACAGGAAACATCTGCAAAGGTACACGTATTGGGGCACAGGGAGTCTATGTACTATCAATAACCTCAGATGATCCAATCTTATTAACCAGGACAAACAATGGCCTAGCATAGCATGGTGAGGGTTTCCCTGATGGGGATAAATAACGCTGCAACAAGATGTTGTTGCCAAACATCTAGAGGAAGGGTGTATTCTCGCCACTGGAACACAGGAAGAAAGGAAGAAAATACAAGACCGTGCTCAAGACAGATCGGAAACAAGAGTTACTGGTGCCAGGTTCCACTGTGTTTCTATTGCTGTTGCTAGTTGTTAACTTTGTATCACTTTTTGGAACTTAGTAACCTCTCTGACGTTATCGAAGAATGTGCAATTGCAATTGATGGGTTAGTTGGACAGCTGGTTCGGAACACAAAGTGATACCAGCAACATACATTCAATTCCTGTCCTGGCCAAGGTAACTCGAAGGACTGTCCTCCTTAACATCTCCCTTACCTGAGGTGTGGTGTCCCCAAGGTTAAACCACCACCAGTCATCTTTCTTTCTAATGAGAGAGTGGCCTCTATGGTCTCGTAGGACAATGGAAGCTTCACTTTTATTGAAATATGACAAAGTATCATTTAAAAACAGAATTAAGAATGAATATTAATGAGACCACTGTATTTGTTCCATTATTGTGAATGACAAATACAAATATGTGTGTGTGTGTTAAGAAAATGAAGTGCTGGAGGAAATCTAATCAGTGACAAAAGAAAACAATTAATAATGGAACAAATTAAAGTCCTGTGGAGACAATATCAGGAATAGAACTTGTCGACAGCAAAATGGCTGAACGAGGGCATAACTATGTTTCCATTAATGGTCTCTATTGGTCTTTAAATTCTAAACTAGTTTGACAGCTATTATAGTTCCTTATATAGTACTATTACACTCATAGCAATAGTTAATAACCACCTTAGAAAACAATCTTCCTTTCATCTTATTTTGGTTTTCATGATACTGCTATGCCTTGGGGAAGAAAAACCATGCCAGACAACAGAAAGACACTATTGCAATATCTGGCAACTCACACTAATTCATTTTATCATTTCAAACAAACGCAATAAAAAAATGTTGAAAATAAATGTTTTTTCCCTTCTAATGACAGCAGCCATTTAAGTGATTGGAGAGATTGATCACAAGACATTGTTGTGATGATAATGTCAGACTACAATCTGCTGGGGCTGGAAGGAAAAAAGAAAAGAAACAGAGAGAGAGAGAGTGAGGTGGGGGGGAACAGTAACAAGTTTGCATTCAAATAACATACTCCCACAGTGTTTCCACAGGACCATAAGATATATGAACAGAATTAGGCCAGTTGGTCCATCATGAATGCATAACATGAATAGGTGTGGTCCCAACATAGTCACCTGCAGATCTTCACTGCCCAACCTGAAAAAGACCTCTTTATCCCTACACTCTGCCTTCTGCCAGCCAGCCAATCCTCCATCCAAGGCAGAGCCTTGCCACTAACACCATGAGCTCCTATCTTACTCAGCAGCCTCCTGTGTAGTACAGGAGTTCTCCCATGAGGCAATAGTTGCATTCTTGTGTGAGCTCGCTTTAATAGAAAATCACGCTACAGAAAATAATGTTATAGGGAAATCACTATACCTGTACAGCAGGAAGTTCACATTATCCAAACAGCACCCTCTATTTCATCACTCACATTCCAGCCAATTCATGTTAATGAAGTGGCCTGTATCTTGTCAAAGACCTTTCAGAAATCCACTGGCTGTTCCTGCAACTTTCGGGTGGCATCATTGTGGCACTGCAGGAGGCCCATGATGGACATGGACATGCAACCGCAGGAAGTGCTACACTTAACCCCACACCTCCTCCCTCACCCACATCCCAGGCCCCAAGATGACTTTCCATAGTAAGCAGATGTTCACCTGCATATCTGCCAATGTGGTATATTGTATCTATTGTACCCGGTGTAGCTTCCTCTACATTGGGGAAACCAAGTGGAGGCGTGGGGACGGCTTTGTAGAACACCTCTGCTTGGTTCGCAACAAACAATTGCACCTCCCAGTCGCGAACCATTTTAACACCCCCTCCCATTCCTCAGACGACATGTCCATCTTGGGCCTCCTGCCGTGCCACAATGATGCCACCCGAAGGTTGCAGGAACAGCAACTCATATTCCGCTTGGGAACCCTGCAGCCCAATGGTATCAATGTGGATTTCACAAGCTTCAAAATCTCCCCCTCCCCCACTGCATCCCAAAACCAGCCCAGCTTGTCCCCACCTCCCTAACCTGTTCAACCTCTCACCTATCCTCTCCTCCCACCTCAAGCTGCACCTCCATTTCCTACCTACTAACCTCATCCCGCCTCCTTGACCTGTCCATCCTCCCTGGACTGACCTATCCCCTCCCTACCTACCCACCTATACTGTCCTCTCCACCTATCTACTTTTCTCTCCATCTTCGGTCCGCCTTCCCCCCCCTCCCTATTTATTTCAGAACCCTCTCCCCATCCCCCTTTTCTGATGAAGGGTCTGGGCCCGAAACATCAGCTTTTGTGCTCCTAAGATGCTGCTTGGCCTGCTGTGTTCATCCAGCTCCACACTTTGTTACCCTAAACAGTGCACCATCGGCTCAGTATTGCATTCCTGTGTGTGTCTGAATTAGGTGCTCAAATCTCTCCTATGTAGCTCAAATCTTCAACTATCTAAATAATAGACAAATAAAAAGTTGTGTTATTTTAAATTATAGAATAGATTGACACATTTGTAAACTCTTGTGTTGGCTCATGAGCAAAAAATGCCTACTTCATTTTAAATATCCTAGTCTTAAAAAAGACTTCCCTTGCTACTGCAGTTACACGAGTTAATGTACCAGCCTCGATCAATTGTAAACATGAGCAGCATCAGAAATGTCTGTAATGGCTCCCTGGTGGTTCTGTCAGTTAATGCATGATCTGATACAGTACTGAGTCATACACCCCAGCAAAGTTATAGTTGGAGCCCTGGTCTATATATGTTTAACTGACTTCCATTCTTGTGACTGTAAGGCCCATAACTTTCAATTTTCATGTCTTTCAAACTGAAGAAAACTAACATTCCCTAATATTCCTTCCTCCTCACAGCTATCCACTGATGTGCACTGGAAAGTGAGCAATTACAGGTACAATTTGTCAGCATGATGACTTGAACGGTAAAATCCAGAAGTGTATGGATGGGATCTCATATGTGTCCAAGCAGCAAGGGTTATGGCAAAATGTGGAACAATCAGGCGATGAGTGCAGTGAGGCCCAACTCAACATTAGTTTATGTTTTTGTTTATGTTTACCTTTGTTTATGTTTTTCACTAGTAGTGGTGTGGTTCTCGCAAGACAGAAGCAAGTTACCGAGTGATGGTGGCTATTTTTTCTTAAGGACCTAATGAACAGCCCAAATCACCTCATTAAGCCTCCCATCTGAACAAACTTTCCAAACCAGCTCGACATCGGAAAACTTAACAAAGAAACCAGAGAGAGCACCTGATGGTTTCAGCTCACTGTTTGTTCCAAAGGACTTCCATGTTGGAAATTGGGCAAGAAGATCACGGTTCATGCTCGATGGACTGGTCACGCACAGTCCACATTTACAGACATTGGCATCTAAAGAATACAAGCCTCAAAGAGCAGTAATGGCACATCTCTGATTCACTTACAGTCTGCTTCCACGCTTCAATGTTGCACTGGTAACTATCAATGTAATGTTGCAGCAAGGACACTTTGTGCTGAGGGATGTCACCCAGCTCATGGATTGGACCAGGATACCTCTCCTGGCTGTTTGCACACTCTCGTTTTGATTACCACAGGGTACCTCTCTGGATATTCACAACTTCCCTGCCTTGTATTGCTTTGTGCACAATGGCTTCTTGGCCTGAAATGCATGTTATTTTCTATTCCTATTAGATCTGTCATCTTGCCGTTCAGTGTAGACACAAAGCTAGGAAGCCTGTTACCTCTGTCAGTTGGCTTCAGTCACATCTTTGCTCGGGTTTCAGGCACAGGCAGCCTCTGATATCTGTTCAGGGCACTAGAATCAGGACCCTCTGTGAGGGGCTGAAGGATGAACAGCCCACCACCCACCCTGACTCTTTCTTCCCTCCTGAGGGTTATTATTCTTCTGGAAAGTGAGAGAGGTAAGTAAGAGAGATGAAAGTGAATGGCCCAGCTGTGACTATCAGTTCAAGTCGGGAGGTGTCTCGGCTGGGTAAGTGAATGGGCAGCATAGTGGCTCAGCAGAGTTAGTGGTGTTGGGTCTGGCTTTGGTGACAGTGAGCTGCGAAAATATTGAATGTAGTAGTGAGATTGAAAGACACTGACCAGTTGTGGGAGTTTGATACAGTAGCAAAGGTAGAGAAAGTGTTTATTTTATGCATTAATGATTTGGACTTGAAAATGGGGGCCACAGTTGGGAAAGACACAAAAATTGGCCATGTAGAGGAGGGTGTAGAAGATAGCTGTAAACTCCGAAATGAGTGGGCAACTTGCCTATCTAATAGCCGCTTAAATGCCCCTAATTAGGCCGACTCCACTATCGTCTCCAGCAATGCATTCCATGCTCTGACTACTCTCTGAGTAAAGAACCTACCTCTGATATCTCCCCTATATCTATCTCCACTCACTTTAAAACTATGTCCCCTTGTAATAGTTACCTCCACCCTTGAAAAAGGCCTCTGGCTGTCCACTCTATCAATACCTCTGATCATTTTGTACACTTCTATCAAGTCACCTCTAACCTTTCGTCATTCTTAAGAGAAAAGCCCTAGTTCTCTCAAAATTTCCTCGTAAGACCTTCCCTCTATTCCAGGCAACATCCTGGTAACTCTCCTCTGCACCTTTTCCAACACTTACACATCTTTCTTGTAATGGGGCGCCCAGAACTGGACACAATACTCCAGATGTGGCTGCACCAGGCTCTTGTATAGCTGGAGCATAACTTCACGGCTCTTGAACTCAATCCCTCTATTCATGAAAGCTGACACACCATACACTTTCTTAACAACTCTATCCACCTGGGTGGCAGCTTTCAGGGAACTGTGGACATGAACCCCAAGATCCCTCTGCTGCTCCACACTGCTAAGAATCTTGCTGTTAACTCTGCATTCTGCTTTCAAGCTTGTCCTTCCAAAATGAATCACCTCACACTTTTCAGGGTTGAACGTCATCTGCCACTTCTTAGCCCAGCTCTGCATCCTATCAATGCCCTTTGTAACCTAAGACAGCCCTCGACACTGTCCACAATGCGACCCACCTTCATATTGTCCACGAAATTACTAATCCACCCTTCCACTCCTTTACCCAAATCATTTACAAAAATCACAAATAGAAGAGGACCCAGAATAGATCCTTGTGGTACACCATTCGTAACTGAGCCCCATGTTGAATATTTTCCATCCACTACCACCCCTTGTCTTCTAATGGCCAGCCAATTCTGAATCCAGTCTGCCACATTTCCCCCTATCCCATGCCTCCTTACCTTCTGCATGAGCCTACCATGGGGAACCTTATCAAGCACCTTACTTAAATCCATGTCTGCCACATCCACTGCTCTATCTTCATCCACGTGTTTGGTCACCTCTTCAAAGAGTTCAATAAGGCTTTGAGGCATGATCTACCCTCACAAATCCATGCTGACTATCATGAATCAAACTGCGCCTTTCCAAGTGATCTTGAGTCTTATCTCTCAGAACCCTTTCCAATAATTTGCCTACCACTGATGTAAGACTAGCTGGCCTGTAATTTCCGGGATTATCCCTGTTCCCTTTTTTGAACAGGGGAATGATGTTTGCATCTCTCCAATCTTCTGGCACTATACCCCTAGACAGTGAGGATGAAAAGCCCATTGCCAAAGGCCCTGTAATCTCTTCACTTGCTTCCCATAGAATCCTTGGATAAATCCCATCAGGCCCAGGGGACTTATCTACTTTCAACCTCCTCAAAATTCCTAGCACATCTTCCTTACTAACAGAGACCTCCTCTAGCCTACCAACCTGTTTCACACTGTCCTCCTCTACAACTAGGTCCCTCTCAGTTGTGAATGCTGAACAAAAGTATTCATTAAGGATCTCTCCTATCTCTTTTGGCTCCGTGCACAAATTCCCTTTACAATTTTTGATCGGCCCTAACCTTTCTCTGGTCATTCTCTTATTCCTCACATACATGTAAAAAGCCTTGGAGTTTTCCTTGATCTGATCTGCCAAAGTTTTCTCATGACCCCTTATAGCTCCCCTAAGCTTTATCCTTCCTGCATAACTTGTATCCCGCCAGAGCCTTTTCCATTCCTTGTTTCCTAAACCTTACACAAGCATCCTTCTTCCTCTTAACCAGTCATTCAACCTCTCTTGAGAACCAAGGCGCCCTCACTCAGCCACATCTTCCCTGCCTGCTAGGGACAAACATTCCGTGCACACGCTGTATGCATTCCTTAAACAATCTCCACATTTCAATAGTGCTCTTCCCTGACAGCATTTGTTTCCATTTTAAGTTACCCAGTTCTTGCCTAACTGAATTATAGTTACCCTTCCCCCAATTATAAACCTTACCCTGCTGTATATACCTATACTTTTCCATGACTATTGTAAAAGTAACAGAGTTATGTTCGCTACCGCCAAAATGCTTTCCTACCAACAGGTCTAACACTTGGCCCGTTTCATTGCCAAGCACCAAATCCAAAGTGGCCTCTCCTTGTGTTGCTTCATCTACACACTATGTCAGGAATTCTTCCTGATTCACTGGACAAAATCCTCTCCATCTAAACTATTACAACTAAAAAGTTTCCAATCAATATTTGGAAAGTTCAAGTCACCCATGACTACAACCTTGTGACTTCTGCACCTTTCCAGTATCTGCCTCCCAGTCCACTCCTCTACTTCTATGCAACTATTAGGGGGTCTTTAAAAAAACCTCCAACAAAGTGACTGCTCCTTGCTTCTTCTGGACTTCAACCCAAACTGACTCTGTAGACATATCATTTTTGAACTGCCTTTCAGTAGCTGCTCGACAAGCCCTGATTAACAATGCCACTCCCCTGCCTCTTTTACCACTTTTTTCCACTCTGGTATCTGATATCTGGTGATAGACACCGTAAAATCTTTTAGAAAGTACTTGGATCTAAACCTTAAGTGCCGTCATGCGAAGGAATCAGTGCTGGGCTGGATTGAACAAGGTCACAAATGACATGACATCAGTCCTGTTGGACTATAACCTAGTGTCATTTAATTTTTGACTTTAAGTGCTATAAGCTGCAGGGCTGTGGGCTTTCTGCATGATGATGGGATAAGAAAAGGCACCTAGGTGTCTTTGGGTTGGCGTGGACAAGATGGGCTAAATGGCCCTCCGTTGTGCTGGATCATTTTATGGTTCTAAGGTTCGAGAAGATACTGGAAGCAGCCCTGGTAGTGTGAAGGTGGCCATTGATCTTCACCTAACAGTGCTAGAAAGAGATTGCTTGAATCTGGGTGGAAATCTCAGAGCGTACAGGCCATGGTCTGGTAGAGGGGCCTCCACTGCTGCCCCTGGGATGGGAGAGGATGTCCTGCGACAGCACCACCCTGACCAGCAGGGCACTGCCCACAAAGCCAAGTATCAATTTTCCCCATCTACCCCATACAGGACAATTGTCAGGAATCATGCAGGGCAGCTCAGACCCGCACAATGATTTTTCAAGGTAAACAAAAGGATTTTGAAGATGGCCAGCCTCAAGGGATGCCTGTCTTTCAGTGGACATCTGCTGAGTGGTGAGCTGTTTTGGGAATGGCACATGTTAAGATGGGGTGGAAATCGGACATGAGGAACACCAAAGGCACATGGTAGGTAATTAACCAGGGAAAGACGGCAAAAGACAGTGAGAGAAATCATCCAACCTCACAATGACAAACCTTCCAAAAATCTCAATGCAACTCAGACTTGGCCAAAAAAAAAAGATTCAGCCCTTTGCAACCAACATATCTTAATAAAAACAGACACTTTCTTTCAATACAGAATTTTGCAATTGTAAGTAATTACATCCAGAAGTTCAGCATTAAATCTTTAACAAGGTACAAACAGTCAGTTGAATCTGTTTGATAATCCCCTTTCCCATTAAGACTCTTTTAAATCAGTGAGTATACAGTAGGAAATCAATTGTCCTCGTCTAGCAACTTGCATGCTTTAGCAACACTCGCCAGGAAATTCCATGAAATCGGAAATGGGTATAAAGACTAACTCTCTTGATGTCAAATCCTAGATATGGAGCCCAGCTCCGTACATGGACTGAGGATACCAATCCTGGGCAAAGTATCAGGAACTGTTGACCCCGCAGTGTAAAGCTTGCCAGTACAGCTGATCTCTGTTCTCCTACTGTCCTAACAGAGAATGTCAAACCAAAAAACACTGGTTCAATAAGAGGTGGACAAAGGGTCCACTTGCATCACAAGACCAAGAAATCCTAGGCAAAAAAAAATTCCAAACAGCTACAAATGCTGGTGATCAGAAATGAAAACAGGAATTGCTGGGAAAACTCAGCAGGTCTGGCAGCATCTGTGGAGAGAGAGAGAGACAAAAGCAGACCCATTAATCCGAATGTTAACCTTGCTTTTTCTCCACAGATGCTGCCCGACCACTGAGGTTCTCCGGGAATTTCTGTTTTTGTTTCTAAGAAATCCTAGGATTAGAAAGGACTGGGCTCTCAATTTCACAGGAGCTCCTGTTCAAGGTATTTTTGAATCAACTTGTTCAGAGATAATATTGCACATCCCTGAGGCACATAGGACCTGTACCTGGACCTCCAGTCTCAGAGGTAGCAAAATTACCACTGCACCACAAAAGCCCCGAGCTCCTGTTTGATTGTTCTGTGTTTAGCTACATGAATCTGTTTACTATTAAAGCTCCTGCACTCAGTTGGTTAACCTGCATGTGGGCTCAAAGAAGGTAAGCACAGCTGTTAAAAGAACAGGAAGCCAAACATTTTAAAGGCATTTTGCACAAATTCAGCCCGAAATTGTTCAACAGTCAAATGGAAACATCAATGTGGTTCCTGGTTTCATCAGCAAATTAAGCAGAATTTACGAGGAGTACAGCACTAACATCTGTGAACCCACAATATTAGTAAAAGAATACAACTAAAATATTGTATACAATATCTACAATTCCCAGGATTATTCCTATTCCTTTTCTTGAACAAGGAAATAACATTTGCCTCTCTCCAATCATCTGGTACTATCCAGTGGACAGTGAGTTTGCAAGTGTAGGGTATGTGGGGTAGTTTGATCTTCAAGTAGGATAATAGGTTGGCACAACATTGTGGGCTGAAGGGCCTGTACTATGCTGTACTGTTCTATGTTCTATGTAATATCTCTGTTTGCTCACATTTTGATCTGCTGACTCTCCCTTGCATCATGTGTTTTGATACCACACCAGCACCACACCACAAGAGCTTATTATTTTCAAGTCAACTTGCTCTGAAATGCTATGACACATTTCTGCAGCAAGTAGGACCTGAGCCCAGACCTCCTGCCTCAGAGATAATGATGCTAACACAGTGTTGCAAGTCCCCCACAATCATTTGTTTTGATGATTAGGGTTGTAATCAGGTGTAGCTGTTATGACATAGAGTTATCATGCTGGAGATGTGACACCCTCAATGATAGTTGTCCCTGTGAGAAACTTATTATCCTAACTGTAACAGAACCACAAACCACCTTGAATTATACTAATGTTCTGGTTGACATTATGCCCCATATATGGCTAGCCCAGCTCTATTCTGTGCTTTTTTTGGTGGCAAAATTTCAATTATTTCTACTCACAACTTCATACATTACTAAAAGTAGAACACTGCAGATGCTAGAAGTTTGAAATAGAAAGAGAAAATTTTGGGGAAACTCAGCAGGTCAGATAGAAGTCACATCAGACTCAAAACGTTAAGTCTCTTTCTTTGTCCACAAATGGTATCGGATCTGCTGAGTTTCCCCAAAATTTTCAATTTTTATTTCATATCTTATTATGTTGATTCTCTCTCAACACAGATTTGTCTATAACAAATGTCTTTGAAAGTCATTTACAGCAAGAAAAGTGTTGTGAAGTCAGAGTGTACATGGAAATGAACATGACCTTTATTCACTCAAGCATCTCACAAGACCCAAAGGAATGGAAAGTTTCTGCAAGAGTGTGGGATCCGAGGGCTGCAGGAGATTACTGAGATACTGAGAACTCATGTTGATCAGCAAGCCCTGAATGATGGGTGAGCATGAATTGATATGGATTAGAACAGAGGCAGCAGACTCAAGAACGAGCTGAAAATTTTGGTGGATTGAAGATGAGAGGTCACCCAGAAATGTTTTGAATTTAGTGAGTCTGGGTATGTCAATGGATGGGTTGCATTGAGAACAAAACGGGGACACAAGGGTGAGAGTAGATTCTGTGGCGGAGATGGCAAAAGGTTGTATTTTACCTCTGGGGTGAATAAGATCCCAGCTGATGGACATAGAGAAAATTTCTACCATTTCTGCTCACTATAAACCAGGTGGAATGAGGGCTAAAACTCAACCCCTGGTCTTAACCATTCGTTACTGACCTGATGATTATTGTAAGGCAACGGATTTCATGGGCAGTGGAAGCGTTGACCCTTAAAAATGTAAATGGAAGAGTTTGCTAACTGCAGAGCTGCCAATTCTTAAAATCTGGCAGCACACATTGCAAGTTAGGGACAGGAGGAGGCCATTCAGCTCATTGAGTCTGTTTTGTAATTCAATAAGATCATGACCCATCTGAAAATTACATTGGTCAGGGAAGCTCTGACATAAGCTACAAACCTCTTGAGGTTAAGTCATGTAAATTTATAATCAATTGTTACAGTGCTCCTATTGGGCTCACAAAGAATGTTTGATTCACTGTCTCCTGTCATGGGTGGTGCATTACCAGCAGCATCATGGTATCCCATGGATTGGTTAGGGGGCTGTCACCAACCCTCAGTTCTACCCTGGGCCTAGGGACCTAATTGGTTAACAGCAGAGGAATCGCTATTGTTTACAATACGCTACATTGGTGAGTTAGACTGCAGATTGTCAAGAGACTTTGATGATAAATCTGTTTCAATCAGGATCTTGAGTTAGACTCACCTTTCCCACACCCAAGGTGCTCTAATATTATCAGGTTGGGCAGGGCATAATGCAATCCCCAATATTGACAATTCCAAAACCATTTTCCTCTAAAATGCCATTCTGGATTCATGCCCTTCTCCATTACACAACTTATTAAAACCCATATTTCCTTCTGTGATTGATATCACTGCTGGCCTGGCAGATATTGGACCACCTGGCCATCTTGGACTCAATGTTTACCTCCGGTCAATGATGTCCCAATGAAAATGTGTCTGTTAAAATGGAGCAGGTCTACTGTACCTCAACAGCAGTAGGGCAGATAGCCTGTACTTCTCACCCCTCTTGGCTTCTTGCCCAGGAGATAAATACTCCTAATGACAGGAAGGGGAATGGGATCACTGGTAACATTACAGGGTTTGTGATGGAGAGCCAAAGGCATGGTTTTGGTCTTCCCAAGACTTAGCTAGGGAAAAGAGTAGTCCATCTGTGATTAAATGTTGGACATGCAGTCTGAGGAGGAATTGAGAGGAGTAGTGGAAAGGCTTATTGTCAGTATGAGTGTGGAAGCTTTGCCATTTCTGTGGATGAGGAACACCATGTGTTAAGGTCTTTATTGGACATTGGAGCTATTTGTACAAGGTTAGGGGGAGAAAGAATGACAGAAAATAAGTTTGTTCTATTGCAAGCCTGGGGATTAGATAATATTAATTGCACATCTGTGTCTGTGTTGGGAGTTTCACTAGGATCAGAAGCCAGGAATTGAATGGATTCCCTAAGAACAATCTACTCAGTCAGCCTGGTGGTTCCTAACACTGTGGAATTATATAAGGGTCATTATAGTTCCTCGGATACTTGGAGAACAGTTGCATTATCTTTTTGCAATGATCACAAATCTATTACACATTAAACAGGTAGAACACCTCTGATCGGTACATTGACAATCGGAGTTGAGAGGTCACATTCCAGCTGTACAGGACACTGGTTAGGCCACTTTTGGAATATTGAGTTCAATTCTCGTCTCCCTGCTGTAGGAAAAATATTGTGAAACTTGGAAAGGTTCAGAAAAGATTTACAAGGAAATTGCTGGGTTTGTAGGTTTTGAACTATTGGAAGAGGTTGAATAGACTGAAGCTATTTTACCTGGAGTGTCAGAGGCTGAGCGGTGACCTTAGAAGTTTACAAAATCATGGGGCCATGGGTATGGTGACAGCCAAGGCCATTTGCCCAGGGTTGGGGAGTCCAAAACAAGAGGGCGTAGGTTTCAGGTGAGAGGGGAAACATTTAAAGGGGAACTAAGGGGCAACTTTTTCATACAGGAGGTGGAGCATGTACAGAATGAGTTACTAGAGGAAGGGGTGGAGGCCGGTTCAATTACAACATTTAAAAGGCGTCTGGATGTGTACATGATTTCGAAGGGTTGTGAGGGATACGGGCCAAATGCTTGCAAATGGGACAAGATTAATTTGGAATATCTGGTTGACTTGAGCAATTTAGACTGAAGAATCTGTTTCTGTGCTGTATATTTTTCTGATTCTGTTAACCCAGCGGTTCTGATGGCGCTCTCATTGCCACATGAGTGCCATCTCGAATTCTCCTAACCTCTAGAAATCCCAGCAGAGAAGCAAAGCTGACAGTCTTTGCATTTTGCTGGTCACAGCTGACTCAAAGTTAATGTAGTGGGAAACCCTTGCAAGCAAAACACTGGTGAACTGGCTGGTGTACTGACTGCTGCAGTTTGCAAGGTGATGCAGATATCATCAACTAATTCTGAGATGGACCTGGACACAAGAAATGGATGCTTTGGTTAACTTGACATCTATAGGCATTTAGTAGTGATCCACTTTCCTTGAGCAGTGGCCTTCTTCAAATTAATCCCCAATTTCCAGAAGCATTGTTTTTCAGGGAAATTGCCAAAATTGATCCTTGGCTTATGGTCTCTGTGGTGAGTATTTTGCCACTATTAATCTTCAGCCTGACAACTTCCTCTTCTATTCATGTATCTTTGGAGAAGACACCATTGTCGCTGCTCAGTTCAGCAACCCAGGCAAACACTGAATATGTAGACCCCGCATCACGGATAGGTCCCACAGGCCATTAAGTGAAATTACTCTCAGCAGAATCCAAAAAACTAATACAATTCGTACAGATTTGCAGTCCCCAGTAAATTAATGATTTTGTACTGAAAGAACAATTCAGTCAGCACAAGCCTTTCGCAGTGACTAACAACAGGCTTGCCAATTTCACCCTCTAAATTGATCATATCAGGTCAGTTTCAATCTACCGCAGGTTCTCGCTGTGAATTTCCCTTCTCCAACCCTTTCAGCTGAGGCACTGAGTATAACCTTTGCATTGCAGAGAAAGAGGGATCCTGTGGTTAAGAAGACTCAGAGTTGCCTTTTAAGATGCTCCAATTGTTATCTCCACAGGAGTCTCCGCTGGACCTGGAAGCCACACAAGGGAAAGCTGGACCATTCTCCATCAGAATGGGGAATTTAATGGTCCCCGGAACAAAAACAGAAGCCCTGCTGGGAAAACTCAGCAGGTCTGACAGCATCTGTTGAGAGAAAGCAGAGTTAACTTTTGAGATCCAGTGACCCTTCTTCAGAATATGAAGCACTGGGTTTGTTTCTACCCAGCTCTAGAGAATTGAATCACATCAGCAGGGTAAGTGCAACTAACTCTCTTTTGTGGGCTGAAAAAAATTGGGACAGTCACAAAATAATTTGCTGGGTGTGGTGCTGAATGATCAACCATTCACCACATGACTAATAGAGAAGTCATAAATATATGAAAATGACTCATGATGAGTGGAGTTTTGTGATGAGATATTTGCTGTGCCTTCCTCCCAGCACCTTTGTTCTGGATTTCATGTCCATCCATCCAGCTTGTTAATGGGACACGTGGCTGGAATACCACACTGCCCAGCTGATATTACGATTGTCATGAGAAAGTGAGCAGCCATTCCCAACCCAATTGGTTAAAAACCAGGAAGGAAGGATGGAAAGTACATGCTTTGGGACTTTGGGGTGGGTGGGGTGCTCATAGACGTCAGAGCAACCCTTCAACCCAACCACTTCCACCAACATGTTATTCCCCCGAAACCCCGCATCACCTCCTGCTTTTGTCACATCCCATCCGGCCACGTAACCCAGCCTGCTCCTCAGTTCCCCAGGCTTCCCAATCCCTCCACATTCAATCCCCCGACTTATCTCAATCCAGGCCAATGTTGTTTCCATCAAGTTGACTTCTCGTCCCAGCAACACTCACTACAGGCTACTGCTGCTCCTGGGACTGTGAGAGCTGCTGGTTAATTAGCTTTCAGGAGCAGAGACACCACCGCCATCCCCACCCCCCACCCCACTGAACAGTAGAGTCTACTTTCAGCTCCTCAGATACACTCGTAATGTGTAATGGCCATGGCATGGCTCAGTCTTATATTGTTCAGGCCGACATTCAACCAAACAACAGCTGTTGATGATGAATCTCTGTTTGCTTTTGTGGTCCCTCTAGGCACATATTCTGTTTCTTTTCCTGTTCTGCTACCGTCTTATTTTGCTTTTTACACCACAAACTCGGAGACCCTTAGAGTCATAGAACTGTACAGCATGGAAACAGGCCCTTTGGTCCAGCTTGTCCATGCCAACCAGATATCCGAAATGAATCTTGTCTCATTCACCATATTCCTATTCATGTACCCATCCAGATGCCTTTTAAATGCTGAAATTGTACCAGCTTCCCCCATTTCCTCTGGCAGCTCTTTCCAAACATGCACCACCCTCTGTTTGAAAAAGCTACCCCCCAGGTATCTTTTAAATCTTGCTCTTTTCACCTTAAACCTATGCCGTCTAGTTTTGAACTTGCCTAGCGTGGGAAAATGCCCATGGCAATTCACCCTACCTATGGCCCTTATGATTTTATAAAGCTCTGTGAGGTTACCCCACTGCTTTATTCTCTTTTATCATTTAATTTTGTCTACCCCCTATTCTAATTCAGACCTTACCTTTGGTTCTTTCCTCTCTCTCGTATTTCTTACCCTTCAACCAGTGACATCTCCAACTTCTTCCAATTTTGAATTAAACATCTTTATGCAGAATGGTAGCAGAGTACAATACAATAATGCAAAAGGAAAGGTGTCACTGTTCACAACTATCTTGGTGTCCAACATTGAACATGCAGCTTCAATCTGCTCAAGTCACTCCAAGTCACTGCTCAAGACAAATTTCATCCAAACCCCATCCACAAGCTCATTGATGACACCCAAGGTTGTAGGGTGGATATCAAACAATGATGAGTCAGAATACAGGAAGGAGATAGAATGCTCAGTATCATGTTGCAAAGATAACAGGCTCTCCTTCAAAGTCAGCAAAACTAAAGAGCTGATCATCAACTTCAAAAAGAAAGAAAGAGGGCACATCCCTATCCACACCAATGGAGCTGAGTTGGAGAGGATTGAAAACATCGAGTTCCTAGGAGTGACAATAACCAACAATCTGTCCTGGTCCTCCCGTATAGATGCAACAGTCAAGAAGGCACAACAATGCCTCTCCTTCCTCGAGAGGTTTAGGAAATTCAGCATGTTCAGAAGGACCCTCACCAACTTTTACAGATGTACGATAGAAAGCATTCTATCTGGGTGCACCGTAGCTTGGTACAGCAACTGCTCTGCCCAGAACTGTCAGAAACTACAGAAAACTGTGAACACAGCCCAAACCATAATGCAAGCCAACTTCCAATCCATGAACTCCATCTACACTTCTCATGGTCAAGGAAAGGCTGCCAGCATTGTCAAAGACCCTTCCCACCCTGGTAATACTCTCTTCCGTCAGGTAAAAGATACAGAAGTTTGAACATGCACACCAACAGGCCCAAGAACAGCTTTGCTGTCAGCACCTCAATGGTCCATGGAATTGTTATTAAGAAGGAAGCCACTAGGAGGCTAAGTGTTGTCCCTGTCCCAATCAACAGTGGATCTTCACAATGTGGACAAAATAAAATCAGGGACAGAAAATGGCCCTTAATGGTGCTGAAGTGGCTCAGTAGGCCATCTGGTGGACTGCTGCATCACTGATGTTCCTGCTTTTGAGTGACATCATAGTGGTTTTCCACCTTATGTCTTCCGCCATCATGTTCTCAGCTCTCCCACCTCTTTGACCGATGTATAGGGCTGTGGAAATTCAGCCTGAAGTCTTTTATTTTAATTTGTTTATGGGACAAGGGCATCATTGACTAGGCCGGCAAATATTCATTTCTAATTGCCCCAGAGAATATGGAGGTTAGCTGCCCTCATGAATCATTGCAGACCTTGTGGTGCAGGGACGCACACACTGCATTGTTAGAAGGGGAGTTTCTGGATTTTGATATATAGTGATAGTAAAGGAATGGTGATACAGTTCCAAATCTGTATCATGTGTGGCTCTGAGCGGTACTTGCAGATGGTGGAGCTCGCACGTACCTGCTATCCTTATCCTTCAAGATGGAAGAGTTTGCTGGTTTGGAAGGTGTAATCAGCAGAAACTTCATGCATTGCTGCAGTGAATTTCAGAGACATGCATCAGTGGTGAAGGAAATGAATGTTGAAGGTGGTGGATGGGCTACCAATCAAACAGACAGCTCTGCCCTAGACGGTGTCAAGCATCTTAAATATTGTTGGAGTTGTAGTCATTCAGGTAGGCATAAAATATTCTGTCACACTCCTGGCTTGTGCCTTCCGATGATGGACAAGCTTTGAGGAGTCAAAAGATGAGTTATTTACCACAACTCTGTTGCTTTGACTAATTCTGGACCTACTAAATACCTTGTTTTTATTCGAGGTTTCCAACACCAGTAGAATGCTAATTTTGGAATAGAAACTGTGAGATTGGACATAGTCATGATATTTTCATAGTAGTGAGCCGACCTGATTTCCACATTAAACAAGCAATAGGGCGCAGTTTATATTGAGTAAGCGAAAACCATGTCACTCTAAGAATTCCAAAATATCAAGACAATTCTGTGCTCACTCACACCATAAAAATGTTCAGTGAAACAGTCTTTCATAGCTAAATATTACCATGGAGTCTCTGATTAGTGTATTCCCTGTATTATCGTCAGACTGACTGTCAGCTAGCTTAAAGCAAGACGCAGATAAATCATTCATAATTCTTTGCAGATCTATCATAACAATGCTGATTAAAGACATTATCTGTCAAAACCTTATTAGAATGACAGCCCTTTAGAGTATTTAGACACAAACTGAGCTTGGAACCAGGCTTACATCTACACTGGGTCAGTATATTTGAACTGAATAGCTCAACTATTCCAGCATACTAATCTAATCAATTCACTTCATTCTTTGCAGCCAGTTTTAGTTGAAACATTTATAAACTTAAGCACTAACCATCTTAAGTCAATGCTCTGAGATTAGTTTTAATCTCAAACATAAGGCCACAAAAGGAAATCAGCGCCTCCAGTTAAATAATATATTTCACAATATTCGGAAGTCTGAAAGAAAGAAGTGTAACCAAGTGCTTTTGAAATGCAATCACTATTGTAATGTAGGAAGCACAGCAGCCTGTTTACATGCAGCAACGTCCGACAGCAAGAGTGGGAGAATGGCAAAATTGTTTAGCAAAGCCAGCTCTCATAGCCAAATGTTATTGTGGAGCCTCTGATTAACCTATTCCTTCTTGTATCATCAGACTGACTCACAGCTAAAGCAAGACATAGAGAATTCATTCATTCTTCTTTGCAGACCTAACATAACAATGCTAAATAAAGACTTAACTGTCAAAGCCTCATTAGACCAACAGCCCTATACTGTAGTTAGGCACAAACAGTGCTCGGAACCAGGCATACATCTACTATAAGTCAGCGTATTTGCACTGAATAACTCAACTATTCCAGCATACTAATATAATCACTTGACCTAGCTTCTCTGTAGATGTTGCTTGTTGCTTATTGTTCACTGTTTAAAGTTCATTGAACTTGTAAGGCTATTGACCTAAACAACTTTAGGTAGTTCCTCTTAGGTTCTCCTGAGACAGAAATGGGGCTTCAGTTTAACATCTCCCCCTGTCAACGGTACATCTCAGGCAACACCTTCCAAGCCGACAACCACTTTAATCTAGAAGGGCAAGGGCAGCAGATACATGGGAACACCACCCCCTGCAAGTTCCCCTCTGAGCCACTCACCATCCTGACTTGGAAATGTATTACCGTTCCCTCACTGGCACTGGGTTAAAATCCTGCAATTCCCTCCCTAATGGCATTGTGGGTCAACACACAGCAGGTGGACTGCAGCGGTTCAAGGAAACAGCTCACCACCACCTTCTCCAGAACAATTAGAAACTAGCAATAAATTCTGGCCCAACCAGTGACACCTGCATCTGAGAAATGAATTTTTTAAGAATCTGACAAATTTCCTTCATTGTTGAGCTGGGAGTGCCAGCCTAAATACTGGGTTCAATTCTTTGGACTGAGACCACAAAATAAATGACAAGACAGAGCACAGGAAAGAGACTGAGTGCGTGGCAGCATGGTGTAAAGACAACACTCTCTCCATCAATATCAGCAAAGTGAAGGAGCTGGTCATTGAGCTCAGGAAATGAAGTGGAGGTCACACCCCTGTCTGTATTAATGGTGCTGAGGTGGAGATGGTTGAGAGTGTCAAGTTCCTGGGAATGGTGATCACCAAGAATCTGTCCTGGACGATCCACATCAACGTGATGGCCAAGAAAGCACAGCAACTTCTCTACTTCCTCGGAGGCTAAGGGAATTTGGTATGTCCATAAGGACGCTTACTAATTTTTATAGATGCACCAAAGAATGCATTCTATCCGAGTGGATTACAGCATGGTATGGCAATTGGTCTTCCCAAAACCACAAGGAACTACAGATAGTTGTGATCACAGCCCAGTCCATCATGAAAACCAGCCTTTCATCCACTGACTCCATCTGTACTTCCTGCAGCCTCAGGAAAGCAACCAACATCATCGAAGACCCCTCCCACCCCGGTTATGATCTCTGCATGTTCACATACATGCATATAACCCTGATTCAGATTTCCTTCATTGTTTTCCCTTTCTCCAACATGACCTGTGAGCTTACTATTCTCTATTCTAGTGCTATCTACCTCTCCTGGTATTTTGTACATCCTGGCATTCCTTTCTGATACTCCCTCCTGGTTTCCACTTCCCTGCTGAGTTCAGTCAAAATTGTCCAACAGTATTCACAAGATGCTCCTCAAGGAACTTAGTCCCAGGTTTGTTTAGGTGGAACACACCTGGTTTGTAAAAATGCCATCTCCCCTGCAGTCAGTCCTCATATTCCAGGAATCTAAAGCCTTTCCTCCATTACCACCTTTGTAGTCACACATTCATCTGTGTTATTTCCCTATTTCCATACCCACTTGCACATGGCACTGGAAGCAATCTGGAAGCTACTACTTTTGAGGTCCCACTTGATAATTTTTCACCTAGCTTCCCAAATTCTGATTACGGCCCACATTCCCCCTTCCTACCTATTTTGCTGGTGTCAACAGGGACTATGGCCATTTTTTGTGCACCCTTTCTTTGCAGATTGCCCTGCAATTGCTCTGTGAAAACTTTCATTCTGGAAACAGTGAAGCCATATGCCATCCTGGAGTCACAGCTGTAGAAAAATGTGTCGTTACCCTGACTGATGAATTCCCTTGTTACTATTATTCTTCCTTTCTATTTCCTACCTTCCTGAGACACTCACCTCTCGCCATCATTCCTCTGACTGCTTTCCTGGGACTATACAACTCCCTCATTAGCATCTAGAAGGGAAGTTGATCAATAAGTTGGATGTCAGAATACTCCTCCACCAACTGTCAAGTTCTCTTGGACTGCCTGGTAGTCACTCATTCCCTTTCCACTTGCATGGTATCAGCCTGCAGTCTGACCATTTCTCAAAATGTGTTCTGAGGAAGGGTCACGAGGCCCGAAATGTTAACTCTGATTTTTTCCTGCACAGATGCCGCTGGACCTGCTGAGCTTTTCCAGCAACTTTGTTTTTGTTGCTATCTACTTGGCTCTCAGCCTTGTGGGTTTACATAATGAACCCAGGCTCCACTCATGTTCATTTACTAAGTTCTCAGGTTTATAGAGCAGCAGTACCTTTTGCACATACGGTTAACTAAGATACTCATCACGGCCATGAATTTCCGTATGCCATAGGGCACGTACTGTACATGGCTGATCTGTCCTACGATGTTTTAACATTTCTTCCCTTGTGTTAAACCCATCTTACATTTGTTTACCGATGCCAGTTTATTTTACTGTCTTGTCTTCTTTAATACCCCAATTCCTGGGGTAGTATCTAAATAGATACTACTTTAAAAAATAATACACTAAAATTTCTAACTCATAATTATTCAAGATCACGCACATTCAAGCACCTGTTTCCCAATTGCTTCTGATTCTTTCATTAATCACATTAAACAGTCAACAGGCTATTGAACATTCTATCTCTGTAAAATTGGCCTCTTTACTTATTCTATCAAAACTATTTTTTAACAACTGTATCAAACAATCTCCTCTTCACCTTCTCAGCTATAAAGAAAATCTACTCAGCTTCTTCAGTTTCTCCGCATATCTGAACTCTCTCACTGAAAACATTCCAGCTAATCTGTGCTGTATCGTATCTGAAGCTTTGATATCTTCATCACTGCAATGCCAAGGATGAACACAGTTCCACAGCTCAAGCATTACCAGTGTTTAGCTAAACTTCTTTATTTCTATACACTACGCCTTTATTAACAACACCAAAGGTCTCAGCCTCCTGAACTTGATCTGCTACCTTCAGAGATGTATCCTGTTTCGAACACTGCTTTTAACATTGTACCATTTAGTTTATATTTCCTTTTCTCACTCTTCAAGGCAAAACGTAGCACTTTGCATTTCTTCGCACTTTAAATCGCACTTGTCATGTAACTGCCCATTTCGCTATTTTATCTCTGTTTGAACTTTCAAAAATCACTGGTTTAGCCTCAGCTGGAGTGCAGTGGGCAGTTCTGAGAATCAAATAACAGGAAAGATGTAGGAGCCTTAGAACTGTATGGGGGTGACTTAACAGGCCATTACTGGGGATGAGGATCTTTAGTTATGAGAGGTTTCAACAGCACAAATTCATAGATTCATACAGTGCAGAAAAGGCCCTTCAACCCATCGAGTCTGCACCAACTTAACTACTACTAAGAGTGTGCTAATTCCCATCTCCTGCACTCGTCCCATATCCTTGAATGTCATGATGTTCTCGTGCAAGATTCTTTTAAATGTTGTAAGGCTTTCAGCCTCCATTACATTCCCACCAGTGCATTCCCAATACCCACCACCCTCAGAGTGAGAATGTTCTCCTTTAAGCAGAGAAAGATAGGTAATAATTTCATATAGGGTTCCAGGATAATATGGGGGGGAAAGAGTAGGTAGAGAAATATTTTCCCCTCTGACAAGTAGATTAATACCCAAAGACCAGATTTTTAATAATTGGCAGAAGCTCTAGAAAGGTAATCAAGGAAGATTTACACTTCAACAGTAGTTGTGATCTGAAATACCCCAACCAGAAAAGGCATTGGAATTTGATTCCACATGTAATTTTAAAAGGGAAAGGCACCTGAGGATTAGGAAATTGCAGGCATTACGAACAAACCCATAAGGATAAAGGATAAACGACACTGCTCTTTCGAAGAGTTAGTGCATGCATGATGAATCCAATAGCCCCTGCCATGCTGTAAATTTCACTGATTCTATGTCCTCATGAAATATGTGACCATCATCCTCATTCTTTACCAAATTACTGAGTATTGTGTCATCTGCAGGGGACTTTCTGCTGCCCTATACAGGGCAACCAGCTGATATCGCCTGCGCGTATGCACATACATTTTTCAGACGAAGAACTGGTGATGCACCAATAACTGAGAACAATCCTCCCAAACCCAATCTTCAGGAGAAGAGGGTAGACAATTCCAGAACAGCTCTTGCCTCAAACTTTGGTTATTTTGATTTTGATCGTAGGCAAAACCTTAAAGATGAGTGTTTAAAATATTCATGTAAGAGTTGAATGTTTTGTGTGGATGGTGCTATGGTTGTCAACAGTTTTATCATCTTACATAGAAATGATATGTTATATGGGATTATTATTTATTTAAAGAAGAATTTTGTATAACCTATTTGTTAGTATGTCAAACACAATCATTTAAATACTTACATTTCCTAATATGTATATCATCATAAGAAGCAATTCAATTTCTTCATCACTAGATACATTGCACCTAAGATACATGATGTTTGCTGTGAAACATCAAGCTTAACTGAAAAGGCAGTCCACACTCCTACTTCAGTTACACTCTGTTAAAACTAAGACCATTCATCACAGCATACACTGACTACCTTCTTGTGGGAATAATACTTAATATCCTGATGGTTGGAACTTATCATGTGGCATTAGTCAACCCTCAAGACTCCAACTGCCTTATCTCATATACACGTTCTTGTGAGGTTATTGTTTGACTAGGTTATGTAAAAGATTTCCCTTCTTTGGTACAAGTCCTTAGAAGTTACTGAGATGGACATTGCAGGGCTCAATGGGCTAATGCACCGTTGCCTTGTGTGAATTCACTGCCAAAACTGAAGTTGAGTGGCCCATCCAATTTTATTCTCATATGTCTCTCAACAATTTGACATAATCAAGGGGATTGCTGTGCCAGTTCACATGGCTATTAAAAGCCATATACATTGTTGTGGGTCTGGAGTCACATACAGGCCAAACCTTACAAGGACAGCAAATTTCCTTCTCTAAAGGACACGAGTAAACCAGTTTAAATTCACAGCATTCCAAGTATTTTATGGTCATCATTATCAATATTAGCTTTTTATTCCAGATTTATTTAATTTCCCTTCTTACTTTTATTAGGTTTTTTGTATTCATCATTTAAATTTTGGCGGACAACAGAATTCCAACTTGGCGCTCCTACTTAGCACTTGATACTGTCACTGTACCTTCCATTCACAAGAACTACACAACGCTCTGTGAAATATCAAGTGAATGTAGAATTAAGAGAGGATAAGTTAAACTAATAAGGATTTTTTATATAATACAAAATATTATGGGTGTTGTAATTCTGAAATAAAAACAGGAAATGCTAAGAATGCTCAATGGGCCAGAAAGCATTTGTGAGAGGAATGGCAACCTGTTATCTCAGGTCAATGATCAGGTCTGAGATGCATAGAACCTGGGCTGACAATACGATGCAATACTGAGATGCTGCACTGTCAAACGTGCTGGTTAAAGGCAAGGCAGAAGCAGTATAAGCCTCATATTTCTGGCTGATGGGATAAAGTGCATGTAGGGCAGGGCAGGGCAAAGCAAAGCAGGGCAGGGATATGTTGAGGTTCCAGGTGGATTTAGAGTGAGTGAGACCTAGGACAGTGAGTGCAGATCTGAAAATGCAGGCTGGTGCAGGGTATGAGCTGGATGTGAGTCCCTGCATAAATGATGCAGTTGTAGCAGCATTGCAATGATAACCAATTCTGCAACTTGCGGTGCAACACTGAAATACAGAAGTGACCTGCTACCACAGTACTGGGCCACAGTACTGAAACTAGCTGCCTATAATTGAATGCCTGAAACATCTAAATTGAAGCTGCAGGCACTGAACCCATGCCTGTCAAATGCTTTGACAATGGTCCCAATCAAGTTGCTTCTCCTAATTACAACACAGGAGGTAATTCAGCTTTTTGCAATGAGGCTAGCACATGTCAGATTGCAATCCCTATAAACATGGGGTGCATGTGGCCAGTGCCCACTGATTGTGCCCTGCAATGTTTGCACCCTGTGTCCAATGTAGATCTCCTTTGGAGCAGCAGTGAGCTGAATTTGCAAGTAAATGCTCTCGCTTCCATGTTGAGATTTTTCAATGTCTAGCTTGTTTAGTAACATGGAAAGCTGAACGTTAGTGAGGGGGACTGTACCATCAATAAGGTGCCTAACAAGCAATAATCCCTAAAACTGCATAGGTATCTCCTTGCTGTCCAGCAAGAAACTAATCTTAATGCTCAACAATGGCATAAAAGATGGAGCAAGATGCTATCAGCATCAAAGTAAGCATGACCAGATTTCTTGTCCAAATCTGTCACAAATTTCATCATAGTCCACATTTTTCACACCATGTAAAATTCTGACCCATGACACACTTTTAACGAGAACAGTTGAGCTTTCAAAGTCTTGGTTATATTTATTTGTTTCACAAACAGCATTATTTCTGAAGGGTCCAGGCCCAAAACATCAGCTTTCCTGCTCCTCTGATACTGCTTGGCCTGCTGTGTTCATCCAGTTCTCCACCTTGTTATCTCAGATTCTCCAGCATCTGCAGTTCCTACTATCTCAGTAAATTACTGGTGATAGCGTTAGCAAAGTTTATTACAACTGTCAACAATTCCACCAGACCCAAAAACTTTTACTTGGACATGTACTAGATAGTCTGCTGAATCAACACTATTTTAAATTAGTTCAATATTGATTGATATTTAAAGGCATAATAAACTTTGCAGGCTGATCTATACTGGGTGAATTTATGCCACTTATAGAATAATTTTCACATTCCTGGAGCTATGGTTTCAAGAATAGTTTGACAATGCAATGCTTGTATCATGCTATGTGTATGACTGATGCATGAATTACTAAGTTCCGAAAACATTTATGCTAAAAAAAAAGCACAAAAATGCTCTTGAGATAAAAGCAAATAAATATTGAGAATGCTTCAGAAATAAAGAAAACAAATGAACACAAATAATTGTTCACAGTATTCAAACTGGCTACCTATTATTTCCAGAATCATAAACAGTATTTGACAGTACACTGAGCCCTTACATAGTACTGAAACTGGCTGCCTGTAATTGAATGTCTGAAACATCTAAATTGAAGTTGCAGGCACTGAACCCTTGCCCGTCAAATGCTTTGACAATGGTCCCAATCAAGTTGCTTCACCTGGGCCAATGGCTAATTACAACATAGGAGGTAATTCAGCCTGTTGTATCAATGCTAATTCTTTGCTTCGGAAATCCTAAACTAATTCGCTGGTCCTATAGTTTCCTCTGCTTCAAATGATGATATGCTGTCTCTTTAAAAGGTAAAATTAACAGCCTTAACTGCTCAGTATGGAAAATAGCATAGCATGGTGGCACCGTTGTTTGCACTGCTACCTCACAGAACCGGGGACCTGGGTTTGATTCCAGCCTCAGGCAACTGCCTGTGTGGGGCTCGCATGTTCTCCTTGTGTCCGTTGTGGGTTTCCTCTAGGTGCTTCTGTTTCTTCCCACAGTCCAAAAGTGTACATGTTTGGTGGGTTGGTCATGCTAAGTTGCCCATGTAGTGTGCAAGTTAGGTGGATTAGCTGAGGTTTTGGAGATTAAGTGGGATGGCCTTCAAAAGGTCAGTGCACACTTGTTGGGCCAAATGGCCTCTTTCCACACTGTAGGGGTTCTATGATTCAAAACCAAACCCTGCACAAAGCATTTTTTTCTGCCTTCTCTCTTACTTGGAGATGAATTAGAAGTGACAACTCAATACTCGCTTCTCAAAACACTTTTCTCTAAGTTCTTCTCTCAAAATACAAATCTCCATTAAATCATCCAACATTGTCTTGTATTAATTAAGAATGATTTTTTTGGTCATAACTGTAGGCCTGCTTAAAAAATCTAAAACACAATGAGTTTTTTTTAAAATGAGCTTTCCACACTAATTTCATAGTTCTCTTTTATTAAAGCACATGCTGCAATGCCTTTGAACTGAGCATTTGAACACGCTAAATGTTGTGTAAAAAAATTTGAATGATGTGAAATGCTTTGATATTCTGACATTATGAAATGAAAGTCTTTCTTTCTTGATAAACATAAGACGGATTCAATTTATTCAACTTATGCATCTATCCCAATTTTAACAATACCAGTTAGTTACACAACTGTACTTGTCAATGTAAATTAATGCTGGAAGTACAGCAGAATCATCAAATGAAACAATGGTTATTGTGATTGTCAGTGGAAATTTGGTCACAATGCAGTATAGGAAACCTGGAAGCAAGACTTGGCAGCACCTAATAGCTCAACACAAGTTAATTTCTGAGTAAGTGTCACCGGACCCAAAACATTAACTCTGACTTTTCCTTCACAGATGCTGCCAGACCTGCTCAGCATTTCCAGCAACTTTGTTTTTATTCCTGATTGCCAGCATCCTCAGTTCTTTTGGTTTTTATTCATTTCTGTCTGCTTATCAGATTTGGAGTAGCGTGCCAGTACAATGCCAGGTTAGCTGCTGAAAAGAAGAAACAGATTAACCTGAGTATGAACTGAGGACCTAAGATTTGCAACATCAGTTTGTTACAAAATATCCTTTGACTAAGTAAGGTTTAAGTAACTTAAAACTTCTACCAACAAGGAATATGTTTTCTTTTACATTCTAGAGTTGGAAGTGAAGTAAGGAAATATTTGTACGTGTTTATGTCTCTTAAGTCAGATCAGCATGGGGTTAAGTTGCACTTTGGAGATTAAAGCACATCATCTAGATTTCATTGAATATGCAGCTTACTAGAACATCCTTAAGTTATGAAAAGTGTTATATAAATGCTAGCCGTTTTCTGTATTTGCAACTAGTTAATCAATGAGCCCCACTCATGGATAGGATAATATATTGTTATTTCATGGAGAAAGACAGACAGGCCAAATTGGCCTTTCTTAGATAATAAATTATCATCACATGTACTGAGGTATAGTGAAAAGTATTGTTTTATGTGCTATCCAGACAAATCATACTTTACATAAGTACATCAGGGTACTACAACAGATGTAGAATATCGTGTTACAGCTACAGAGAAGGTGCAGAGAAAGATAACTCTAATATACAAGAGGTCTGTTCACAAATCTGATAACAGCGGCGAAGAAGTTGTTCTCAAACCTGTCAGCATGTGTTTTCAAACTTTTGTATCTTCTGCCCAGTGGAAGAGAGGCAAGGCAGTATAACTGGGGTGGGAGGGATCTTTGATTATGTTGGCTTCTTTCCTGAAACAGTGGGAAGTGTTCATAGAGTCAATGGATGGAAGGCTAGTTTTTTTATGATGAACTGGGCTATGTTCACAACACTCTGTACTTTCTTGCAATCTTGGGCAGAGCAGTTGCCATACCAAGCTGTGATGCATTTGAACTGGATATTTTCTAAGGTGCATCCAAGAAAATTGCCTCAATTCCTTGTGGACATACCAAATTTCCTTAGCCTTCTGAGGAAAAGTAGAGGCGCCGGTGTGTTTTCTGACATGCTGTATGTAACCTCTGTACTTGCAACCCTGTAAAATTAAACAATCAAAGATCCCCAAATTGTCACTCCAATGGTTCCTTACCCAGACTTTTGAATAAGCAAATTCAGACTTTGTGAATAATTTCTAGATGCTGGTTTTGTATCTTAAACGAAAGATTTAGCTATTTATAAAATACATAATACCTTTAGCTGAGAGAAAATTAAACAACAAGGTAAGCTGCTTAATATCTGTGCTTTAAATCAGAAGCATTTAGTTTCGGCCCTCAACTCACACAAAAGACAAACAGACAAACAAACAAACAAGCTGTGGGGAGAAAGAGAAGAAAAATAGCAAAACTGGCTAGATTACTTAAATGGTTTTCATGATGCATTATTTTCTGAAAAGTTGCTCAGGCCACTTTCTCACCTCACACAGGTAAAGGCAGTGAATACTTTTAACTCAGCATTCTATTCTTGGGCTTCCAGAAGCTGCTATCAGATTAGACAGGGACTTTTCAAATTTTTATGCTGTCTCAATAACAGCCCAGGACCATCTCTCAGGAAACATAGTTCAAAAAAAAACTTCAATTCTGATTCCTCTCTGATAGGCTGATAA
This sequence comes from Stegostoma tigrinum, assembly GCF_030684315.1. Classification (NCBI taxonomy): domain Eukaryota; kingdom Metazoa; phylum Chordata; class Chondrichthyes; order Orectolobiformes; family Stegostomatidae; genus Stegostoma; species Stegostoma tigrinum. The sequence goes on along the minus strand of NC_081359.1, from coordinate 4,091,075 downwards.
CTACTTTACCAATCTCCTTTCCCCCATTATAAGGTTAGAAGAGGGAATGTTTGCTGATGATTGCATGATGATCAGCAAGACTCACCACTCTTCAGATACTGAAGCAATCTGTGTTCAAATGTAAAAAGATGGAGACGATATCCAGGCTTGGGCTGACAAGTGACAAGTAATGTTTACACCACACAAAAGCCATGCAATGATCATCTTTGATAAGAGACAATTTAACCACCGCCCCTTGACATTCAATGGTATCATTGCCACGGACTTGCGCATCATCAATCCTGGGGGGTTCTCATTGATCAGAATCTCAACTGGACTAATCATATGAATACAGCGGCTACAAGACCAGGTCAGAGGGGTAGAATTTTGAGGAGAGTAACTCACCCCCTGGCTCCACCGTCCACAATGCACAAGTCAAGAGTATAATGGAATACTCCCCACTTGCCTCCGACAATATTCCAGAAGCTTGAAACCATCCAGGACAAAGCAACCCCCTTGATTAGCATCACATCCACAAGCATCCATTCTCCCCATAATCACTGCAGCCTGTATTTGGTCTCAGTGTCATCAACATTATAGACTACCCTTGGCAGCAGTTAACAAAATGATGGTTGAGGGAGCCTTGATGCCTGAGGCAATCTGCAATCAAAGAGTCAGAGATAATGGGAACTGCAGATGCTGGAGAATCCAAGATAACAAAGTGTGGAGCTGGATGAACACAGCAGGCCAAACAGCATCAGAGGAGCAGGAAAGGTGACGTTTCAGGCCTAGATCCTTATAACATTGAAATGTACAGCACAGTACAGGCCCTTCGGCCCACGATGTTGTGCCATGGAATAATCCTTATCCAAAAATAACCTAACCTACATTCCCCTCAATTCACTGCTGTCCATGTGCATGTCCAGCAGTCGCTTAAATGTCACTAATGACTCTGCTTCCACGACTACCACTGGCAAACTATTCCATGCACTTACAGCTCCCTGGGTGAAGAACCTCACTCTGACGTCTCCTCTATACCTTCCTCCTAACGCCTTAAAACTATGACCCCTCGTGGCAGTCAATCCTGCCCTGGGAAAACTCTCTGGCTATCGACTCTATCCATGCCTCTCATTACCTTGTACACCTCGATCAGGTCACCTCTCTTCCTCCTTCTCTCCAGGGAGAAAAGTCAGAGCTCAGTCAACCTCTCCTCATAAGACAAGCCCTCCAGTCCAGGTAGCGTCCTGGTAAACCTCCTTTGCACCCTCTCCAAAGCCTCCACATCTTTCCTATAATAGGACGACCAGAACTGGGCACAATATTCCAAGTGTGGTCTCACCAGGGTTTTATAGAGCTGCAGCAAAACCTCGCAGCTCTTAAACTCGATCTCCCTGTTAATGAAAAAAACACCATATGCTTTCTTAACAACCTTATCCACCTGGTGGCAACTTTGAGGGAGCTATGCACTTGAACACCAAGATCCCGTTGTGCCTCCACACTGCCGAGAATCCTGCCTTTAATCCTATATTCAGCATTTACATTCGACCTTCCAAAATGCTTCACTTCACATTTATCCAGGTTGAACTTCATCTGCCATTTCTCAGCCCAGCTCTGCATTCTGTCAATGTCTCGCTGAAGCCTGCAATAGTCCTCGATACTATCAATGGCAGCTCCAACCTTTGTGTCATCAGCAAACATACTAGCCCACCCCTCAACCTCCTCATCCAAGTCATTTATAAAAACTACAAAGAGCAGAGGCCCAAGAACAGAGCCCTGCGGGACACCACTCAGCACTGACCTCCAGGCAGAATATTTACCATCTACAACCACTCTCTGCCTCCTGTCAGCCAACCAATTCTGAATCCAGACAGCCAAATCACCCTGTATCCCAAACCTCCTGACTTTATGAATGAGCCTGCCGTGGGGAACCTTATCAAATGCCTTGCTGAAGTCCATGTACACCACAGCCACTGGCCGACACTCGTCAACCTGTCTCGTGACTTCCTCAAAGAACTCAATAAGATTTGTGAGGCATGACCTGCCCCTCACAAAGCCATGCTGATTCCCTTTAATCACGCTATGCTTTTCCAAATAGTCATAAATCCTATCCCTCAGAATTCTTTCTAAAACCTTGCTGACCACAGAAGTAAGACTGACTGGTCTGTAATTTCCAGGGATTTCCCTATTCTCTTTCTTGAAAAGAGGAACAACATTTGCCTCCCTCCAATCTTCCGGTATGACTCCCGTGGAGAGTGAGGAAGAAAAGATCTTCACCAGCGGCTTAGTAACCTCCTTTCTCGCTTCCCGGAGCAACCAAGGATAAATCTGGTCTGGCCCTGGGGACTTATCAATCTTAACATTTGCCAAAATTTCCAACACATCAACTTCCTCAATCTTGATCTGTTCAAGCCTGTTTTCCTGCTCCTCAAAGTTCTCATTCACAACAAGGTCCCTTTCCTTAGTGAAAATCGAAGCAAAAACCTCATTGAGGGCTTCCCCTATCTGCTCAGACTCCACGCACATGTTCCCTACGCTATCCCTGATCGGCCCTACCTTCTCCCTGATCATTCTCTTATTCCTCACGTATGAGTAAAGTGCCTTCGGGTTCTCCCTAATCCTTCCTGCCAAGCCTTTTTTGTGCCTCCTCCTGGCCCTCCTCAGTCCACTTTTGAGCTCCTGCCGAGCAAGCCTGTAATCCTCTAAAGCTGTGCTAGACCCTTGCTCCCTCCACCTTACTTATGCTGCCTTTTTCTTTTTGACAAGAAGCACCTCTGTTCCCGTCATCCAAGGCTCTTTAATCTTACCCCTTCTTACCTGTCTCAGAGGAACAAATTTATACATCACTCGCAACAACTACTCCTTAAACAGCCTCCACATGTCTGTTGTGCCCTTTCTGTGGAACAATTGCTCCCAATCTGTACTTCCCAACTCCTGCCTGATAGCGTCATAGTTTCCTTTTCCCCAGTTAAATATCTTCCCCTGGTGACTGCTCCTTTCCCTTTCCATGGCTATGGTAAATGTGAGGCTGTTGTGGTCACTGTCGCCAAAGATCCTTCTTCAGAAAATCCTGTTCCTCTGATGCTGCTTGGCCTGCTATGTTCATCCAGCTCTATACCTTGTTATCTCAAATTCTGCAGCATCTGCAGTTCCTACTATCTCTGAAATTGCCCTGTTGGCCTGGTAGACTTGGCTGGCCATCCCTGTTTGAGGGGGGTGGGGAGGGTGTAGTTGATGGGATGGAATAGCGTGCGGGTGGGTAGGGGTGTAGAATTTGACTCTACAGAGGCCAGGCCCACTGTAAGTGTCCTGCCCAGGTACAGATACACCTTCAACAGCTTTAGCATCATAGTTAGTGAGGAGGTGGAATTTCCTGAGAGTAAGGGGCACCTGGAGTGAGATTGAGGTCTCTGATCCCTCTCTTGCCCTACCAGTGATGCTGAGCACCTATAGCTGCAGTGATGGGGCACAGGTCCACATGCATAGCAAACAAACATTGACTATTTTTCTCTCTCTCCGGGCTCCATCTGTACCTATTGCTTACTCCTTCCCTCACCTCCTTCTTTAGCATATATGCCAACCATTTTCCCAGCTACAATCAGTTCTCAAAAATAGCCACAAACAAATACAGAAGTTGCTGAAAAAGCTCAGCAGGCCTGGCAGCATCTGTGAAGAGAAATCAAAGTTAACGTTTCACATCCGGTGACTATTCCTCGGAACTCCAGTTCTAAGGAAGGGTCACCAGACCTAAAAGTTAACGTGGTTTTTTACTTCCTGCAGTAGAGCACAGTTCCTTCCTTTTTTTTATTCTGAAAGATAGTCACTGGACCTGAAATCTTGGCTCTGCTTTCTCTGCACAGATGCTGCCAGAACTGTTGAGTTTTTCCAGCTATTTCCATTTTTGTCATTACATCGACTGGGGCTGGGTTTCCATGGAGATATTGATGGACTCCTCCATCCTTTAATCCAGTTCACCAGCTGCTGCTAACAAACTTGTCTGCTGGTCCTGTTACTGGGCATTTTAACAAATTCACTAATGGCCGAGACCAAGGGGTCATCTACAGCGTGGGATGAGCAAGTTCCTAGTCTCTAGCAACCTCGCTGAACCAGCCTCTCGGGACCTTCCTTCATTGACCATTTCTGGAGATGTATCAGTGAATGTATCATGTTCACCAGGCTGTACTACTGAATCTAATCGAAAATAAGGACCCGCTGAGGTGAACATCCCTGAGGTAGTACAGAGTTGCGGTGAAAGCCTTGCCCTCACATCTTTTGAGGGTAGAGTACCTCGCACCTTAGTTGCTAAGGGCATGACTCACGAATGGTAGAATAATGATAGGTGAGAGGAGAGTATAGGTGAGGCAGTAGGGAGGGGATAGGTCAGTCCAGGGAAGACGGACAGGTCAAGGAGGTGGGATGAGGTTAGTAGGTAGGAAATGGAGGTGCGGCTTGGGGTGGGAGGAAGGGATGGGTGAGAGGAAAAAAAGGTTAGGGAGGCAGAGACAGGTTGGACTGGTTTTGGGATGCAGTGGGTGGAGGGGAAGAGCTGGGCTGGTTGTGTGGTGCAGTGGGGGGAGGGGATGAACTGGGCTGGTTTTGGGATGCGGTGGGGGAAGGGGAGATTTTGAAGCTGGTGAAGTCCACACTGATACCATTGGGCTACAGGGTTCCCAAGCGGAATATGAGTTGCTGTTCCTGCAACCTTCGGGTGGCATCATTGTGGCACCGCAGGAGGCCCATAATGGACATGTCATATAAAGAATGGGAGGGGGAGTGGAAATGGTTTGCAACTGGGAGGTGCAGTTGTTTATTGTGAACCGAGCGGAGGTATTCAGCAAAGCGGTCCCCAAGCCTCCACTTGGTTTCCCCAATGTAGAGGAAGCCACACCGGGTACAATGGATACAGTATACCACATTGGCAGATGTGCAGGTGAACCTCTGCTTAATATGGAAAGTCATCTTGGGACCTGGGATAGGGGTGAGGGAGGAGGTGTGGGGGCAAGTGTAGCATTTCCTGCGGTTGCAGGAGAAGGTGCCGGGTGTGGTGGGGTTGGAGGGGAGTGTGGAGCGAACAAGGGAGTCACGGAGAGAATGGCGGAAGTGTCGGAGGATGATGCGTTGTATCCGGAGGTTGGTGGGGTGGTGTGTGAGAACGAGGGGGATCCTCTTTGGGTGGTTGTGGCGGGGGCTGGGTGTGAGAGATGTGTTGCAGGAAATGCGGGACACGCAGTCAAGGGCGTTCTCGACCACTGGGGGGGGGGAAATTTGCGGTCCTTGAAGAACTTGGACATCTGGGATGTGCGAGAGTGGAATGCCTCATCGTGGGAGCAGATGCGGCGGAGGCGGAGGTATTGGGAATAGGGGATGGAATTTTTGCAGGAGGGTGGGTGGGAGGAGGTGTATTCTAGGTAGCTGTGGGGGTCGGTGGGCTTGAAATGGACATCAGTTACAAGCTGGTTGCCTGAGATGGAGACTGAGAGATCCAGGAAGGTGAGGGATGTGCTGGAGATGGCCCAGGTGAAGTGGGAGTGGAAGGTGTTGGTGAAGTGAATGAACTGTTCGAGCTCCTCTGGGGAGCAAGAGGCAGCGCTGATACAGTCATCAATGTACCGGAGGAAGCGGTGGGGTTTGGGGCCTGTGTAGGTGCGGAAGAGGGACTGTTCCACATAACCTACAAAGAGGCAGGCATAGCTGGGGCCCATGCGGGTGCCCATGGCCACCCCCTTTGTCTGTAGGAAGTGGGAGGAATCAAAAGAGAAGCTGTTGAGGGTGAGGACGAGTTCAGCTAGGCAGATGAGGGTGTCGGTGGAGGGGGACTGGTTGGGCCTGCGGGACAGGAAGAAGCGGAGGGCCTTGAGGCCATCTGCATGCAGAATGCAGGTGTATAGGGACTGGACGTCCATGGTGAAAATGAGGTGTTGGGGGCCAGGGAATTGGAAGTTCTGGAGGAGGTGGAGGGTGTGGGTGGTGTCACGGACGTAGGTAGGGAGCTCCTGGACCAAAGGAGAGAAAATGGAGTCCCCACCTATACTCTCCTCTCCACCTATCTTCTCTCCATCTTCGGTCTGCCTCCCCCTCTCCCCCTATTTATTCCAGAACCCTCTCCCCATCCCCCTCTCTGATGAAGGGTCTAGGCCCAAAACGTCAGCTTTTGTGCTCCTGAGATGCTTCTGGGCCTGCTGTGCTCATCCAGCTTCACACTTTAGTCGGGAAATGGTCTGATGGCTATCGGTCTTCCCATGTCTTGTACATAGCACAGATCAAAAGAAGCTGAAGTGGGAAGGAAAATAGGTTTAAATGAGATGCATTATGGAAGCTGACTAACTTTCTTGATTGAAACTGGATGAGATCATAATTGATATTGTATGTGAATACTGGACACTTGTTCCAGTGGATAAACATTTAGCAATGAAATGTAAGGATAGAAGGAGATGAGATGTTTTGTTTTTTGTTGAGTCTCACAGTTTTCAAGTTTTAAGTGTGTTAATTCTCAGATGTTGGCTTCAGGCTATGAGGAATAAATAATTTTGTTTTAAGGAAGAAAAGGGTAATGAAACATTAAATTCTGCTAATATGCAACTAATGTAAGGATAAAGGTATTAAAGGGAGGAGTTTAATGAGTACTGAGAGCTCGTTCTCTTTCACTGTAGGGTGGAACACATTTTATTACTTATTGGAGGGAGCAGTTTCCCTGAGCCACTTGGATTACTGCAGCTCTTTATTTGAAAAGGTCAAGACTGTACTGGCAAAAGAAGCTCCACATTAATAACAGCTTTTAAAACAACAATTCATGGCATTTAGTCTTTGTCAGTCTTTTGTCAATTCAAAGGAGTCCTTGAGAAAGTGCTAAGCTGCCTTTCTGAACAGCTGTATTCTGTCTGGTGAATGTACATTTCCAGTGCTATTAGGGAAAGGCTTCTGCAATTTTGAGCCAATGATACTGATGGAGGAGTGATGTATTTCCAAGTCAGGACAGTGAGTAGCTTGGAGAGGAACGTGCAGGGAGTGGTGTTCCCATGGATTTGCTGCCCTTGATCTTCTGAATGGAAGTGGTCATGGGTTTGGAAGTCCAAGAAGCTTTGGTGAGTCTCTACAGAGCATTTTGTACACACTGCTGTTACTAGGCAACAGGTGGTGGTGAGAGAGGGCGGTGGAAAGATTTTCGGAGACAGGGGGTGAGTTAATTGTTGAAGCAATCCTGCCTTCTGACCTGCCGTTGTAGCCATGTGTTCATATTGCTAATCCAGTTCAATTTCTGGTCACTGACAATCCCAGGGGATAGTGCTCCGGGACTCACTGCCCACACTGCTCTGGGACTCACTGCCCACACTGCTCCGGGACTCACTGCCCACACTGCTCTGGGACTCACTGCCCACACTGCTCCGGGACTCACTGCCCACACTACTCTGGGACTCACTGCCCACACTGCTCCGGGACTCACTGCCCACACTGCTCCGGGACTCACTGCCCACACTGCTCCAGCACTCACTGCCATAGCTGCTCTGGGACTCACTGCCCACACTGCTCCAGCAGTCACTGCATGTGCTGCTCCGGGAGTCACCACCCACATGCTGCGCTGGGACTCACTGCAGACACTGCTCTGGGATTCACTGCCCGCTCTGCTCTGGGACTCACTGCAGACACTGCTCTGGGACTCATTGCTCAAACTGATCTGGGACTCACTGCCCACATGCTGCTCTGGAACGCACTGCCCGCGCTACTTTGGGATTCACTGCCTGCGCTACTCTGGGACTCACTGCTCGCACTGCTCTGAGACACACTGCCCACACTACTCTGGGGCTCACTGCCCGCTCTGGTCTGGGACTCATTGCTCTCACTGCTCTGGGACTCACTGCCCACGCTGCTCTGGGACTTACAGCATGCGCTACTCTGGGACTCACTGCTCTGGGACTCACTGCTCTGGGACTCACTGCTCTGGGACTCACTGCTCACACTGCTCTGGGACTCACTGCCCGCTCTACTCTGGGACTCACTGCACACACTGCTCTGGGACTCATTGCTCTCACTGCTCTGGGACTCACTGCCCGCGCTACTCTGGGACTCACTGCCCACACTGCTCCGGGACTCACTGCCCACACTGCTCCAGTACTCATTGCCGTAGCTGCTCTGGGAGTCACTGCTCACACTGCTCCAGAACTCACTGCCTGTGCTGCTCCGTGACTCGCTACCCACATGCTGCTCTGGGACTCACTGCCCACACTACTCTGGGGCTCACTGCCCGCTCTGGTCTGGGACAGATTGCTCTCACTGCTCTGGGACTCACTGCCCACGCTGCTCTGGGACTTACTGCATGCGCTACTCTGGGACTCACTGCCTGCGCTACTCTGGGACTCACTGCTCGCACTGCTCTGGGACTCACTGCCCGCACTACTCTGGGACTCACTGCTCGCACTGCTCTGGGACACACTGCTCTGGGACTCACTGCTCTGGGACTCACTGCTCGCACTGCTCTGAGACACACTGCCCACACTACTCTGGGGCTCACTGCCCGCTCTGGTCTGGGACTCATTGCTCTCACTGCTCTGGGACTCACTGCCCACGCTGCTCTGGGACTTACAGCATGCGCTACTCTGGGACTCACTGCTCTGGGACTCACTGCTCTGGGACTCACTGCTCTGGGACTCACTGCTCACACTGCTCTGGGACTCACTGCCCGCTCTACTCTGGGACTCACTGCACACACTGCTCTGGGACTCATTGCTCTCACTGCTCTGGGACTCACTGCCCGCGCTACTCTGGGACTCACTGCCCACACTGCTCCGGGACTCACTGCCCACACTGCTCCAGTACTCATTGCCGTAGCTGCTCTGGGAGTCACTGCTCACACTGCTCCAGAACTCACTGCCTGTGCTGCTCCGTGACTCGCTACCCACATGCTGCTCTGGGACTCACTGCCCACACTACTCTGGGGCTCACTGCCCGCTCTGGTCTGGGACAGATTGCTCTCACTGCTCTGGGACTCACTGCCCACGCTGCTCTGGGACTTACTGCATGCGCTACTCTGGGACTCACTGCCTGCGCTACTCTGGGACTCACTGCTCGCACTGCTCTGGGACTCACTGCCCGCACTACTCTGGGACTCACTGCTCGCACTGCTCTGGGACACACTGCTCTGGGACTCACTGCTCTGGGACTCACTGCCCATGCTGCTCTGGGACTCACTGCCCGCACTAGTCTGGGACTCACTGCCCACACTGCTCTGGGACTCACTGCCCTAGCTGCTCTGGGACTCACTGCTCACACTGCTCAAGAGCTCACTGCCTGTGCTGCTCCAGGACTCACCGCGCACATGCTGCTCTGGGACTTACTGCCCGCTCTGCTCTGGGACTCACTGCCTGTGCTGGCCTGGGAGTCACTACCCGCTCTGCTCTGGGACTCACTGCAGACACTGCTCTGGGACTCATTGCTCAAACTGCTCTGGGACTCACTGCCCACATGCCTCCCTGGGACACACTGCCCGCGCTACTCTGGGACTCACTGCTCGCACTGCTCTGGGACACAATGCCCACACTACTCTGGGGCTCACTGCCTGCTCTGGTCTGGGACTCATTGCTCTCACTGCTCTGGGACTCATTGCTCTCACTGCTCTGGGACTCACTGCCCGCGCTACTCTGGGACTTACTGCCTGTGCTGCTCTGGGACTCACTGCCCGCTCTGCTCTGGGACTTACTGCCTGTGCTGCTCTGGGACTCATTGCCGGCGCTGCTATGGGGCTCACTGCCCGCGCTGCTCTGGGGCTCACTGCCCGCTCTGGTCTGGGACTCATTGCCTGTGCTGCTCTGGGACTAACTGCCCACGCTGCTCTGGGACTCACTGGACACACTGCTCTGGGACTCATTGCTCTCACTGCTCTGGGACTCACTGCCCGCGCTACTCTGGGACTTACTGCCTGTGCTGCTCTGGGACTCACTGCCCGCTCTGCTCTGGGGCTTACTGCCTGTGCTGCTCTGGGACTCACTGCCCGCTCTGCTCTGGGACTCACTGCCTGTGCTGCTCTGGGACTCATTGCCGGCACTGCTCTGGGACTCACTGCATGCGCGGCTCTGGGGCTCATGGGACACACTGCTCTGGGACTCACTGCTCGCACTGCTCTGCGACTCACTGCCCACACTACTCTGGGACTCACTGCTCTGGGACTCACTGCTCGCACTGCACTGGGACTCACTGCCCGCTCTGCTCTGGGACTCACTGCACACACTGCTCTGGGACTCACTCTCCGCACTACTCTGGGACTCACTGCTCTGGGACTCACTGTTTGCACTGCTCTGGGACACACTGCCTGCGTTGCTCTGGGGCTCACTGCCCGCTCTGCTCTGGGACTCACTGCACACACCGCTCTGGGACTTATTGCCCACGCTGCTCTGGGACACATTGCCGGCGCTACTCTGGGGCTCACTGCTCTGGGACTCACTGCTCATGCTGCACTGGGACTCACTGCACACACTGCTCTGGGACTCACTGCTCTGGGACTCACTGCACACACTGCTCTGGGACTCACTGCTTACACTGCTCTGTGATGCACTGCCTGTGCTGCTCTGGGGCTCACTGCCTGCTTTGCTCTGGGACTCACTGCTCGCACTGCTCTGGGACCCATTGCTCACACTGCTCTGGGACTCACTGCTCACACAGGTCTGGGACTCACTGCATGCGCGGCTCTGGGCTCACTGCCCACACTACTCTGGGACTCAATGCTCTGGGACTCACTGCTCGAACTGCACTGGGACTCACTGCCTGCACTGCTCTGGGGCTCACTGCCCGCTCTGCTCTGGGACTCACAGCACACACTGCTCTGGGACTCACTGCCCGCACTACTCTGGGACTCACTGCTCTGGGACTCACTGCTCGCACTGCACTGGGACTCACTGCCTGCCCTGCTCTGGGGCTCACTGCCCGCTCTGCTCTGGGACTCACTGCACACACTGCTCTGGGATTCACTGCCCGCACTACTCTGGGACTCACTGTTTGCATTGCTCTGGGATGAACTGCCTGTGCTGCTCTGGGGCTCACTGCCTGCTCTGCTCTGGGACTCACTGCTCGCGCTACTCTGGGACTCACTGCACACACTGCTCTGGGGCTCACTGCTTGCACTGCTCTGGGACGCACTGCCTGTGCTGCTCTGGGGCTCACTGCCTGCTCTGCTCTGGGGCTCACTGCACACACTGCTCTGGGACCCATTGCTCGCACTGCTCAGGGACTCAATGCCCACATTACTCTGGAACTCACTGCTCTGGGGCTCACTGCTCTGGGACTCACTGCCCACACTACTCTGGGACTCACTGCTCTGGTACTCACTGCACACACTGCGCTGGGACTCACTGCCCGCGCTGTTCTGGGGCTCACTGCACGCTCTGCTCTGGGGCTCACTGCCTGCACTACTCTGGGACTCACTGCTCTGGGACTCACTGCCCGCACTACTCTGGGACTCACTGCTCTGGGACTCACTGCTCTCACTGCTCCGGGACTCACTGCCCACACTGCTCTGGGACTCACTGCCCTAGCTGCTCTGGGACTCACTGCTCACACTGCTCAAGAGCTCACTGCCTGTGCTGCTCCAGGACTCACCGCGCACATGCTGCTCTGGGACTTACTGCCCGCTCTGCTCTGGGACTCACTGCCTGTGCTGGCCTGGGAGTCACTACCCGCTCTGCTCTGGGACTCACTGCAGACACTGCTCTGGAACTCATTGCTCAAACTGCTCTGGGACTCACTGCCCACATGCCTCCCTGGGACACACTGCCCGCGCTACTCTGGGACTCACTGCTCGCACTGCTCTGGGACACAATGCCCACACTACTCTGGGGCTCACTGCCTGCTCTGGTCTGGGACTCATTGCTCTCACTGCTCTGGGACTCATTGCTCTCACTGCTCTGGGACTCACTGCCCGCGCTACTCTGGGACTTACTGCCTGTGCTGCTCTGGGACTCACTGCCCGCTCTGCTCTGGGACTTACTGCCTGTGCTGCTCTGGGACTCATTGCCGGCGCTGCTATGGGGCTCACTGCCCGCGCTGCTCTGGGGCTCACTGCCCGCTCTGGTCTGGGACTCATTGCCTGTGCTGCTCTGGGACTAACTGCCCACGCTGCTCTGGGACTCACTGGACACACTGCTCTGGGACTCATTGCTCTCACTGCTCTGGGACTCACTGCCCGCGCTACTCTGGGACTTACTGCCTGTGCTGCTCTGGGACTCACTGCCCGCTCTGCTCTGGGGCTTACTGCCTGTGCTGCTCTGGGACTCACTGCCCGCTCTGCTCTGGGACTCACTGCCTGTGCTGCTCTGGGACTCATTGCCGGCACTGCTCTGGGACTCACTGCATGCGCGGCTCTGGGGCTCACGGGACACACTGCTCTGGGACTCACTGCTCGCACTGCTCTGCGACTCACTGCCCACACTACTCTGGGACTCACTGCTCTGGGACTCACTGCTCGCACTGCACTGGGACTCACTGCCTGCGCTGCTCTGGGGCTCACTGCCCGCTCTGCTCTGGGACTCACTGCACACACTGCTCTGGGACTCACTCTCCGCACTACTCTGGGACTCACTGCTCTGGGACTCACTGTTTGCACTGCTCTGGGACACACTGCCTGCGTTGCTCTGGGGCTCACTGCCCGCTCTGCTCTGGGACTCACTGCACACACCGCTCTGGGACTTATTGCCCACGCTGCTCTGGGACACATTGCCGGCGCTACTCTGGGGCTCACTGCTCTGGGACTCACTGCTCACGCTGCACTGGGACTCACTGCACACACTGCTCTGGGACTCACTGCTCTGGGACTCACTGCACACACTGCTCTGGGACTCACTGCTTGCACTGCTCTGTGATGCACTGCCTGTGCTGCTCTGGGGCTCACTGCCTGCTTTGCTCTGGGACTCACTGCTCGCACTGCTCTGGGACCCATTGCTCACACTGCTCTGGGACTCACTGCTCACACAGGTCTGGGACTCACTGCATGCGCGGCTCTGGGCTCACTGCCCACACTACTCTGGGACTCAATGCTCTGGGACTCACTGCTCGAACTGCACTGGGACTCACTGCCTGCACTGCTCTGGGGCTCACTGCCCGCTCTGCTCTGGGACTCACAGCACACACTGCTCTGGGACTCACTGCCCGCACTACTCTGGGACTCACTGCTCTGGGACTCACTGCTCGCACTGCACTGGGACTCACTGCCTGCGCTGCTCTGGGGCTCACTGCCCGCTCTGCTCTGGGACTCACTGCACACACTGCTCTGGGATTCACTGCCCACACTACTCTGGGACTCACTGTTTGCATTGCTCTGGGATGAACTGCCTGTGCTGCTCTGGGGCTCACTGCCTGCTCTGCTCTGGGACTCACTGCTCGCGCTACTCTGGGACTCACTGCTCGCACTGCACTGGGACTCCCTGCCTGCGCTGCTCTGGGGCTCACAGCCCGCTCTGCTCTGGGACACACTGCACACACTGCTCTGGGACTCACTGCCCACGCTACTCTGGGACTCACTGCACACACTGCTCTGGGGCTCACTGCTTGCACTGCACTGGGCCGCACTGCCTGTGCTGCTCTGGGGCTCACTGCCTGCTCTGCTCTGGGGCTCACTGCACACACTGCTCTGGGACCCATTGCTCGCACTGCTCAGGGACTCAATGCCCACATTACTCTGGAACTCACTGCTCTGGAGCTCACTGCTCTGGGACTCACTGCCCACACTACTCTGGGACTCACTGCTCTGGTACTCACTGCACACACTGCGCTGGGACTCACTGCCCGCGCTGTTCTGGGGCTCACTGCCCGCTCTGCTCTGGGGCTCACTGCCTGCACTACTCTGGGACTCACTGCTCTGGGACTCACTGCCCGCACTACTCTGGGACTCACTGCTCTGGGACTCACTGCTTGCACTGCTCTGGGACTCACTGCCCGCGCTGCTCTGGGACTCACTGCCCGCGCTGCTCTGGGACTCACTGCTCGCACTGCTCTGGGACTCACTGCCTGCGCTGCTCTGGGGCTCACTGCCTGCTCTGCTCTGGGACTCACTGCACACAGTGCTCTGGGACCCATTGCTCACTCTGCTCTGGGACTCACTGCCTGCGCGGCTCTGGGGTTCACTGGACACACTGCTCTGGGACTCACTGCTCACACTGCTCTGCGACACACTGCCCGCACTACTCTGGGACTCACTGCTCTGGGACTCACTGTCCGCGCTGCTCTGGGGCTCACTGCCCACTCTGCTCTGGGACTCACTGCACACACTGCTCTGGGACTCATTGCTCTCACTGCTCTGGGGCTCACTGCCCACGCTGCTCTGGGACTCACTGCCCGCGCTGCTCTGGGACTCACTGCCTGCTTTGCTCTGGGACTCACTGCTCGCACTGCTCTGGGACCCATTGCTCACACTGCTCTGGGACTCACTGCCCGCGCTGCTCTGGGACTCACTGCACACACCGCTCTGGGACTTATTGCCCACGCTGCTCTGGGACACATTGCCGGCGCTACTCTGGGGCTCACTGCTCTGGGACTCACTGCTCACGCTGCACTGGGACTCACTGCACACACTGCTCTGGGACTCACTGCTCTGGGACTCACTGCACACACTGCTCTGGGACTCACTGCTTGCACTGCTCTGTGATGCACTGCCTGTGCTGCTCTGGGGCTCACTGCCTGCTTTGCTCTGGGACTCACTGCTCGCACTGCTCTGGGACCCATTGCTCACACTGCTCTGGGACTCACTGCTCGCACAGGTCTGGGACTCACTGCATGCGCGGCTCTGGGCTCACTGCCCACACTACTCTGGGACTCAATGCTCTGGGACTCACTGCTCGAACTGCACTGGGACTCACTGCCTGCACTGCTCTGGGGCGCACTGCCCGCTCTGCTCTGGGACTCACAGCACACACTGCTCTGGGACTCACTGGCCGCACTACTCTGGGACTCACTGCTCTGGGACTCACTGCTTGAACTGCACTGGGACTCACTGCCTGCGCCGCTCTGGGGCTCACTGCCCGCTCTGCTCTGGGACTCACAGCACACACTGCTCTGGGACTCACTGCCCGCACTACTCTGGGACTCACTGCTCTGGGACTCACTGCTCGCACTGCACTGGGACTCACTGCCTGCGCTGCTCTGGGGCTCACTGCCCGCTCTGCTCTGGGACTCACTGCACACACTGCTCTGGGATTCACTGCCCACACTACTCTGGGACTCACTGTTTGCATTGCTCTGGGATGAACTGCCTGTGCTGCTCTGGGGCTCACTGCCTGCTCTGCTCTGGGACTCACTGCTCGCGCTACTCTGGGGCTCACTGCTCTGGGACTCACTGCTCGCACTGCACTGGGACTCCCTGCCTGCGCTGCTCTGGGGCTCACAGCCCGCTCTGCTCTGGGACACACTGCACACACTGCTCTGGGACTCACTGCCCACGCTACTCTGGGACTCACTGCACACACTGCTCTGGGGCTCACTGCTTGCACTGCTCTGGGACGCACTGCCTGTGCTGCTCTGGGGCTCACTGCCTGCTCTGCTCTGGGAGTCACTGCACACACTGCTCTGGGACCCATTGCTCGCACTGCTCAGGGACTCAATGCCCACACTACTCTGGAACTCACTGCTCTGGGGCTTGCTGCTCTGGGACTCACTGCTCGCACTGCTCTGGGACTCACTGCCCGCACTACTCTGGGACTCACTGCTCTGGTACTCACTGCACACACTGCGCTGGGACTCACTGCCCGCGCTGCTCTGGGGCTCACTGCCCGCTCTGCTCTGGGGCTCACTGCCTGCACTACTCTGGGACTCACTGCTCTGGGACTCACTGCCCGCACTACTCTGGGACTCACTGCTCTGGGACTCACTGCTCGCACTGCTCTGGGACTCACTGCCTGCGCTGCTCTGGGGCTCACTGCCTGCTCTGCTCTGGGACTCACTGCACACAGTGCTCTGGGACCCATTACTCACACTGCTCTGGGACCACTGCCTGCGCGGCTCTGGGGTTCACTGGACACACTGCTCTGGGACTCACTGCTCACACTATCTGCGACTCACTGCCCGCACTACTCTGGGACTCACTGCTCTGGGACTCACTGCCTGTGCTGCTCTGGGGCTCACTGCCCGCTCTGCTCTGGGACTCACTGCTTGCACTGCTCTGGGATGCACTGCCTGTGCTGCTCTGGGGCTCACTGCCCGCTCTGCTCTGGGACTCACTGCTTGCACTGCTCTGGGACTCACTGCCTGTGCTGCTCTGGGGCTCACTGCCCGCTCTGCTCTGGGACTCACTGCTTGCACTGCTCTGGGATGCACTGCCTGTGCTGCTCTGGGGCTCACTGCCTGAGCTGCCCGCTCTGCTCTGGCACTCGCTGCACACACTGCTCTGGGACTCATTGCTGTCACTGCTCTGGGACTCACTGCCTGCGCTGCTCTGGGACTCACTGCTCGCCATACTCTGGGACTCACTGCTCTGGGACTCACTGCTCTGGGACTCACTGCTCGCACTGCTCTGGGACTCACTGCCCACGCTGCTCTGGGACTCAATGCCCACACTACTCTGGGACTCACTGCTCTGGGACTCACTGCTCTGGGGCTCACTGCTCGCACTGCTCTAGGACTCACTGCATGCACTGCTCTGGGACTCAATGCACACACTGCTCTGGGACTCACTGCTCTCACTGCGCTGGGACTCACTGCCCGCGCTGCTCTGGGACTCACTGCCCGCGCTGCTCTGGGACTCACTGCTCGCGCTGCTCTGGGACTCACTGCCCGCACTACTCTGGGACTCACTGCTCTCCGACTCACTGCACACACTGCTCTGCGACTCACTGCCCACACTACTCTGGGACTCACTGCTGTGGGACTCACTGATCGCACTGCACTGGGACTCACTGCCTGCGCTGCTCTGGGGCTCACTGTCCGCTCTGCTCTGGGACTCACTGCACACACTGCTCTGGGACTCACTCTCCGCACTACTCTGGGACTCACTGCTCTAGGACTCACTGCACACACTGCTCTGGGACTCACTGCTTGCACTGCTCTGGGACGCACTGCCTGTGCTGCTCTGGGGCTCACTGCCTGAGCTGCCCGCTCTGCTCTGGGGCTCGCTGCACACACTGCTCTGGGACTCATTGCTCTCACTGCTCTGGGACTCACTGCCTGCGCTGCTCTGTGACTCACTGCTCACACTGCTCTGCGACTCAATGCCCGCACTACTCTGGGACTCACTGCTCGCACTGCTCTGGGGCGCACTGCCTGCGCTGCTCTGTGGCTCACTGCCCGCTCTGCTCTGGGACTCACTGCTCGCACTACTCTGGGACGCACTGCCTGTGCTGCTCTGGGGCTCACTGCCCGCTCTGCTCTGGGACTCATTGCCCACGCTGCTCTGGGACTCACTGCCCGCGCTGCTCTGGGACTCACTGGACACACTGCTCTGGTACTCACTGCACACACTGCTCTGGGACCCATTGCTCACACTGCTCTGGGACTCACTGCCTGCGCGGCTCTGGGGTTCACTGGACACACTGCTCTGGGACTCACTGCTCGCACTGCTCTGCGACTCACTGCCCACACTACTCTGGGACTCACTGCTCTGGGACTCACTGCTCGCACTGCTCTGGGACTCACTGCCTGCACTGCTCTGGGACTCACTGCACACACTGCTCTGGGACTCATTGCTCTCACTGCTCTGGGGCTCACTGCCCGCGCTGCTCTGGGACTCACTGCTCTGGGACTCACTGCTCTGGGACTCACTGCACACACTGCTCTGGTACTCACTGCACACACTGCTCTGGGACCCATTGCTTACACTGCTCTGGGACTCACTGCCTGCGCGGCTCTGGGGTTCACTGGACACACTGCTCTGGGACTCACTGCTCACACTGCTCTGCGACTCACTGCCCGCACTACTCTGGGACTCACTGCTCTGGGACTCACTGCTCGCACTGCTCTGGGACTCACTGCTCGCACTGCTCTGGGACTCACTGCACACACTGCTCTGGGACTCATTGCTCTCACTGCTCTGGGGCTCACTGCCCGCGCTGCTCTGGGACTCACTGCCCGCGCTGCTCTGGGACTCACTGCTCGCACTACTCTGGCACTCACTGCTCTGGGACTCACTGCTCTGGGACTCACTGCTCGCACTACTCTGGGACTCACTGCCCGCGCTGCTCTGGGACTCAATGCCCACACTACTCTGGGACTCACTGCTCGCACTGCTCTGGGACTCACTGCCTGCACTGCTCTGGGGCTCACTGCACACACTGCTCTGGGACTCACTGGACACACTGCTCTGGGACTCACTGCTCACACTGGTCTGGGGTTCATTCCTCTCACTGCTCTGGGGCTCACTGCCTGTGCTGCTCTGGGCCTCACTGCCCACTCTGCTCTGGGACTCACTGGACACACTGCTCTGGGGCTCACTGCTCGCACTGCTCTGGGACTCACTGCTCGCACCGCTCTGGGACTCACTGCATGCGCGGCTCTGGGGCTCACTGGACACACTGCTCTGGGACTCACTGCTTGCACTGCTCTGGGACTCACTGCTCGCACTGCTCTGGGACGCACTGCCTGTGCTGCTCTGGGACTCACTGCCCACACTGCTCCAGCACTCACTGCCGTAGCTGCGCTGAGACTCACTGCCCTAGCTGCTCTGGGAGTCACTACCCTAGCTGCTCTGGGAGTCACTGCCCTAGCTGCTCTGGGAGCCACTGCTCACACGGCTCCAGAACTCACTGCCTGTGCTGCTCCGGGACCCACCGCCCACATGCTGCTCAGGGACTCACTGCCCGCTCTGCTCTGGGACTAACTGCCTGTGCTGCTCTGTGACTCACTGCTCGCACTACTCTGGGAGTCACTGCTCTGGGACTCACTGCCCACACTGCTCCAGAACTCACTGCCCACGCTGCTCTGGGACTCACTGCTCGCACTGCTCTGGGACTCACTGCCCGCACTGCTCTGGGACTCACTGCTCTGGGACTCACTGCTCACACTGCTCTGGGACTCACAGCTCGCACTGCTCTGGGACGCACTCCCTGTGCTGCTCTGGGGCTCACTGCCCGCTCAGCTCTGGGACTAACTGCCTGTGCTGCTCTGTGACTCACTGCTCGCACTACTCTGGGAGTCACTGCTCTGGGACTCACTGCCCACACTGCTCCAGAACTCACTGCCCACGCTGCTCTGGGACACACTGCTCGCACTGCTCTGGGACTCACAGCTCGCACTGCTCTGGGACGCACTCCCTGTGCTGCTCTGGGGCTCGCTGCCCGCTCTGCTCTGGGACTCACTGCACACACTGCTCTGGGACTCACTGCCCACGCTGCTCTGGGACTCACTGCTCGCACTGCTCTGGGACTCACTGCCCGCACTACTCTGGGACTCACTGCTCGCACTGCTCTGGGACTCACAGCTCGCACTGCTCTGGGACGCACTCCCTGTGCTGCTCTGGGGCTCACTGCCCGCTCTGCTCTGGGACTCACTGCACACACTGCTCTGGGACTCACTGCCCATGCTGCTCTGGGACTCAGTGCCCGCACTGCTCTGGGACTCACTGCCCTAGCTGCTCTGGGACTCACTGCCCTAGCTGCTCTGGGACTCACTGCTCACACTGCTCCAGAACTCACTGCCTGTGCTGCTCTGGGACTCACTGCCCACATGCTGCTCTGGGACTCACTGCCCGCTCTGCTCTGGGGCTCACTGCCTGTGCTGCTCTGGGACTCATTGCCCGCACTGCTCTGGGACTCACTGCCCACGCTGCTCTGGGGCTCACTGCCCGATCTGGTCTGGGACTCACTGCCTGCACTACTCTGGGACTCACTGCTCTGGGACTCACTGCTCTGGGACTCACTGCTCACACTGCTCTAGGACTCGCTGCCTGCGCTGCTCTGGGACTCACTGCCTGCTCTGCTCTGGGACTCACTGCACACACTGCTCTGGGACTCATAGTTCTCACTGCTCTGGGACTCACTGCCCGCGCTGCTCTGGGACTCACTGCTCGCACTGCTGTGGGACTCACTGCCCACACTGCTCTGGGACTCACTGCTCTGGGACACACTGCTCGCACTGCTCTGGGACTCATTGCTCACACTGCTCTGGGACTCACTGCTCGCACTGCTCTGGGACTCACTGTCCACACTACTCTTGGACTCACTGCTCTGGGACTCACTGCTTGCACTGCTCTGGGACTCACTGCCCACACTACTCTGGGACTCACTGCTCGCACTGCTCTGGGACTCACTGCCCACACTACTCTGGGACTCACTGCTCGCACTGCTCTGGGATTCACTGTCCGCACTACTCTTGGACTCACTGCTCTGGGACTCACTGCTTGCACTGCTCTGGGACTCACTGCCCGCACTACTCTGGGACTCACTGCTCGCACTGCTCTGGGACTCACTGCCCACACTACTCTGGGACTCACTGCTCGCACTGCTCTGGGACTCACTGTCCGCACTGCTCTGGGACTCACTGCCCACACTGCTCTGGGACTCATTGCTCACACTGCTCTGGGACTCACTGTCCACACTGCTCTGGGACACATTGCTCACACTGCTCTGGGACTCACTGCTCGCACTGCTCTGGGACTCACTGTCCGCACTGCTCTGGGACTCACTGCCCACACTGCTCTGGGACTCATTGCTCACACTGCTCTGGGACTCACTGTCCACACTGCTCTGGGACTCATTGCTCACACTGCTCTGGGACTCACTGCTCGCACTGCTCTGGGACTCACTGTCCGCACTACTCTTGGACTCACTGCTCTGGGACTCACTGCTTGCACTGCTCTGGGACTCACTGCCCACACTACTCTGGGACTCACTGCTCGCACTGCTCTGGGACTCACTGCCCACACTACTCTGGGACTCACTGCTCGCACTGCTCTGGGACTCACTGTCTACACTACTCTTGGACTCACTGCTCTGGGACTCACTGCTTGCACTGCTCTGGGACTCACTGCCCACACTACTCTGGGACTCACTGCTCGCACTGCTCTGGGACTCACTGCCCACACTACTCTGGGACTCACTGCTCGCACTGCTCTGGGATTCACTGTCCGCACTACTCTTGGACTCACTGCTCTGGGACTCACTGCTTGCACTGCTCTGGGACTCACTGCCCGCACTACTCTGGGACTCACTGCTCGCACTGCTCTGGGACTCACTGCCCACACTACTCTGGGACTCACTGCTCGCACTGCTCTGGGACTCACTGTCCGCACTGCTCTGGGACTCACTGCCCACACTGCTCTGGGACTCATTGCACACACTGCTCTGGGACTCACTGTCCACACTGCTCTGGGACTCATTGCTCACACTGCTCTGGGACTCACTGCTCGCACTGCTCTGGGACTCACTGTCCGCACTGCTCTGGGACTCACTGCCCACACTGCTCTGGGACTCATTGCTCACACTGCTCTGGGACTCACTGTCCACACTGCTCTGGGACTCATTGCTCACACTGCTCTGGGACTCACTGCTCGCACTGCTCTGGGACTCACTGTCCGCACTACTCTTGGACTCACTGCTCTGGGACTCACTGCTTGCACTGCTCTGGGACTCACTGCCCACACTACTCTGGGACTCACTGCTCGCACTGCTCTGGGACTCACTGCCCACACTACTCTGGGACTCACTGCTCGCACTGCTCTGGGACTCACTGTCCGCACTGCTCTGGGACTCACTGCCCACACTGCTCTGGGACTCATTGCTCACACTGCTCTGGGACTCACTGTCCACACTGCTCTGGGACTCATTGCTCACACTGCTCTGGGACTCACTGCTCGCACTGCTCTGGGACTCACTGTCCGCACTACTCTTGGACTCACTGCTCTGGGACTCACTGCCCACACTACTCTGGGACTCACTGCTCGCACTGCTCTGGGACTCACTGCCCACACTACTCTGGGACTCACTGCCCACACTACTCTGGGACTCACTGCTCGCACTGCTCTGGGACTCACTGTCCGCACTACTCTTGGACTCACTGCTCTGGGACTCACTGCTCGCACTGCTCTGGGACTCACTGCTCGCACTGCTCCAGGACTCTGCACTTTGCAAGGATGTGGCATCATTTAAAACAAAAACTTTGTGAAGGAAGTGTTCATTAATTCTGATGTAAATTAGTTATATATCTTTCAGTAAATGTGCACAGTTAGTGAAATCCAACCAACTTTCGTGGACCTATAAATTTATTTGTTTAGAAATTGATAATTCAAAGACAGCAGATGTGGCAGAGTGGCAGGGCTCAGGTTTCTGCTCGCCCAATGCTTTATTCCATCCTTTTCTCTTTTTATCCTTCTTTTCTTCCTGCATTATTTTTCTCTTCATTTCTATCTGACCTTTTGACCTTGGGGAGCTCAGCTGTCGCAGAACCTACACAGAACCAGCGAGGTGGGCCCAGCATCAAGCGATGGCACTGGAACGTGGCATCTTCGACATTAGTGGGTCCAGTGGGAGGTAACAGCGAGATGCAGGACACGAGGAGATGGTATCGATGATGGTGAAGTGGCTGTGTCACCACGGCATCAGTGAGCCCAGCTCAAAGCTCTCCCTTTTGTTTCTGTTTCTCTAATTTTGGCTCTTCTTTTTAATTCTTATCATTTTATCCCAAGATGGTGCTGGAGTCTGCAATTCTGAACACTTTTCGCAGCACTCTGGTGCACTTGCACTCGCGTTGACGTGACAATGAGATCTAATGTAATTTGTTCGTATAGCGTTCCCTATACCAGTGAGGGGAATATTTATCATTCACTGAGCTGTAGGCTACTTCCTTCGCAGGCCACGTGACATTGCACTCGGAGAAGAACATTTCAAGGCTGAGGTGAACAGATTCTTAATCAGTCAGGAGATGAGTGGAATGCGGATAAGGCAGGAAAGCAGAATGGAGGATGATAAGATCAGCAAAGTTCTCTTTGAATGGCAGAACGCACTCCTATGGTCAAATCTTCAATTTCTGCCTCTACATCCGATTCTCTAATATGGTCATATGCCCAAAGATTGTACTATTACTGCCTGAACTGCCGATGTGACACCAGGATGCGAAATTTGGAATAGACAGAGCTTGTGTAGTGTACATATGTACTTGCTCATCATTATACAGGTATGTAGCCTGAGGAAGTAAACTGAACCCGACACCTTCATTCAATTGCAGAGCACCTCAAAGTACTCGAGTGTGTTTGCAGCAGTGTGTCCTGTTGATCTGCTGTATCCTCACAGGGAATGCGGAGAATTAATTGACCTGTCCACACGTAGGCTGCAACACAGACGGCCATGGTGCTAGAGTTTGCAGCTTGACACAGAGATAGAGCGGAGGCTGTAAAGGGCCAGGCTCTCTGCTAGGTTGAAGTGAAGCTACCCAATACTAGTTGACAGTGACAGGAGGCTGCCTGACAGGTCAATCAATCCCCACCATCCCAACCCCTCCCCCACCCCAGCACCTTGGTGTACATCTCACTCAGCGCTTTACTGCCTGGTATGCCATCAAGTTCTTCAGCAGATTTGTCTACACCTTGATCCCGTTTGTGCCTTTGCATTCCTGTGAACTGGAAAATAAACCACCTTTTTTACCCCTGGTCTAGCAGCAATCTACACAGACCTAGATAACTCACTCAAGCTGATCCCAACATTATACAAGCCTCCAGGGTACAAGGCTATTGCAGTGTCCGATCTGGTATTGCAAGTGTTAAGCCAAGTGCTGGGCACCTTCACCGATGCTGGCCTGTTAGTGATTCTCTTTGTCCCTGGATTGTGGCTGTTACTAACGCCATCAGTTTCTTCCTTTTGTGAGGAAAGGCAAAGTGGTTACACTGTCAATGACTGCCACATCCTGGCAGGAAGGAAGAGCTGAGAAAGATGCATTAAGCAGGAATATTTTGCATAATCAATCTATTCAGATGGCTTATGAAACACCCCTGAAACAATCTGCACCTGAACCCAGGAAGCCTGGCTTAGAGGTAGAGATGTAAAGCAGGAACATACCAACACTGAGAGACAGCAAGAACTGCAGATGCTGGATTCAGAGTCGATACAGTGTGGAGCTGGAGGAACACAGATGTTCAGGCAGCATCAGAGGACCAGGAAAGCCTGATGAAGGGTCTTGAACCAAAACATTGAATTTCCTGCACCTCTGACGCTGCCTGATCTGCTGTGCCCCTCCAGCTCCACACTGTGTTGACATACCAACACATTCAGTGTTCAAAACTGATACCTGTCGTGTTAATGATAATAGTCAAATCAACACCACTCATCAGGAATTGATTAACTTCATGAGTTAATTTCCCTGAAACAATTATAGACATTACAAGCTATGAAGCAGACATTAGAGAAAACGATAGATTTCTATATGTGCATCTTGCAAATCTATAGCAGACTAGCTGGCAGACATATTCACAACAATGTATACATAGGAAACTTCAAAGGTGAACTTTCCTGAAGGGACGGTACATGTGCAACACCCATCTCCTTTGTAGGACTCAGGGGATTCAGGCATCTTCCTCCCAGGGACTCTGTTCTGTTGTGCATCATCTTGTCCTGCAAGAGAGAGAGCATAACACTGTCTAGCACTATCTGGGTGATGTGCCTGCTATAACAGGGGAATCTGAGATAACCAGGTGTAGGGCTGGATGAACACCGCAGGCCAAGCAGCATCAGAGGAGCAGGAAGGCAACGTTTCAGGTCTGGACCCTTCTTCAGAAATGGACCTCACTACACCACACTACACTACACTGGCTCCATCCCCCAGCTCTCCTCCGTTATACTGATGAATGCATCAGTGCCGCCTCGTGCTGCCACAAGGAGCTCGAACAGTTCATCCACTTCACTAACACCTTCCCCCCCAACCTTAAGTTCACCTGGGCCATCTCCAATATCTCTCTCTCCTTCCTCGACCTGTCTGTTTCCATCTCTGGCAATCACCTAGAAACCAATATCTATTTTAAGCCTACCAACTTCCTCAGCTATCTAGAATACACCTCCTCTCACCCATCTTCCTGCAAAATTGCCATCCCCTTTTCCCAATTCCTTCACCTCTGCCACATCTGCTCCCAAGATGAGGCATTTCACTCCTGGACACCCCAGATGTCCTTGTTTTTCAAGGACCACAACTTCCCCTCCAAAGCGGTCGAAAATGCCCTCGACCACATCTCTTGCGTTTTCTGTAACTCATCCCTCATCCTCCCCCCGCCCCCGCAATAACAACCCAATTTCTGAAGAAGGGTCCCGATCCGAAATGTCAGCTCTCCTGCTACTTTGATGCTGCCTGGCCTGCTGTGTTCATCCTGCTGCACACCTTGTAATCTCATGGTGAGACAAGCAGTGTTCCATTGTATAAACTGAAGATGCGGTGTCAGGTGAAAAGTAATGAAGCGATGGTATGAGTAACAGTTCCAGGAATGCAGTTTGTGCTTGATAATGGTATCACTGGATCACAGATGGGAGTGATACTTTTTGTGGTAGAAATATCAGTGGAAGTATCAGACAGCTGAGGTATTACAGGAAGTATACCCTGGGATTTTTTCCTGACTGTGTGGTAACAAGGTCACAAAGCCACAGGTGGAAACAGGAGGAAAATCCAAATTATAGAGATAAGGAAGGTGAAGTTCAATTTGTCAGAAACTACATTTGATCAAATGATTGAGAAAAAATAAGAACAGGTGGAGGACAAAGAGGATATTAATGGTTCAGAGAAATTGGCTGAATTACAACAGAGAGTGAAAACTTAAAGCAGTTGTATCCAAAAGTGTGCACAGAAGAAGAATCTGATTGTATCCCGGAACGTTACTATCTTAAAAGTGAAGCCTTGATGAGGAAATGGAGACCATCACATATTCAGGTGGATGAGGAATGGGCAGGAGCTCATCAAGTTGTAGGTGTAGAAAGGAGGTAATGTGGGTAGCACATGAATTTATCAGAGATCATTTAGGAGTAAAGACATCTCAAGCCAAAATACAAAAGCATTTTTATTGGCCTGAACTGCATAGAGATGTGGTTGAATTTTGCCAGACATATCATGCACATCAGGCAATTAGAAAACCTCAAAAAGTGATAGAAGCAGCACCCTTAATACCCATTCCTGCATTTGAGGAACATTTTACAAGAATCTTAATTGATTGCATAGGACCCCTACCTAAAACAAAATGTGGGAATCGGTATTTGTTAACCACAATGGTTGTGTCCACTGGATTTCAACATTTATGTGGCCAGTAATGTATCTGAGACAATTGTATATACTGATCATAACCCCTTAAAATTTTTGAAGAAATTTAAGGATAAAAATATTTAGATGGAGCTTATTATTGTCCCCAGTCAGTTTGAAAATTATACACGTGGCAGGACAAGAGAATAGAATTGCCAACACATTGGCACGACTATGATGAAGGAAGATGGAGGTGTTTGATTGTAGAAGAAACAGATTGATGTGGACTGTAGTACTGAATGTTTGCGTGCTTAAAGCCAATGTAATGTATATGTATTGTAGTGTATGAATAGTGAAAGATTAAAGGCTTTTGATAATGAAACAATCTTTGTATATTGATGGTTCAAAGGGTAAGTTGGACAACATTATGGTTATAAGAGGTGTATTTTGTCCTTTTTTTGTGAAGAGAGATTACAACACAAATGATGAGCGGTCTATTCCAAGCCAATAATGTAAACAACTTGTTTGGCCTTTTTTTTTGAAAGTTAGAACAAAACAAGCAGCCTGAAGGGATGGTGTTAAGCTCTCACAGAACCAGGATTTTAGTTTAGCTTTCAGTAGCTGCTAGAGTTTTGAAGCTACTATTCATCTCTCCCAGCTCTTTCTCTCCACCACAATTTCCTCGATGTTCTTTTCTCCTGGACTGAAGAAACAATGCATGTGATGCAATCTATTTTACTGAATTTGCCTCTGGCAAGCGTGTGTTTATGGAATGTTACTATATTGAAACAATGAATCAGTTGTAGTTAACATCTATATTATCTTGTTAAATACTTCGACAGAGTTACAATTAAGCAATTATTTTAAATTCTTATTTTGTCTGTATATTAACTATAGTGTAAGAATAAAGTATGTTTTGCTTCAAGCCTGGTAGTTTGACCAATCGAATTGCTTCTGGAACATAATACCTTACACTTGTATTTAAAAGCAAGGAAAAGTTAGTATCTAGGCTATCCTCTAAATATATTTTGGGGGGGGTTTGGTCTGGTGCATAATAATTGTGAAGCAAATGATAACAAATTGGCGACTAATTTTACATCCATTTCCATTTGTTGAAGCCAATTATCTTCAATTTAGTGATCACTTAAGGGAGAATTAGTGATGTAGCTGAGACCATACCAGTGATAGGTGGGTTCCCTGATGATGACAAGATCTGGAAAATGCCAGGGGGTAGTCTTCTGGCAGTAATCTGGGCTCCAGTGAGGCCTCCTTTGATTCCCAGCCCAGCCCAGACAGACAGGCATCACAGATCTTGCTGAAGGACATCCTACAGAGAAGATGTTCCTCTACAATGAGCTGACAGTGATAATCTGATTTACCTGTGTCAATGTTTTAAGTCTTCAAGGATATTTTCATTTTAAAGCACCCTCGCTGACTCCTCCCTCTGTCAGCAGCATTGTCCTCTTCCACTGGTGGTGCTGCCTCTCATAGGCTTTGATTAGCCTTTCTGCTTGTATAGGACGCTCACCATTCCAAGTTGATCATCTGTCATTCTGCTTCCAAGTTTTTTATTGCATTCATATTTCATCATCTGATATGAGCTCATATCCCCAGATATTCTGAAATCCTAGTCCAGTAACTTTGCCACTACTCCACTAACTCCAATCTGTCATTTTTCAATCTCTTTGGAGTTCAGGCCCAACATGTTCAACCTCTCCTTATTCGATAACTCATTTTTCAATTCAATGTGTTATCTCTGAACAAGCTCCATTGCAAGCAGAACCTGTTTTAACTAATATTAGAAGCCTTGCTGGCTTTTCAATTTTGTTAAAATTAATTTTGGTTTGGAGAATTGGGAATTGCAAGTTGAAAATGACTTATGGACTTTGGGCACAGCTTGTGGTAAAAGGAAACAAACAGACCAAACAAGCTATGTTTGTTTGTGGGGCCAAGCTTGGAGCTCAATGCAGGTTGAGCTTTGATTAAAAAGGTTGTAACAGACACAGTGACCCTGGGAAAAGCATTGTATTTAAACAGATTGCAGAACTTGACTGTTTACAAGGTCAGTATCTGGTAATTGGTTCCAGCAAGTCTGAAAGAGACCCTATTGTCAATTAGATGACGGTTGTTGAAACGGTAATTGAGGCTTTGGAGAGAGACAGTCAGTCTATCAGGGTAGAACCAGACTTGAAGTTGTTTCTTTTAACTATGTTTTCTGACAAATGAGCTTAGCTCCTGTCAACACAGCATGAAAATTTAGCTTAATCTCCCACACCAGCTTCTGCAAGCCCAACGGGTCACAAAGCTGAGTGAGAAATATTATGAGGTATACTGGAGTGAAATGAGAAGATGATCCTAATCAATGTTTCAGAGAAGCAACCAAGGAGCCCACATTTATGCCTGTGAAATAACGCAACATGAAAGATAATTAAGTCATCTGGCCAGTTTTGTTTTTTTTTTCTATTTATCCCTTCATTATGTTTGTTTGTCTGTCTATATTTTGTGTGAATGGGGACTGAAAATAAATGTTTCAGGTTTAAAGCGCAGACATTAATCAGCTTACCTTGTTGTTTAACCTTTCCTCTGCTAAAGTTATTGTGTATTTAATAAATAGGCAAGTCTTTTGTTTAAGATACAAAACCATTGTGTGGAAATTAATTGTTCACAAAGTTTCAAACTGGTTATTCCAATTTCTGGTTAAGAGCCATTTGAGTTGTGTCGTTAATGGTTTAGTTTTACTGTGTTGTGAATACGGAGACAGAAGGCTGATTTGATTTGGCGATTTGTCTCCATGTTGTAACACAAAGCAAACTGAGGCTGGAAGCAATACACTTGCTGTAGTCAAAACCAAGGCAGTTGGACTTATTGGATATCTCTCTCAAAGAAGTGGCATGGCCAAATTCTTTCCACGATGGAGTAGGAAGCCTCAACCAGAGCTTATCCATTTCACCCGTTTCTGTTTCTTCTTTTCCTACTTTTGTTTCTCTTTTGTGCTTTTTTTTTGTTTCTCTTGTTTCTTCTCAGAGAAGGCATCCTGAACTCTTGGCCTCAGCGCGGACTCGGGCTCTCGGGCTGAGTGTGGACCCAACGACACATCTTCCCAGCCTGGCGTGGTGGTCTTTCAGTGGCCCATGGCAGTCTTTTGGCCTGGCATGGCCTCAGCATGGGCTTCCGAGGTGATTTCAGAGCAATCTCCCAGCCGCAAGATAAAGCCCAGCATGATCTGGAGGCAAGGCCCCAGCTTGGACTGAAGGCTGGGTGCTGTTGTGAACTGGGTCAGAAGGACTCATTTTGAACTTTTCATTTCTCTATTTTTCTAATTTATTCCTACGGTTTGTAATGCTGGACTTTTTAACTTCTTTATTTTTCGAATTCTTTTTCCCAAAGAACTTGCACTGAAGAATCTGCATCTAGTCACCTTGTACCTGAGACAGCACCACAAGTGGCACTTGTGAACTTTCCACCGTACTCATGTGAGTACATGTGACGATAAAACTAATTCATTTATTCATTTGTTACTTCCTTTCATGCTGTGAAATATGTGAAAGGGAGAATGGAGAGGAGACTAAAGTGGGAGAAAAGAACAGAGAAAGGGGTGTTAATGATCTGGTTAATGAATTAAAGGAGAATGAACTGGTATTGATCTCACCACGTGGTATATAGACGGTGCAGTACTTTACATCAAACTGGGTGTTGGTCTGGTGCCAGAGTTGATGAGGCACTCAGTCAGTGTATGTTGCTGGGGAGGGAAAGGAGAGAGCTCGGTAATTTCAGAGTGATCAGCAGGAGGAGTAAACATTGAGGTAGCTGAGGAGAGATACGGATTGAGGGATTTCTGGAAGCTAATTTACTCAAAAGGCCCAGAAGTATTTCTCCTCCTACTACTTCATGATAAATATTCTCAGATATACACTTCTTACCACACCAATTAAAAATTGTCAATGTCTATGTGCTTATGTGAAGTTGATGAAGTGAGAATTCCAAGTGAGACTGAATAAGTGCCTAATGTTCACTGGATTTCTTATGCTTGTGGGAAAGGGACCAATAAACAAGAATTTGTAGTGTTCCACAGAGACAAAATAGGTAATGTTGGAGGCAATAATGTGAAGCAGTATAATTTGCTATGTTTTCACTGAGGCAAGTGAAGGTTGGAATTTAGCACAACTGCACATTGATTCTAGATAGTGAACTACCAACGGCTGGAAATAGAGCTAATTTACTTTGTACTGAGAATATGGATTTTTTTTTAATTTTAGGAGGTATTTCTAACAGATTATTAGGTGGAAACCACAATAACCAAAATTCAGACAGTTCAATTTATGCAAGAAACTTATGCAAGATCAAAGAATCAAACAAATTAATAGACAAGCAGTTCTGTAAAAATGACAGCTGCAGATGAGCGTTGGAGACAATTCGACAAGAAACGTGTCAGAACAGACAGTTTGAATTTTGTAGCAAGCAATGAAAAGAAGACTAGAATCCCACTATTACAGAGGCAAATGATAGGGGTGGGATTATGACTGGTGAAAATCTAGATCAGATAAGTTCATTGAGCTGTGAAAGTGATTGAGTTTTAGTCTTATCAATGAGAAAGATGTTGTCTTATTAAGTAAAAAGAATTAGTCAGAGTAGGGGCAGTAAATTTCATCTCAGAAAACAGTATGTGACTAGAATATGTTATAATGGAGCTGCATGACAGAGGGGCAGTGTCGAACTGAACCTCCAAGGTCAGGTGGGAAAGAAACTTCGCATAGCTCATCAGCTAAAAGAGTGCTAACAGTAGATGTAAATATAAAATCTTACATATAACTAACTTCATATTAGAACCAGTATTAGGAATCATATAGCAATTAGTGAGAAGTAACCTCCTTTTGAATATGCTGTGATCAGGACAGTGGGAAAAATGAGAAACAGAATGTGGCAGGGATGGCAATGAATAAAATAAATAACAAAATTTTGAGCCGTCCTTAGAGATAAGCAAGTCTGGAAAATGTGTGAACAAACAGTATAACCATTAACTTTGGAATTGGATGCATTGTTAGATCCCAAGGACTGATGATTACAATGTCCAGTCGACAGCATGAGATCATGGGGATCCTGGGGCTGTCCATGGGAGTGTCCATCATTGATCAGGTGTTCCACAGGATTGGATGCACAGATTAAGGGGGAAGGAACAATGACAATGTTGGATGTAACTATTGTAATGCGAAATGTATAAAAATGTTGCATCCCACTGTGAAAAGCAGAGCATCATTGACACCTCCTCTGATCTGAGCTGGATATTAAGAGGCCAATGGGGCCTCGCATAAAGGCCAGATTCGGAGCAGTCTCTGGCCTTTCCTGCACTCGTGGTAAACTTCCAAACCCAGAACTCAAGGCTGCTCATCTCTCCACAACAGTAACAATGTTACTGATATAGCCCCACGAACATAAAATCGCATCATGATGTGTATTGGAGGTGTACCTAGAAATAAATGGATACTGAATCTAGGAGATACACCTCAGGAGGGAAATGCAAAAAATAAAGAGAAAAGCTTCACAGAGGATCTTAAAATAAATGAATGAGATGGAGGAATTCAGGCCGAGAATTCCAATTGTGGAGTTTAGAAACTGAAGGTATGATATAACCAATCACGAAAAAAGGCAGCTGTAGGTTACAGAAAAAGGACATTTGAAGGAATAGAAATTTCAGAGCGTTGTAATGTTGAAGAAGAAGGTTACATAGATAATGGAAGTTAAACATGAGAATGGAGACTTCAAAGTTGTGGCAGTAGGAGGCTGGCAAACAATGGAAGGGATGATAGGTTAGAAAAGATGAAAGCTTTGAATTGGCTGAAATTTATTGAAGGTGAAAGAGGGAAGGCCAGTCAGAAAAACATTAGAATAGTCAACCTTGGGTGCAGCAAAAGGAATAATAAATATTTCAGCAGCAGATGGGGTGAAGAAGGAAATGCTGTGAAGGTATTAAGTGAACAATCATAGCAATGGAGACAGTATGATGACATAATGGAAAATCAAGTGACTAGGGGCAGAACTGGGCACAATCTTCACACAACGTGATAAACATTTATTCACAGAGATCCCTGGCCGTTTGTTTAAATGATTCAGACTTGAACGTAGGAGGGTTGATCAGTAAGTTCATGGGTGATACAAATACTGGTAGCTTGGTAAATAATGATGATAGCCTTTGATTACAGAAGGATATACAGAGTTGGTCAGATGTGTTCATCAGTGGCAAATGGAATTCAATCTGGATAAATGTGAGCTGATGCACTTGATCAGGACAAAACAAGACAAGTGAAAACATGAAGAATGATAGAACCCTGGGAAGCGCTGAGGATCAGAGGGGCCTTAGTGTTCATGTCCAACAGTCCCTTAAGGCAGTGGGATAGGTTGGTAAAATGGTTAAAAGGCAGATGGAATAATTGCCTTTATTAGCCAAGGCAGTGCTAGGACTATATGAAAAGTTGGCTCAATCAAAGCTCGAGCATTGTGCATAGTTCTAGAATCCACATAATAGGAAGGATGTGATTACACTCAAGGGAGTACAGAGGATATTGCCTGGGCTGGACAGATTTCATTCTGAAGAGAGATTGGATGGACTAGGATTGTTTTCCTGGAAATCGAGGAGACTGAGGGAGAACATGATGGAGATGCATAAGATCATGGGGTCATAGTTAGAGTAAACAGGAAGAGACTTTTCCCCTTGGTGGAGGGGTCAGTGGCCAGCGGATATAGATTTAAGCTCAGCGCTGAAGGTATAGAGGGGACGTGAGGAGAAAAGGCTTCTCCAAGAGGAAATCTGGAACCCATTACCTGAAAGGCTGGTCCACGCATAAACCTTCATAACATT
The DNA here is from genome assembly GCF_030684315.1 of Stegostoma tigrinum. Taxonomy (NCBI): domain Eukaryota; kingdom Metazoa; phylum Chordata; class Chondrichthyes; order Orectolobiformes; family Stegostomatidae; genus Stegostoma; species Stegostoma tigrinum. Next base: position 4,058,143 of record NC_081359.1, on the reverse strand, counting down.
TAAGAAAAACTTAGATGTGTACTTTATGATGCAAAGGCATACAAGGCTATGGGTCAAGGGCTGGAAACTTGATTAGAATTTGTCGGTGGTTGTTTCTTACTGGCTCAGAGACAATGGGCCAAAGGGCCTTCCTCTGTGCTGTATACACTTTACAAGAACATGTGCTCACCCAACCACAACAGTTTTAATATATTTCCATTGAGAGGAGCACCTGTGAATCCTCAAATAATGCACACCAATTGCACATAACTATATACATAGGGTTGGATATGAAAATAGAAATTGTTGGAAAAGTTCAGCAGGTCCTGAAGCATCTGTGGAGAGAAATTGGAGATAACATTCCGGGTCAAGTGACCCTTCCTCAGGGGTTGGATTTTTAGCTCAAGATTGGATGACAGATTTATGTGGAGAAAGGTTTTGTTTCACGTATGATACCATTTGGCTGGTTTGGGGAATGGAGTTGGTTGTAAGTGAAAGACAGGGGCTGAAGGCAATTGGTTCATTTTTTAATAATGTTTGACTGGATGAGATTGTAGCTTATCCAAGGCTGGAAACGCAGAGGGAATAGACAGTGTTTGTGAAAATGCAGAGCTGGATGTCAACATCATGTATATAGAATCTGAACCCCACACCTTTGCAAGTTGTTGTCAAGAATTAATGCGAAATTGAAGGACAATTGACAGATTGTTGGGTTGTGTAAAAATAATGGTGGTGGCAGAAATAGCCAGTGCTGGATACTGATGGGGGAGACTCGTTGTTACTTGTATATGCTGGTCAACAGATCATCATTTGAATCTTTATCATTGTTGACATTTTGGCAGTAAACTGAAACACTAGATTGCTTAGCCTCTATGAAACCACTGCATTGTTAATTCTCAACAGAACGAAATCAGGTGAGCTATACACAGACCATGCTCCACCATCAATTCAGGAATTGATAAAAAATTGACCCCAAAGAATAATAATAAACTTTTCTTAGGAGCTAGTGAATTTTGAGAAGATTTGTAGCTCAGGTTGAGGTTCTGGATGTGAGTTTGCTCGCTGAGCTGGAAGGTTCGTTTTCAGACTTTTCGTCACCATTTTATTTATTTGAAAAAATATACTTTATTCATAGAATGTACAAAAAAAACATTTATACACCTACCCAGTCATGCAATCCGCTCCGGGTTACCCGGGGGTATGTACACCAACTAAAGGCAAAAACAAAACAGAGAAGAAAAAAAAATGAAGCAAAGAAAATACCCCAGCAGTCGTCATCCCACACAGTCCCCGTTGGCCCCCTGACCAGTTGGGGAAGGCGCCAGCTGGGCCCAGTTACCAGATAGGGCCCTTTTCTCTATTGTGGATGAGGGGTTTCATATGGTGAAGTCTTTCCCCACCGCGCCTTGGCGGCGGCTGCCCCAAGCTTTAGCGCGTCCCTCAGCACGTAGTCCTGGACCTTGGAGTGCGCCAGTCTGCAACATTCGGTTGGGGTCAGTTCTTACAGCTGGCAGACCAGCAATTTGCGGGCAGACCAAAGAGCGTCTTTCACCGCATTGATGGTCCTCCAGGCACAGTTGATGTTGGTCTCGGTGTGCATCCCAGGAAACAGCCTGGAGAGGATGGAGTCCCGTGTCACGGAGCTACTCGGGACGAACCTCGACAAATACCACTGCATCCCCCTTCAGACCTCCTGCGCATAGGCACACTCCAGAAGGAGGTGATCGACAGTCTCATCCCCCCCGCAGCCGCCTCGAGGGCAGTGTGCGGTGGCGCAGAGATTCCGGGCGTGCACAGAGGATCTCACTGGCAGAGCCCCTCTCACCACCAGCCAAGCAATGTCCTTGTGCTTGTTTGAAAGTTCTGGCGATAAGGTATTCTGCCAAACGATTTTGGCAGTCTGTGTGGGGAACCACACGACGGGATCCACCCTCTCCTTTTCCCGAAGGGTCCCGAGGATACTACGTGCTGACCACTGCCTGACGGCCTTGTGGTCAAAGGTGTTTCCTTTCAAAAATTTCTCCACGAAGGACAGGTAGTACGGGACAATCCAACTACTCGGAGCGTTCCGCAGCAATGAGGCCAGGCCCATCCTTCGCAACACCGGGGACAGGTAGAACCTCAGTAAGTAGTGACACTTGGTGTTTGCGTACTGAGGATCTACGCACAGCTTGATGCAGCCGCACACAAAGGTAGCCGTCAAGGCGAGGGTGGCGTTCGGTACGCCCTTTCCCCCATTTTCCAGGTCTTTGTACATGGTGTCCCTGCAGACCCGGTCCATCCTCGACCCCCAAATGAAGTGGAAGATGGCCCGGGTGACCCAGGGAATAGGCCAGGCCTGCGCCACATACAACAGTACCGAAAGCCCGTCGCACCTGACAACCAGGTTCTTACCCATGATGGAGTGGGACCGGAGCATCCACCTGCCCAGCTTCTGCTTCAGTTTGGTGATACGCTCCTCCCAAGTCTTAGTGCATGCCCCAGCTCCACCGAACCAAACACCCAGAACTTTCAAGTAGTCTGTCCTGACGGTGAAGGGGATGAAGGAGCGGTTGTCCCAGTTCCCGAAGAACATGACCTCGCTCTTACCCCTATTGACTTTGGCACCCAAGGCCAGTTCAAACTGGCCACAAATGTCCAACAGCCTACTCACCGACTGACGAATGGTGCAGAAGATGGCGACATCATCCATGTACAGGGAGGTCTTGACCTGAAGTCCTCCACTGCCTGGGATAGTCACGCCCTTCAGGCTCACGTCCTTCCTGATGGATGCGGCGAAGGCCTCCACACAGCACATGAACAAGGCAGGAGAGAGCGGGCAGCCCTGCCTGACTCCAGATCTGACGGGAAAACTGTCCGATTCCCACCCGTTGATCGAGACTGCGCTAACGATGTTGGTATAGAGCAGCCAGATCCAATTTGCGGATGCCCTCCCCAAACACTAATTTGGAGAGGACATCCCTCATGTAAGCATGAGAGATCCTGTTGAAGACGGTCTCCTGGTCCAGGCTGTCGAGGCAGGTGTCCGCCCGCCTGTCCTGTACGTAGGCGATCGTATCCCTGATGAGCACGAGGCTCTCAGTGATCTTCCTGCCCGGCACAGCACAGGTTTGGTCAGGGTGAATCACCGACTCCAGGATAGGCCTGACCTGGTTGGCTATGACCTTGGCCAGGATTTTGTAGTCCACGTTCAATCGAGAAATGGGACGCCAATTCTTAATTTCTTCCCTCTCCCCCTTCCTCTTGTAAATGAGGGTGATGATGCCCTTCCTCATGGGCTTGCACATTTCCCCTGCCCGAAGCGCACAATCGTACACCTCCAGCAGGTCCTGGCCGACCAGGTCCCACAGAGTGGAATACAGCTTGACCGGTAAGCCGTTGCTCCCGGGAGTCGTATTCCTCTCCAAGGACTTGAGGGCTCTGGACAGCTCGTCCAGGGATATCGGCCGGTCCAGCCACTCCCTCGTGCCGTCGTCTAAGACCTCCGTGATAGACGACAGGAATGACTCGGAGGCTGTGCTGTTCATGGGCTTCGTGTCGTACAGTCCAGCATAGAAGGATCTGCTGATCCTCAAAATGTCGGGCCGAGACGACGTCACTGAGCCATCGTCCTCCTTCAGCCGGCTAAGCACAGAGCTCTCTTTGTGCACCTTCTGAAAGAAGAAACGCGAGCACGTCTCGTCCTGCTCCATGGAGTGGACCCTGGACCGGAAAGTTATCCTGGAGGCCTCCGCGGCAAAGAGCGAGGCTTGCTGGCCCCTCACCTCATGGACGTCCTCCGTGACATCGACCCCCATCAACTACAGAAGGAGCAGGTTCTGTACCCTTTTCTGGAGTCGCGACAGCTTTCCCCACCTCTCTCTCACCTTCCGAACACCCTTGAGGACAAAGAACCTCTTGATGTTCTCGTTCACTGTCTCCCACCAGTTGCCCAGAGACTCAAAGAGGGATTTCATGGCTCGTCAACCAGCATACTCCCCCTTAAGCTCCTTGACGTTCTCTGGGGTCAACAGAGTCGTGTTGAGCTTCCACGTCCCCTTGCCAGCCGGCTGGTCGTCCTGTAAGTGACAGTCGGCCAGCAGGAGGCAGTGGTCAGAGAAGAACACCAGCTCAACGCCGGTGGACCTGACTGAGAACGCCCGTGACACAAACAGGAAGTCTATCCTTGAGTGGATAGACCCGTCTGGCTGCAACCAGGTGTACCTCCACTGTGCTCCGTCTGCAGGGGTGCTGAAGACGTCGAGCAGCTTGGCGTCCTTCACCGTGCCCATCAGGAATCTGGACGTGACATCCAGTTGACTCCCCCCACCCGCTGTCCCCACGCCGGATCTTCCATCTGCATCGATGACCCTGTTGAAGTCTCCGCCTAGGATGACCGGCCTGGACGTAGCCAGCAGGGGTGGAAGCCGCTGCAGGACGGCCAACCGCTCACTCCGTACCGCTGGGGCATACACATTGATCAGCCGCAGGGGAGCGTTCCTGTAGGTGACGTCAGCCACTAGGAGGCGCCCCCCACCACCTCCTGAACTTGAGAGATGGTGAAGTTGCGCCCCCACAGCAGAATAGTCAGGCCCGAGGAGGGACTGCCATTACCCCCCGACCAGATCGAAGGCCCACAGGTCCAGGCGCCGGACCATTTCCCGTACCTGCTGAGGTGCGGTATCCCACACTCCTGCGGAAACAGGAGGTCTGCCTTGACGGTGGTCAGGTAGGCCAACGTGGACACACATCTTGTGGTGGACTTGACGCTGCGCACATTAATGCTCGCAATTCGTACCCCCATTGTGGGCAGTGACCGCAGTACCCTCCCCAAGTCCAAGGTCCAGCCCCTCCATCTGTCCTTTCATGCCCATTGCCCGGGCGAACTGCTGGACGCTCTCCGGGCTCAGGAAACCGTCCGTGCTGCCTTCCAGGTGGCAACCCCCCATCGGGGGTACGGAGGCAGGAGAGTCCAGCTCTGGGTCAGGCTGGGGACACGCTGTTTCCTCCTTCCCACCTGAAATTTCCAGGGGGCCCTCCAGGGCCCCAGCGGCATGTGACTGGGTGTCGGAGGGAGCCTCAGGACGCCTCCCGTCACCTGGAAGCGGAATGCTGCTTTCCTTCTCCCTTGAGATCTTTAGCTTCTGCTTTGGGCGGGCCTCCTCCAAATCCCCGTCATCAGAGGAGCTCTTATAACCCCCCCGTAGCTCCCTCTTCCCGCCTGATGGTTGCGGTGCCTGGGCCCTCCGGCACGCTTTCCTCCTCGCCTTCCGGGCCGTCGTCCATTCCCCTGGGTCACCTGTCACCTCCTCCATCGACTCTGGGTTGTCGGGGGGGAGCGGAGCCTGCAGGGGTGCTTTGCTGGCTTCGGGTCCATCCTGTGGGGCTGGGCCCTCCTGCACATTAGTGGAGTCCTTGCTGGGCCCTGGTGCCTTCCTCTCCTCCAGAGGGGCTGGCCCCGCATTGCCCCTGCCGGCAACCTGGGCGTAGGTGGTACCCCGCCGCGGGCATGCCCTATAGAAGTGGCCCGCTTCCCCGCAAAGGTTGCAGCTTTTTTCCTTTGGGCAATCCTTTGTAAGGTGTCCCTCCTCCCTGCAGTTCCTGCAGATGGTGGCTTTGCAGTCGGCCGCCATGTGACCTGACCTACCACAGGCATGGCAGACTTTGGGTTGCCCTGCGTAGGTCAGATAGCCCTTGCTCCCACCGATCGCAAAGCTGGACAGTGGGTGTGCGATGTTCCCGTCCGAGCCTGTCCTCAGCGTCACCTTGACCTGCCTCTTACTTGTCCAGATCCCGAAGGGGTCCATGATGTTGATTAGGTCCGCTTCCACCTTCACCTACCTTCCGAGGAAGGTCAGGGCATCAACTGCTGGCACATGCGGGTTGTACGTGTGTACAGTCACCATACGGCTCCTCTGCGCTGGCAGCACATACAGCGGGACAGCGGTCAATACAGAGAGGGGGCCCTCACCTCCTATTTCCTTGAAAACCTCCAGAAAGCGCTCGCAAAGCTTGGCACTCCTGAAGGTCACATCGTAAAAACCTCCTCCAGGGAAATCCTGCAGGCAGTAAATGTCCGCAGCAGCGAACCCGCAACAGTCCAACAGGACCCTCTTCACGAAGAAGGTGCGGTCCACAGGTGCACCTTCATCCACCTTCTTTACGGAAACACTGATGGTGTTCCGGACCCCCTGACCCAGGGCACGAGCACTTGCTGCAGCCATCGTTGCAGGTTGGCTGCTCCCCTGAACCAGCGTTAGGCCGAAGCCAGCATAAAGATCCACCAGTTGCAAGGATGCACAGCCAACCCGACGTCCTCCTTCTACCTCCAACACAGTCGCGGTCTCCTCTTCTCAGTCCACAAAAGCGTGGGTCTTTATTTTGTTCCGGATGTAAGCTGGTTCACTGAGCTGGAAGGTTCGTTCCCAGACAATCCGTCACCATTCTAGGTAACATCATCAGTGAACCTCCGGTGAAGCGCTGGTGTTGTGTCCCACTTTCTATTTATGTGTTTAGGTTTCCTTGGGTTGGTGATGTCATTGCCTGTGTTGATGCCTGCATTGGCAATGTCATTTCCTCTTCTTTTTCTCAGAGGGTGGAAGATGGGCTCCAAATCAATGTGTTTGTTGATGGAGTTCCGGTTGGAATGCCATGCTTCTAGGAATTCTCGTGCGTGTCTCTGTTTGGCTTGTCCTAGGATGGATGTGTTGTCCCAATCAAAGTGGTGTCCTTCCTCATCTGTATGTAAGGATACGAGTGATAGTGGGTCATGTCGTTTTGTGGCTAGTTGATGTTCATGTATTCTGGTGGATAGCTTTCTGCCTGTTTGTCCAATGTAGTGTTTGTCACAGTTCTTGCATGGTATTTTGTAGATGACGTTTGTTTTGTTTGTTGTCTGTATAGGGTTTTTTAAGTTCATTAGCTGCTGTTTTAGTGTGTTGGTGGGTTTGTGGGCTACCCTGATGCCTAGAGGTCCGAGTAGTCTGGCAGTCATTTTGGAAATGTCTTTGATGTAGGGGAGAGTGGTTATGGTTTCTGAGCCCGTTTTGTCTGTTTGTTTGAGTTTATTGCTGAGGAATTGGTGGACTGTGTTCATAGGGTACCCGTTCTTTTTGAATACGCTATATACGTGATTTTCCTCTGCTCTGTGTAGTTCCTCTGTGCTGCAGTAAGTGGTGGCTTGTTGGAATAATGTTCTAGTGCAGCTTCGTTTGTGGGTGTTGGGATGGTTGCTCCTGTAGTTCAGTATTTGGTCCGTATGTGTTGTTTTCCTGTAGACGCTGGTTTGAAGTTCTCCATTTGCTGTTCGCTCTACTGTGACTTCTAGGAATGGCATTTTGTGAATGTTATGCCAGTAAGGGTATTATTGATGGTCTTGAATGTTTCCACTAATTTGTTTTGTTTAGTGATGACAAAGGTGTCATCCACAGAGCGGTCCCAAAGTATGGGTTGGATGATTGGCAGAGCTGTTTGTTCGAGTCTCTGCATTACTGCCTCTGCTAAGAACCCTGATATTGGAGATCCCATGGGTGTACCGTTGGTTTGTCTGTAGGTTTTGTTATTGAAAGTGAAGTGGGTGGTGAGGCATAGGTCCACTAGCTTGATGATGTTGTCCTTGCTGATGAGGTTGATGGTGTCTGGTGTATGTGTCTTCGGTTCTTCTAATAGTGTAGTCAGTGTTTCTTTGGCCAGGTTGATGTTGATGGATGTGAACAGGGCTGTTACGTCAAAGGAGACCATTATTTCATCCTCTTCTATCTTGGTGTCTTTGATCATGTTCAGGAATTCTTGGGTGGAGTGAATGGAGTGGCATGAGTCTTTACCTAGGTGTTTTAGTCTTTGGTGTAATTCCTTGGCTAATCTGTACATTGGTGTTCCAGGTAGTGAGACTATGGGTCTAAGGGGGGCTCCTGGTTTGTGAATTTTGGGCAGTAAACAGACAAAACGTGCCCAGAAACCATAACCACTCTCCCCTACATCAAAGACACTTCCGAAATGACTGCCAGACTACTCGGACCTCTTGGCATCATGGTAGCCCACAAACCCACCAACACACTAAAAATGCAGCTAATGAACTTAAAAGACCCTATAAAGACAATAAGCAAAACGAACGTCATCTACAAAATACCTTGCAAGAACTGTGACAAACACTATATTGGGCAAACAGGCAGAAAGCTAGCCACCAGGATACATGAACATCAACTAGCCACAAAAAGACATGACCCACTATCACTCGTATCCTTACATACAGATAAGGAAGGACACCACTTTGATTGGAACAACACATCTATCCTAGGACAAGCCAAACAGAGACATGCACGAGAATTCCTCGGAGCATGGCATTCCAATCAGAACTCCATCAACAAACACATTCATTTGGAGCCCCTCTACCACCCTCTGAGAAAAAGAAGAGGAAATGACATCGCCATTGCAGGAAATGACATCAACACAGGCAATGACATCACCAACCCAAGGAAACCTAAACACATAAATAGAAAGCGGGACACAACACCAGCGTTTCACCTGAGGCTCACTGCTGATATTACCTAGAATGGTGACGAAACATCTGAAAACGAACCTGCCAGCTCAGAGAGCAAACTTACATCAAGAACTTTTCTGAGGAGCTTAGCTATCCAAGCTATCAGCTAGAATTGCGTGTAAAGACAACATTGCAGATCCAGAAAGGAAGTAAATGAGCTGTGATGGAATCCTACTTTAATTCTCTGAAGTAAATCATCCAACATTATAAACAACATATAAGTATGTGAGTGAGAAAACCACAATAATGTTATTTTCAAACTTTACGAATGCTTATATTATGGTGCACATTAATAATCCATCCAGCAATTTTGTCTACTTAAGTTTAATTGAAAATTGACAACAAACCAATACTTTGTGGTCACAAAGTGATGACACCTGTAAATGTCTCCAGCTGAATGATTTAATTATGTACTTAATATGCAATACGATAAAACCATAAAAGTTCAATGCCCATGCATAGGTTTTTCATTTCTCTGATCTGGAATTCTACGTGGCTGAGATAAGTGGGAATTGATTGAGTGGCCTGTGGTCCAATGCTTTTGTCACAGTTAGGTCCAGACAAGGGAATGGTGGAGTTGGTTAGACCCAATGTTTTCCATGTATTTTACAAAGTTAAACTGTAGCACCCAAACTATCACATGGGGACAAAAGAAATTCTCACCATTTGATGGCCGTGAAAGCCGAAATAGAAAGTACTAAAATTGATTTTGTTTTAGGGTATGAATAAAATGGCCCAAATGAGACTTGGCTGTTTCAGTAGTATCCTGCATTAAATAAAATTTGGCATCTTCAGATTTCCTTTAAGGAAGTAGTTTATTGTTAATAGTCCACAGTGTGATGAACTGATTTGCAGCAGAGGAATTAATTCAGAAGAGTTAGCTTTGATATGGCCAAATCTGTTCCTCCACTCCACCCTGGCTCAACCCCGAGCCAAAGAGGTCAATGACCTTCTGATGCTGAAAGGTATTTTCTGATTTAACAAAAGCCCTGGCTATCATCACTCAACTACAAATCAGTAGCTGAATTTGGAAGCAGCTGCTCCAATTCATGTGTATTAATTTCTTGGACTGCCAAAAGATTCTAAATCTGGCAACAAGTGCCTTACAAATCTATCATGAACAGTCTGCTTCAAAAACAAAGATTAGCGATGTGCACTTTGCATGACCCACACCTTTCCTGAACTAAGAACATTTTAAAGAACATTACAATCAATGTAGTACTTTTGAAATGTGATCAGTTTGTAATGTGAAAAGGAGGTATCCAATTTGTGTGCAGGAAGTTCCCACGAATAGCAGTGTTTAATACATCATCATAAAGGCTGCATCTTTAGCAATGTAGCACTTCCTCAGTCATGCACATGGGTGTCTGTCTATCTTATGCATTCATGTCTCCAGAGCAGGACCCTACAATCTTCAATAGCATAGCCAATTCTCACTTCAGACTTCCTATTTCAGAGAGGGAATGTGCTGTTCCTTAGACATAAATATGTGCAAACTTAAACATATCTCATGACCTTTGAAAGTGTTTGCCTCTTTCAAATATTAAATTAAGTATGTGCTCTGTGCACTTTGAACCTGTCGCAATCCCCAACAGATCTTAGAGAAAAGTAGAGAAACACTGGAGGGAGCAGATAAAATTCTTGCTCGGTATTAGTAGATCAGACGCATATTGATATGGATACTAGCAGATATGAGACGTAGCTTTGTGACAAATAGCAAAACAGAATGAATCGTTGAAAAGTGGAGGTTTCAGCGATCCTGTTCAATTGAAATCTCAGCTGATCTGTGACAAGTGTTCACGGCTTTATCTAACACAGAATGAGATAGGAAACACTAGCATTTATAAGAAGCAACATTTTAAATTAAACCAAAATTGTTTGAATTCACGTGTTTATAAACTTAATGAGGTTAATATTTTAAAACAGTTTTCTTACATTGTGCTCCAAGAAAGGACAGATTGCCTTAATATCCCATCCATTGCATTAATGTATTTGGCACTGGTAAGTGAGATGAGATGAGAGATTCAGTGGCTCAATGGTTAGCACTGCAGCCTCAGAGCACCAGGGACCCAGGCTCAATTCCAACCTCAGGCGACTGTTTGTGTGGAGTTTGCGTGGCTTTCCTCTGGGTGCTCCGGTTTCCCACCACAGTCCAAAGATGTGCAGGTTAAGTGGATCGGCCATGCTAAATTGCCCGTAGTGTTCAAGGGTGCGTGGGTTATAGGGGGATGGGTCTGGGTGGGGTGCTCCAAAGGGCAGTGTGGACTTGTTGGGCCGAAGGGCCTGTTTCCACACTATAGGGAATCTAATCAACCAGAGAGATTGGAACACAGAAAATAAGAGCAAGAGTACACCTGCTCCATCATTCATCACGATCGTGGCTGATCATTCGACTTAATAGACAGTTCCTGCTTTTCCTTCATATCCTTTCATCCCTTTAGCCCCACGTGCTAGATCCAACTCTGTTTTGGCCTCAACCGCCTCCCAGGTAGTAATTCCACAGACACACCGCTCTCTGGGTGAAAAGATTTCTCCTCATCTCCGTCCTAAATTGTTTATCCCATATCCTTAGACTGCGGAATAAAAAGCACAAGAAATGCAGATGCGATAAGTCAGAAACAAAGACAGAAACTGCTGGAAAAAGCTGTATCAGGGATAACGGGAGCTGCCGACGCTGGAGAATCTGAGATAATAAAGTGTGAAGCTGGATGAACACAGCAGGCCAAGCAGCATCAGAGGAGCAGGAAAGCTGGCATTTTGGGCCTATACCCGAAGATGCTGCTTGGCCTGTTGTGTTCATCCAACTCCTGGATAAAAGCTGCTCTGAGGAAGGGTCACTGGACCCAAAACATTGACTCTGATTTCTATCCTCAGATGCTGCCAGACCTGCTGAGCTTTTCCAGCAATTCCTGTCCTTAGACTGTGACACTGGTTCTGGACTCCCAGTCGTCAGGAACATTCTCTCTCCATCTATCCTGTCTAGCCCTGTTAGGATGCTATAGGCTTCTATGAGTCTCCATCCGTTCTTCTGAACTCCAGTAAATATAGTCCTAACCATTTCAACCTCTCTTCATACATCAGTCACACCATCCCAGGAAAAGGCCTGGTAAACATTCACTAACACCCCCTCTATAGCAAGAACATCATGTTTCAGATAAGGAGACCAAAATTGTATGCAGTATTCCATGTGTGGTGTCACTGAGACCCTCTTTAATTGCAGCAAGACATCCCAGCTCCTGTAGTCAAATCCTGTCACTGTGAAGACAAACATAGCGTTTAGTCTTCACTGTCGGCTACACCTGCATGCTTAAACTGAGTGACTGATGGACAAGGGCATCCAGATATCATTGTATCTCACCTTTCCCAATCTATCACCATTCAAATAATAATCTGCCTTCCTGCTTTTGCGACCAAAGTGGATGACCTCTTATTTATCCACATTGTACTGCATCTGCCATGCATTTACACACTCACTTAACTTGTCCAAATCACACAAAAGCATTTCTGCATCCTCCTCTCAGCTCCCCTCCCACCCAGCTTTGTGTCATCCACAAATTTGGAGATATTACATTTAGGACCATCATCTAAAACATTAATATGCATTGAGAATAGCTGGGGTCCCAGTACTGATCCCTGCAGTACCCATTAATCTGCCATATGCCTGCTATTTGGAAAACGACCAGTCTAATCCTACTCTCTGTTTCTAGTCTGTCAACCAGACTGCTATCCATCTCAATCCATGACCACCAATCCCATGTGCTTTAATTTTATGCACTGTCTACATGTGATGCTGTTTTCAACGAACTATGTACTTGTACTCCTAGGTCCCTCTGTTCCACAACACTCCTCAGGACCTTACCATTTACTGTATTAGTTCTACCTTAGTTTGAATTCCCAAAGCACAACATCTCACACTTATCTGTATTGATTTGCATTCGCCAATCCTCAGCCCACTTCTCCATCTGATTAAGGTCTCTCGGTAACTTTTGATAACCTTCCTTGCTATCAAAAATACCTCCTAATTTTGTATCATCCACAAACTTACTAATTATGCCTTGTACAATCACATCCACATCATTTATATAAAAACAAATAAGAAAGTCCCAGCTAAGGTAACGAAGTGTGGAGCTGGATGAACACAGCAGGCCAAGCAGCATCTCAGGAGCACAATAGTTGATGTTTCGGGCCAAGACCCTTCATCAGAAAAGGGTAATGGGGAGAGGATTCTGAAATAAATAGGGAGAGAGGAGGAGGTGGACTGAAGATGGATAGAGGAGAAGATAGGTGGAGAGGAGGGTATGGGTGGGGAGGTAGGGGGGGGGGATAGGTCAGTCCAGGGAGGCCGGACAGGTCAAGGGGGTGGGATGAGGTTAATAGGTAGGAAGTGGAGGTGCGGCTTGAGGTGGGAGGAGGGGATAGGTGAGTGGAAGAACAGGTTAGGCAGGCAGGGACGAGCTGGGCTGGTTTTGGGATGCAGTGGGGGGAGGGGAGATTTTGAAGCTGGTGAAATCCACATTGATACCATTGGGCTGCAGGGTTCCCAAGCGGAATATGAGTTGCTGTTCCTACAAACTACAGATGGCATCATTGTGGCACTGCAGGAGGCCCAGGATGGACATGTCATCTAAGGAATGGGAGGGGGAGTTGAAATGGTTTGCGGCTGGGAGGTGCAGATGTTTATTGCGAACCGAGCGGAGGGGTTCTGCAAAGCGGTCCCCAAGCCTCCGCTTGGTTTCCACAATGTAGAGGAAGCCACAACGGGTACAGTGAATGCAGCACACCACATTGGAAGATGTGCAGGTGAACATCTGCTTAATGTGGAAAGTCATCTTGGGGCCTGGGATGGGGGTGAGGGAGGAGGTGTGGGGGCAAGTGTAGCACTTCCTGCGGTTGCAGGGGAAGGTGCCAGATGTGCTGGGGTTGGAGGGGAGTCTGGAGCGGACAAGGGAGTCGCGGAGAGAATGGTCTCTCTGGAAGGCAGACAAGGGTGAGGTTGGAAAAATATCGTTAGTGGTGGAGTCGGATTGTAGATGGCGGAAGTGTCAGAGGAAGATGCGTTGTATCCAGAGGTTGGTGGGGTGATGTGTGAGAATGAGGGGGATCCTCTTTTGGCGGTTATTGTGAGGGCAGGGTGTGAGGGATGAGGTGCTGGAAATGTGGGAGACACGGTCAAGGGCGTTCTTGGCCACTGCTGGGGCAATGTTGCAGTCCTTGAAGAACGAGGTTATCTGGGATGTGCGGGAGTGGAATGCCTTGGGAATAGGGAATGGAATTTTTGCAGGAAGGTGGGTGGGAGGAAGGAGGTGTTTGCCAAGTAGCTGTGGGAGCCGGTGGGGTGGCTCCATCTCAGGCAACCACCTACAAAGCGATGTCCATTTCAAGCCCACCGAATCCCACAGCTACATAGAATACACCTCCTCCCACCCGCCTTCCTGCAAAAATTCCATCCCCTATTCCCAATTCCTTCACCTCTGCCACATCTGCTCCCAGGATGAGGCATTCCACTCCCACACATTCCAGATGTCCTCGTTCTTCAAGGACCGCAACATCCCCCTCGCAGTGGTCGAGAACGCCGTTGACCGTGTCTCCCGCATTTCCCGCAACACATCCCTCACTCCCTGCCCACGCAATAACCGCCAAAAGAGGATCCCCCTCATCCTCCCATACCACCCCACCAACCTCCAGATACAACGCATCATCCTCCGACACTTCCGCCATCTACAATCCGACCTCACCACTAAAGACATTTTTCCATCCCCACCCTTGTCTGCTTTCCAGAGAGACCACTCTCTCCACGACTCCCTTGTCTGCCCCACACTCCTCTCCAACCCCACCACACCCGGCACTTTTCCTGCAACCGCAGGAAGCGCTACACCAGCTCCTACACCTCCTCCCTCACCCCCATCCCAGGCCTCAAGATGACTTTCCACATTAAGCAGAGGTTCACCTGCACATCTGCCAATGTGGTATACTACATCCACTGTATCCAATGTGGCTTCCTCTACATTGGGGAAACCAAGCGGAGACTTGGGGACTGCTTTGCAGAACACCTCCGCTCGGTTCGCAATAAACAACTGCACCTCCCAGTCGCGAACCATTTCAACTCCCCCTCCAATTCCTTCGATGACATGTCCATCCTGGGCCTCCTGCATTGCCAAAATGATGCCACCCGTAGGTTGCAGGAACAGCAACTCATATTCCGCTTGGGAACCCTGCAGTCCAACGGTATCAATGTGGACTTCACCAGCTTCAAAATCTCCCCTTCCCCCACTGCATCCCAAAACTAGCCCAGCTCGTCCCTGCCTGCCTAACCTGTTCTTCCTCTCACCTATCCACCCCTCCCACCTCAAGCCGCACCTCCATTTCCTACCTATTAACCTCATCCCACCCCCTTGACCTGTCCGGCCTCCCTGGACTGACCTATCCCCCCCCCCACCTCCCCACCCATACCCTCCTCTCCACCTATCTTCTCCTCTATCCATCTTCAGTCCACCTCCCCCTCTCTCTCTTTTTATTCCAGTTCCCTGTCCCCATCCCCCTCTCTGATGAAGGGTCTCGGCCCGAAACATCAGCTTTTGTGCTCCTGAGATGCTGCTTGGCCTGCTGTGTTCATCCAGCCCCACACTTTGTTATCCTGGATTCTCCAGCATCTGCAGTTCCCATTATCTCTGATAACAAAGGTCTCAGCACTGACACTTGTGGCACACCACTAGTCACAGGTGTCCAGTATGCGAAACACACTTCAAGAATCACCCTCTGCTTCCTACCATGGAGCCAATTTTGAATCCAATTAACTAGCTCTGCCTGGGTCCCATGCAACCCAACTTTCATGACTAACCTGCTGTACAGTAGCTTGTCAAGAGCCTTACTAAAGTCAACATAGACGACATTCACTGCCCAACCTTCACGCATTCTCTTGGTTACCTCTTTGAAAAACTCTAAACATTTGTCAGACTGGCTTCCCATGCACAAATCCATGCTGACTATCCCTCATCAGACCTTGACTATCCAAATATTGGTTGATCCTGTCCCTCAGTATCCTCTCCAGTAACTTGCATATCACTGATGTCAAGCTCTCTGGCCTGCAGCTCCCTGGCTTGTCTTTGCTACCTTTCTTCTATTTTCTTTATTCATTCACAGGATGATGGCGTCGCCATAAATGGAGGAACAACATTAGCCACTGTCCAGTTTTCTGGAACTTCACCAGTGGCTAAAGATGAAGCAAAGCCTCCCACAATACCCAAGGATGGACTTCATCAGGCCCAGGGGATTTATCCACCTTAATGTGCTTTAAGGCTGTAAACCCCCCATCTGTTAAAGATGTATGCAGTCCAAAACATCCCCTCTTGTTTCTCTTATTTCCTTAACATCCATGATTGTTTCCTCAGTAAATACTGAGGAGAAATATTTATTAAAGCACCTCATCAACCCAACGGAGGATTCTTCTGCACTTTCAAGCTGTAGTTGAGGGCGATACCAGCAACGGGCAGAAAAGCTCTGGGTGCTCCGGTTTCCTCCCACCGCCCAAAGATATGCAGGCTAGATGGATTGGCTGTGCTAAATTGCCCACGTGTTCAGGGATGTGCAGGCTAGATGGATTGTTTGTGCTAAATTGCCCACGTGTTCAGGGATGTGCAGGCTAGATGGATTGGCTGTGCTAAATTGCCCACGTGTTCAGGGATGTGCAGGCTAGATGGACTGGTTGTGCTAAATTGCCCACGTGTTCAGGGATGTGCAGGCTAGATGGATTGTTTGTGCTAAATTGCCCACGTGTTCAGGGATGTGCAGGCTAGATGGATTGGCTGTGCTAAATTGCCCACGTGTTCAGGGATGTGCAGGCTAGATGGATTGGTTGTGCTAAATTGCCCACGTGTTCAGGGATGTGCAGGCTAGATGGATTGACAGTGCTAAATTGCCCACGTGTTCAGGGATGTGCAGGCTAGATGGATTGGCTGTGCTAAATTGCCCACGTGTTCAGGGATGTGCAGGCTAGATGGATTGGCTGTGCTAAATTGCCCACGTGTTCAGGGATGTGCAGGCTAGGTGGATTGGCTGTGCTAAATTGCCCACGTGTTCAGGGATGTGCAGGCTAGGTGGATTGGCTGTGCTAAATTGCCCACGTGTTCAGGGATGTGCAGGCTAGATGGATTGGTTGTGCTAAATTACCCACGTGTTCAGGGACATGCAGGCTAGATGGATTGGCTGTGCTAAATTGCCCACGTGTTCAGGGATGTGCAGGTTGGATGAGCTAGCCGTGGGCAAATGCAGGGTTACAGGGATAGGACAGGGGGTGAGATCTGGGTCGGATGCTCTTTAGCGGTCAGTGTGGGCTCAACGTGCTGAATGGCCTGCATCCACACTGTAGGGATCTATAATTCTAAGAAGGCTGCTGCAAAGATACAGTGTGCTTAGGAACAGGCAACTAGTTCACAGAATAGACCAGGCTACATCCCAGGGCTGCTCGCTGGCTCTCTACTGCTCACGTTGGAGTCTACCAGGATTTTCACAGCTTCCCTGCCTCGCCTTTTCACTCTTTGTACTGCTCCCCTTCTGTCAAGCCGGAGAGACTGGGCTTACAGTCCTCCGGTCTTGTTTAATGCCAACGCAAAGCCAGATGCTCATCGTGGTTATCAACAGTCTTCAGTCAATTCAGACAGACTACAGTCAGGACGGGGTCCAGACACAGT